>NC_079458.1:28367603-28720103 GCF_903798145.1 Danio aesculapii
TCTGCCACACTGACCTCTGGGAGGCTCAGGTCCCTGAAAATACGTCCCTGATGTACATATATACCAGAGGTTGCATTAAACTTTGTCATTGTTCTGTGTTGTGATGTACAAGGTAGTAAAAAATTATAGAAATTATTATATACTCATAACAGTAAGACAATTAATAACTTCAACAATTAATAGCATTAATTAAGCATTATTTATTAAGAGATATATATTTTTTTATTATCTTTTTTATTTTCTTAAAAAGTTACAATTACATCAGGTACATGTCAGAGGTCACACATCTGTATACACTCACAAATATAAGCACAAATTCTAAACATCCACTTTCTCTTTCAGCAGTATATGCTTTCCTTTTGTGCGCACGTACACTAATGTTATACACAATATAAAAGTAAAATAAATAAATAATAATAAGGAATAATAATTTAAATAAATAAAATAGAAGGGAAAAAAGGGGGGGGGGGCAATTAAGTAAAAGTAAATAAATAAACCAGTAAAATAACATATGCATACACGTCAGCAACACAACTATGTACATGTAGGGAGTGATCCTTCCAATTTTAGGTTAATCTAAAAGTCCAGGATTATGGGATGTTGCATAGTTGGTCCATTTTTCCCAGAATGAAATAAATTGTTCCATTTTCTGATTTACAAATGGGGTAATTTGTTCCATTTTATACATTTCCATTGTAATTTCCATCCACTCATTTAGAGTAGGACTTTCATGTGACAGCCATTTTTTGGTAATGCTCTTTTTGACATTTACCAATAAAATATTCATTAGATATTTATCCCTTTTTAACCATTCCTCAGGTATATGTCCAAAAAATAGAGTTTTACAATCAAAGGGTATCACAGATTCAAAAATATTTTGTAAGGTATTGTGTATTTCTTTCCAATATTTTTTAATAGCCGAGCAGTCCCAGAAAATGTGATAATGATTCGCCTTTTGATTTCCGCATTTTCTCCAGCACATAGACAAATTTCCAGCATGATATGATTTCTGGGAGGGTGTGATAAAAAATCTCATTAAACTCTTCCAACCAAATTCCCTCCATTTCTGTGATTTAGAACATTTCCATTGACACCTCCATATTTTTGTCCATTCATCCTCAGTTATAATAATTCCCGTTTCTTTCTCCCACTTACTTCTAATGTAGGTAGTTGAGTGTGTTTTAAGATTTAACAAACATTTGTATATACCGGAGATCATTTTACTTTGAAGATCTGACTTATACGCTTTTCTAAACAAATCCATTAAACCGATCCTTGTTTCCACCCCATTTTCCATCATTTTGTTAACAAAATGTCTCATTTGTAAGTATCTATAAAAATCTTGTGCTTCTAATGAATATTTCTCTTTAAGTGTCTCAAAGCTGTCTAATATACCATCTTTCAATATGTCACACAGAGCCGTAATCCCTTTGTTTATCCAATCTTTGAATCGAGTGTCTAATTTATTTGGTGTAAATTCTGAGTCATATGCACACCATTTAAGTGGCATAATCTCATTTTTAAGTTTATGTTCTGTTATTATAGATCTCTAAACATTGAGAGTGCATTTTATCCATGGGTTGTCAATAGCCTTAATATGGTCTTGTAAGTCACTATCTGCCAGGGTTGCCTGTATAGGAATTGAGGATATTCTCTGCTCTATGTTTTTCCATTGGGCTTCATATGATGGGTTACAACCGGGCATATTATGATTCCCATCTGTGCTGCACAGAAATAGTCTCTTAGGGAGGGTAGTCCCCAGCCCCCTTCTTCTTTGGTTAGCTGTAATGTTTTATAACGAACTCTAGGTTTTTTACCCTGCCATATACATCTTGATAACATTCTATCCCATTCATTAAACTGGTTTTGGTTAATTATTATAGGTATGGTCTGGAAAAGGTATAGTAATCTAGGTAAGATATTCATTTTAATAGACTCAATACGTGAGCTAAAATTAAAAAAGGGGATTAAATTCCATCTTTCTATATCCTCTTTAATTTTTTAAGAGTAGGCTGATAGCTACACTCAAATAATTTTGTGAGATCTTTTGGCATAACGATGCCAAGATATTTGAATGATTCTGTTTGCCAATTCAACAGGAATCTATTTTTAATTTCTCTTGGCACTCTGTAATTGTATGAAAGTATCTGTGTTTTATTTATATTAATCTTATAGCCCGATAGGTGACCAAATATTTCAAGTGACTGTATTAGTTCCGGTAGTGAATGTGTTGGTTGACTCAGGTATATGAGAATATCATCTGCATAGCAAGCCAATTTGTGTTCTGTTTTTTTTAAATGTATTCCTCTAATATCCTCATTCTGTCTAATGTACTGTGTTAATGGTTCTAAATATAACGCAAATAGTAATGGTGACCATGCACATCCCTGCCGTGAACCCCTTTCTAAAGTAAAAGAGTTTGATAAATATCCATTGATTTTGATCCTTGCTGTGGGTTTATTATATAGGGACTGTATTGTTTTTATAATTGTATCATTAAAACCAAATCTGAGTAATACTCTGTAAAGGAAAATCCAATTGACAGAGTCAAATGCTTTTTCAGCATCAATACTTATGATAATTGATACAATGTTATTTTTATGTATATGATTCATTATGTGTAGTGTCCTCCTTATATTGTCTTGTGTTCGTCGTTGTCTTATAAAACCTGTCTGATCATTATGTATCAGCATAGGCATAAGTTCTTCCATTCGCTTTGACATAATAGAGGTAAAAAGTCTATAGTCCACATTTAGAACAGATATTGGTCTGAAAGACCCACATTCCATTTGATCTTTGCCTTCTTTTGGTATGACTGATATTATTGCCTCATTCCAGCTAGGTGGGGTTTGTGCTTGTTTTAGAACCCAATTAAATGTAGGAAGCATGATAGGAGTTAGTTGATTTCTAAATTCCTTATACCATTCTGTTGTATAGCCATCTGATCCAGGTGATTTGCCTGGTTTAAGTTTATTAATTGCAAGTTTTAATTCTTCCTCAGTTATATCAAGGGTCATTCTTCTATTTTGTTCTTCATTTAATGTAGGTAATTTTAAGGAATTCAAGTAATTATCAATTTGAGTCACATCTCCCCCTGGAGCTCTAGAATATAGAGTTTTATAATATTCTTTAAAAACTTCCTGAATTTCATTTTGTTTGTTTCTTATTGTTTTGGTTTTGGGGTCTCTAATTTTGTGAATTGTATTTTTTGCAGTTTTCTTCTTCAATTTCCAAGCCAATATTTTCATAGCAGTAGATCCACCTTCATAGTACCTCTGTTTTAAGAACATTAAATTCTTCTTTATCTCTTGTGTAGCCAAATCATTAATTTTGCCTCTAGTTTTCTTAATTTCATCTAGTATGTTTTGAGCTAAACTCACCTTGTGTCTTTTTTCTAACTCCTTTAACTTATCGTGTAGCTCATCTAGCATTTTTTTTCTCCTTTTTTCTTGTATGAAGATATTGCTATGAGTTTACCTCTTAATACGGCCTTCAGGAAATCCCAAAAAATAGGAGGCGAGACCTCACCATTATCATTCAATTCCAGATAGGAACTAATTTCTTTTTTAACTTGTTCCTTAAAACAGGGGTCATTGAATAAGCTTATGTTTAGTTTCCATGTAGTGTTCTTTGGTTGTAGGTCAAAATCAATGGATAAATATACAGGTGCATGGTCACTTATATCTATTGTTCCAATTTCACAAGTGTGTATTTTATCTTTATCTTTTCCAAACATTATAAAATAGTCTATTCTGGTATATAAAGAGTGTGGGGCAGAATAATGGGTGTAATCTTTTCTGTTAGGATAAAAATCTCTCCATACATCGATCAGACCAATGTCCTCAAATAGTGTTTTAATCTTCTTGTACAACGGTTTCTTGTCATAACTTTTACCCTTCGAGGAGTCTAATTTTGGGTTTAAATGTACATTTAAATCACCCCCACATATCAACAATCCTTCTGTTTCTATTGTCATAATACTAGTAATTTTCTGAAAGAAACTTATATCACTTCCTGGAGGTGCATATATATTTAATAGAGTAACGGAGTGCTCATATATTTTGCCTTTTATCAATATATATCTGCCTTCTTTGTCTTTCTTTTCCGATAGTTTTCCGAAGTTTAACTTATTTGAAATAAGTATAGCAACTCCTCGCCTATGTCCTGTTTTATAAGATGAGAAAAATACATTTGAGAAACCTAGTTTCTACAATTTTTCATGCTCTTTATCATTTAAATGAGTTTCCTGTAGGTATACTATGTGAGCTTGTTCCTTCTTCATTTTTGTTAGAATCTTGTTACGTTTGATTGGATTTGACATCCCATTGACATTATAAGATATGATTTTAACTTTTTCCTTACCCATATTTATCCGAAGACCATATGTTTATGAATTTGGCTATAAAGAACTCAACTGGTTCACTCCCTGACAAATATGAACTAAAAAATATATAGAACTCAATAACAAGTAGTAAAAAATAGTAATATTGCACTGCTATATGCTCATCGAACTAAATATAGCACCACGTTTTCAGGGTTTGCATAGCTCACCAGATATTTAGAGTTAGTTTACATTTAAAGTTCGTCTGAAGGGGATAATGGTCGTCTTCTAAAAACTTGCAACCTCTCCCTAATGTTCCTCTCTCGTTCATCTACCGTCTCCTGTGGTTTCAATCCTCTCATCATCTCCCAAGCAGTACGGGATAGCTGTTCAGCGAGGCTTTCTTTCGGCGTGATGACATTAACGGGCAGTCCTCTGTCCTTCATATCTGAGGTCGCCTCCTCTGCCGTCTCATACAATCGTGTCCCATCCTCGTAAAACACCCGAAGTTTAGCCGGGAACGGGGTCTGGAAGCGTATTTGCTTCTGTTTTAATACTCGTTTCGCCTCAGTATATTCCTTGCGTTTCTGCAAAACCGTCGGAGAGTAATCTTGATCAAAGTATATCGGTCTTTCATTCCAGAGCACCTTTTTTTTCCCCAGGCTTTGCGTAGGATCTCTTCTTTAATTTTGTAGCGATGGAATTTGATTATTATTGACCGCGGCCTTTCTTGTCTTCTACCGGTTGGTTTAGGGGCCAACGCACGATGAGCTCTCTCAATACCGATATCTGTGGTCGGCGGAATATAAAGCACGTCAGGTAGAAATTTCTCCATAAACTGAGTCATCGATGCCCCCTCGGCTCCCTCGGGCACATTGTAGATCCTTATATTTTCCCGCCGTGACCTCCCTTCTTGGTCGAGCAGTTTATTTTCTTGTTGATTTATCACTTTTATCATTTTGCTCATTACCTGTTCCATGTTTTGGACCCGGTCTTCTGCTTTTCCAATTCGCGTTTCCGCCTCCTCTATTTTTTGATTGACACTAGTGAGTTTGGTGATGATCTCACTTAGTTGTTGTTTTGTGTCTTTACGAAAGTCCCTTATCTCCTCCAGAACTTTTGCCAGACTTGCCGCGTCACTCAGGTGGGTAGCGTTGTTAGCATTGGCTTCGCTATCTGGTCCATGTGCGTGGGAGCCGTTGTCTACGTTTTCATCGTGTAAAGTTTCTCCTGCAGTGCATTTTTTGTTTCCGTCTCTTCTTCCCATACTTGCCCCACTTATCAAACAAAACAAGTCAAGAAAATTATATTTTTGATAATTTACTGGGGCTTGTAAACGATTTTCTTGGAGGAGCCGCTGTTTAAGCTGCCATTCAGAGAGATGACGTCACCGGAACCCAAGAGCTATTTTTAATGACATTTTTTTTATTATACGCATAAAAAAACTGATAGGGATGTACCACTTTTTTACAAACAGAGTATGTGCATTTTAATTTGTGTACTTGATGATACAGAGTACCGATTCCGATATTTCTTACATTTGGTTTCAATTAAAATGCAATTAATTTAAAAGGAGGTTTTATTTTTTGCCTGTAGCAAGGATGAACACAAAAATCTTTAATGGAAGGCTATTCCAAGCCAAAAGTGTACACATATCGTTGATTACCATATAAATTGACAGACCTTATCAATTACTGATTAAGCATGGAAATTTTAAGTTATCCTTGCGCTGACAAGTGTCCAAGACTTCCCACATTACATAATCAACTGTGTGCAGTTTACATGGGAGTCACTCTCTTGACATTCCATATTGGGGTCCGCAGGTCAGGTAATCAAAAAGTACGTGATGTTTAACTATGGGTGGGTCGCAGGTGGATATGATCAAAAGTTTGCTATGCAAACTTTGACTACTTTCTCTAAAATAAAAAGATGTTTTGAATGATTTTATCTTCACAGACTGCCACAAATACTCATACTCTCATTTTAAAAATTGCATGACCATCATCTCACAATGTTTCACAGAATTTTCTCGTCCTTCTGACAGAGTTCGTTCTTCAGTGGTCATCTGTCATTTTAGGCTGTCTGATCTTTACAGAAGCTGTAAACAGACGCGCGCGCAGTGACTGAAGAATGTTCAGCCCTGACGAGGCGCATTTATTTAGCTTGCAGTCTATATAATACTTTCGATTTTTTTACATATAATGTTCCATTACTTACATTTTTTTTCTTTTTTTATATGTATAGTTTATGTGATCATTATGAAAGGATCATATCGCATGTTCGGTTTATTCTTCAGTAGCCTATAGATTCGAATAGCTGTCCCTAAAAAAGTCATGTTGATTGCTAAATAATAATAATAATAAAAATAATATATTTTAAGAAACTTGCTATTGCGTGTTGTTTACATGTTATTTTTCTAACATCTAGTATGAAGATAAGAAATAAATCAACAATCCATTCAGATATATTTCACAAACTGCATGTGCCTGCCATAAACTTTATTATCCTGAATTAAAGTAGTCTGTATGAAAGACAGTTAAAGTTGCAGTCCAACATATTAAATTAGATGTTAATATAAAAAAAGCACATATTTTTAACAGATAGTATACTATTATGAATAATTGTTACATTTAAAAATGCTCTTCTTATTTTTATATGTACAGTGGTGTGAAAACATTTGCCTCCTTACTGGTTTCATCATACAACTGATTGCATCATACAACTGAAATAAATGTTTTTAATATCAAGGAAAACTGAATTCAAAACTACATAACCCTGTGTTTTAAAGTATTTGTCCCCTAAATCTAATAACTGTTTGGGCCGCCTTAAGCAGCAACAACTGTAATAAAGCATTTTCATTAACTTATAATGAATCTGTTAAAGTGCTGTGGAGTAATTTTGGCCCACTCATCTTTGCAGAACTGTTGTAATTCAGCCACATTGGAGAGTTTGTGCATGAACCACCTTTTTAAGGTCATGCCACAGCGTCTCAATTGGAAACAGGTCAGGTCAGACCACGCCAAAATCTTCAGTTTGTATTTCTTCACCAATACAAAAGTGGACTTGCTGGTGGGCTTTGGATCATTGTCTTGGTGCAGAACCCAAGTTGGTTTCAGACTGAGGTCACTAACAGATGGCCAGACATTCTCCTTCAGTATACTTTTGTACATAGCAGAATTCATGGTTACATTTATCACAGCAAGTCTTTGAAGACCTGATGCAGCAAAACAGCCCCAACTGATAATACCACCACCACAATTTACTTTTGGTATGATGTTCTTTTTCTAAAATGCAGTGTTACTTTTACACCACACATAATGGGACACACACCTTCCAAAATGTTTGGAAGGTTCCAAAGTTCCAAAAATTGTGACATAGTATTTTCCCAAAAGTCTTAATATTATCAAGATATTTTGGTAACACTAGTTTAGGTCACTAATCATGCTATTAACTAATGGCTTATTACAGTACTACAGCCTGATTTTAAGATATTAACTGTTCATTAGCAGTAATAAAGTATGATCTTATTATGCATGCCTTTAATAACTATTAATAAACAGATAATTAGTAGTTAATTAAGCTAGTAGTGTTAGTTAAGAGTTTGTTAATACCGTGAATTGACAAACTAAAATGTTACGGATATTTTCTGGCAAAACTGAGACAACCCTTTATGTTATTTTTGTTCAGCAGTGTTTGCTTTTGTTTTGGAACAAACCCTTTTTGCCTAGTCTCTTTCTTATTTTAGAGTCACGAATATTCACTTTAACTGAGGTAAGTGATGCCTGCATTCTTAAGATGTAGGAATTTTGTGACGTCTTTGTAAATTGTAACTGCATCCTTAAAGCAGAAGGCTTATACTTCTGGTGAAGAGGATACAGGTACATGACTGGCCTGCCTGCAGTCCCGACCTATCTCCAATAGAAAACGTGTGGCACATTTTGAAGAGCAAAATGCGGCAACAAAGACCCTGTACTGTTGCCAGCCTTAAGACTTGATTGCTGGAAGAATGAAAAAAAAAATGCCACCTGTAACACTTCTACACATAGTGTCTTCATTCTTGAAATGTCTTTTAAGTGTTGTGAAAAGGAATGGCAACATTACAAAGTGGTGAATGCTTTACAGTTTCAACTTTTTTTTTTTATTTAAATGTTTAAATGTGTTGAAAGTACAAAAGTTGGATTATGTGTTTATTTTGAAAAAAAAATTAAATAAAACTATAGAAATCAAGAGGAACACATTAAATAATGTTTCCTGTATTGTCTGCAATGAAATACGAGTCAAAGTGAATTTAGAAATCAATACTTTCTTTTTTATTTGCATTTTCCATACTGTCCCAACTTTTTCTGTTGTAAATAAAAAAGGAAAACCAATATCCTGGCAGATGCTTTAAGCTGGTAGACTGTCAGCAGATTCATTAGGAAGCAGGTAGAGTGTAGATTAGACCTGTGCAGGACAGATTTTTTGGTAGTACCTATTTAAGTTTGGTTGCTCTCTTGTGCAACATCTGTGTCAGACTTGAGCAAATACAATGTGACCTTGTTGATTGTAACAATAGCAACATCAGAAACCCAAATGTATGCACCACGCTCGACAAAACACTTTCACTATAGGAGAAACAGGCTCACGAGTGCAAAGGGGTCTTAAATATCCATAACTTATTAATAATGTTACTTCTGTGAATAGAAAGAGATTTAAAATGTATATTGGCTGTGCATACCTGTACATGTTCCATGATGTAGAACTCTGTGCCAATGACACCAGTATCTGCGCAGTATAACACAGGGCAAGGAACAGGAAAGCCAACGGAATGTAAAGACTTTTGTACAGCATACTCTCTATCTATCTGTAAACACAGATACATACAATGATAAGTCACACAATACATGAATTTAAAAAAAGTATTTCTTTAAAATAAAGCAGAGCTGGGAATCAAAGCTCAATCATGTTTTCACAAAATGAGAAATAGTCCAAGGTCCTGTCTCATGTACGTGTACTCTATTTGTGCTCGTCATTCCCTTATACAAATTAAGTTGTTAAATAGAGTATATTCTATAAAATATCTCAAACTAACCCTGGTTTTGATTCAATTTGTGTCCAAAAGCTCCAGCTGCTCTTTTTTTATACTTCTGGCTTTGTCCAACACTAAACACTTTTGGGCATCAGTTTTCAGATCAATTTCTGAATGTTTTTTTTTTTTATTATTGACCCATGCCCCCCTAGTTGCATGATTTGGACTTTGAACTATACAGATGTTTCCTTGTCATCTTCACAAAAATCCTTCTTTGCCTAGTTATATTCACTGGATGCATAATCTGAGGCAGTCTATTCAAATAGGAAAAAAATTAGACATACAGTTTGCTGTTATACAGAAAAATTATTTGCTGTTATTTGTGGTCACATTTAAAAAAATTATTATTAATAATAATAATAATAATAATAATAATTGAATAACTGTAAAAATGTTCTTGAAAAAAAACTATACCTGGCATATTTTCCTTGTCCTTGGCTTAGTTATATATAGTTGATACATAATATGCATCAATAAAAACAGTTAAGCTAAATAATTCATTCATTCATTCATTTTCTTTTCGGCTTAGTCCCTTTATTAATCTGGGGTCGCCACAGCGGAATGAACCGCCAACTTTTCCAGCTTATGTTTTACGCAGCAGATGCCATTCCAGCTGCAACCCATCACTGGGAAACATTCATACACACTCATTCACACACATACACTACGGATACGATTACATTACACTACAATTTAGCCTACCCAATTCACCTATACCACATGTTTTGGACTTGTGGGGGAAACCGGAGCACCCGGAGGAAACTCACGTGAACACGGGGAGAACATGCAAACTCCACACAGAAATGCCAACTGACCCAGCTGAGGCTCAAACCAGTGACCTTCTTGCTGTGAGGCGAACGTGTAATAATAATAATAATAATAAATAAATAACGAAACAAAGAAAGAAAACAAAAAAAAGATGAAATATATTGCTGTAAGTTTTAGTTGTTTCAACAGTTATATTTTGGACACTGAATCGATGCAGTGTATAATTATTATTTACTTTCATGTTAGCATTTTTATTATTTTCAGCTCAATTGATGTTCCTATTTTCACTTAAAACTTTCAAATTTATTTCAGGTTTTATTGCTTACAATTTTCTAGTTTTATGCTGTAGTCATTTTTATAGTTATTTCAATATTTCTTAATAGTCTTAGCTAGTTTATACCATCAATTAACTGAACTGAAAATCTGTCTAATTCAAGATACACCAATAAAAGAATTTTACACATTAGAACAAATAATAGGTTTTATGACACCATGCAAATTTATAAAAAACTCAATAAACAAAACAAAATTTTACAATATCCTGCATAGTTTACTTATTGGCTAAGTTCACACTGCGAGGCTTAGCGCTCAAATCTGATTTGTTCTCAGATCTGATTTTTTGCATGACTGTTAACACTGCTCTTATAAATGTGGCCAATATCAGATTAGCAGTGTGAACAGATCCTGTTCCTAAACTGACCCGCATGCGCAAAAGTACAGATACGGAGAGCACAAAATTGTTTGGCTCGATCTCCCTCTACTGGGTAGCTTACACAGATTTATGCTCCCCGTTGTATAGTCAGTAGTGTCAAAGTCCACATTCACAACCATGTCTGACGCAAGCAAATTAACTTTTATTTAAATTAGCATTATACGTATTCTACAAATAAGCATTATTTTCACAATAATGCAAATTGAAACACACGATAGATCAATATTACCTTATGAGCTCCAGGAAGCAGTTCTCCAGGAGGTTTCTTTCGGAGCACATAACGCTTGTCTGCAGCCTCAATGTAAAACGTTGGGTTGGATTGACCAGCCCTATTTAAAACAAATAAATAAATAAAACAAACAAACAAAGCATGTGTTTTGTTTGCATGAGGCGTATATGAAAGACAAGTAATGTTACTTGAATGAACAATACTTTAAGAGTCTTTAGTTAAACATTTACTAATCTATTGTTAAAATCCAAATCCATGCCTGTTGACATAGTTTAAGGACCGTGAGTAAACATGAACTAACAATTAACAACTTTATTTCCATTAACTAACGTAAACAAAGATGAATAAATATTGCAATAATAAATGTTTTGTCTATTGTTTGTTCATGTTAGTAAGTACATTAGGATAATATTAACTAATACAAACTTATTGTAAATTGTTACAAAGCTTTCTTACCTGTACTGTTGCACAGTTATAGTGCCTGAAAAGTCAAGTTTCCCTGACAGATATCTTTTCAAGTTATTTGTGTCAAATCGGTGTTCTGGACGGACAGCAGTGGTTTGGCGATCCATTGCGTCAATAAATTAAATAGAGAGATAAAGTTCCATAAATATATGATAAAGTTTACCCTTCTTCCTCTACTTCTTTTTGGTTTGTTGGCCGTTTACTTCTTATGAGTGTTACCGCCACCTATTGTGCATATTGTGCACTTGGGTGAAGGATCTGTAAATAAATAAACAAGCTCCTCGATCTTATGCACTAAAATGTTATCTTCGTTTTATGGTCTTTTCTGTGACATGACCGTAATTCTGATATAGGCCTATATCTGACATATACCTGACTATCTCTCAACCTTTTCCCCTGAAGGTATCTATTAATATTACTTAAAAAAGATCATTAGATGATCTTATATGATTTGATGACTGGTCATTATATTTATTACATTACAGTATGTTATACAATATATTTGTGTATACGTTTTATAAGTACCAAAGCCAAAACTAGAGCTAATTCAACAAAATAACTTAAGATCACAGTCTACAAAAATACTAGGCTACCATGGAAAGAACCTATATGAGGATATATGCGCATATGAAACCTATAAGCAGTATATATGCACATGTATGATAATATATGCTGTATGTATGTGTATATGCCACATATCGGCAAAATTGATGTGCATACTTGTACATATGTCTTCTGCTTCTTTATATCCACATATAAGCCCTATATGTACATGCAAGATATGTCTCCTATATAGCACATATCTCACTTTGGCAACTGTCATACATGATGCCTAGCTCATATTTTCTATTATCAAGACAAAAACTGTGAACTAACTAAAAAAATGCAAAAAAAAAAAAAAAAAAAACGTATGTATGTGTGAACACTTGAATTAGGTATCACATGTAGTTGGCATGTTATGGAATTTAACTATGGCAAGTGAGAGGAGATGGAAAGCTATGATATTTACAGGTTTTCCCTAAACATTTACAAGGTCAAGGGGGGGCAAAAGACTCAGTGAGGGGAAGAGTTCAAAAGGGAGACAGCTCTGGGGAAAAAGCTGTTCCTCAGTCTGCTGGTTTTTGTCCGGGGGAGCCTGAAGCGCCTGCCGGAAGGTAGGAGAGAAAACAGTCTGTAAGCAGGGTGAGAGGTGTCCTTAAGAATACTGCGTGCTCGGTGCAGAAAGTGTTTCTTCTGGATGTCCTCAATAGCTGGCAGTGTAGTCCCTGTGATGCGTTGGGCAGTTTTCACCACAGTGCCTTACGCTCAGCAACAGCGGGTGGTGAAAACTGCCCAACGCATCACAGGGACTACACTGCCAGCCATTGAGTACACCTCTCACCCTGCTCACAGACTTTTTTCTAAATGTTTTTTTCTAAAAGGTAAATAAAACAAGTAAATTTCTACATTTTGGGCTTTTATTTATGTTGTCTAGCATGGATTTTATTAATTTTACAAATATATAGGTAAACATATAGGTGAACATATATGTGCTTATAAGCACATATGCATATATGTACCTATATAGGTACATGTATGTATGCACATATATATGCACACATATATGTACACATATAGAGTGTATTTGTATATATGTGCATACGTACATATAATATAGGAAAATTGCCAATTTTATACATGTCACATATATTAAAAACCTATATCAAAACATATATGTTTATATCGGTTCTTTCCATGTGGGTGTACATCCAATTTAATAGGTTAGGGCAAAAATATGAAATTATTAAAAAACAAGAGAATTTTAAATAATATCAAATTATGTTGAAATTGTTATTAATATTGAAATATCTGTTTGAGAAAACTTTTGTTTTATTTATGATCAATTATATTTCATTAGTAGTGCTGTCTGTCTCACAGCAAGAAGGTCGCTGGTTCGAGCCTTGGCTGGGTCAGTTGGCATTTCTGTGTAGAGTTTGTATGTTCTAGCCGTGTTTGCGTGGGTTTCCTCTGGGTACTTAGGTTTCCCCCACAAGTCCAAAGACATGTGCTATAGGTGAATTGGGTAAGCTAAATTGTCCGTAGTGTATGTGTGTGGATGGGAGGGTGTTTTCCTATGATGGATTACAGCTGGAAGGGCATCCGCTGCGTAAAACATGCTGGATAAGTTGTTGGTTCATTCCGCTGTGGTGACCCCAGATTAATAAAAGGACTAAGCTGAAAAGAAAATGAATGAATGCATTATTTAAAGCTCAGATGTTTCTCTCAGAAGCAGTCAAGTTAACTAATATAAATTAGTTCAGACTCTTATAGTCTAATAAGTTCAGCCAAGTAAAACTTTCATATACAGGTTATGTCAACACATTCAATACAAATAAGTTAACTTAACTTAAAATATGAAGGTGTGACCAGTGTGGGGTCATGCAAAGTCCATTTGGCAGTTGGTGCTGAAAAGCAATCAAATGTACATCAAAACATCGAACTGGTTTAAGATGTTCAGTGGGGCTGGACTGGTACCCTCTGAAAGAAGATTCAGAGTAATAGCTTAACAAGGAAAGCATAGAATTGTTCTAAGACCAGCAAGTAATTAAATTAATGTCATAATAATCAGATCTTCATCTTTCAAGAGGGGAGCTGCAGACCTATCAGGCACTTCCTCTTCTCTCTGCAACCATGTGCTATTTAAATGGTTTAAGCACAATGTTTAAAGCAGATGGTGCAAAAGCATTAAGGATGTGTACAAAACCACTTGGAGTCTGTGCACCGGCACACGGTCTAAAACAGAGGTGGTTAGCAGTGTCACCTCACAGCAGGAAAGTCGCTAGCTTGAGTTCCGGCTGGGCCAGTTGGCATTTCTCTGTGGAGTTTACATGTTCTCTCCGTGTTCACATGGGTTTCCTCTGGGTGCTCCGGTTTCCCCCACAGTCCAAAGACATGTGCTTATAGGTGAATTGAATAAACTAAATTGGCTGTAGTGTATGAGTGCGTGTGTGAATGTGAGTGTTTGGGTGTTTTCCTGTACTGGGTTGCGACTGGAAGGCATCCGCTGCGTAAAACATATTGTATGCTGGAATAGTTGGTGGTTCATTCCATTGTGGCGACCCCTGAAAAATAAGGAACTAAGCCGAAGGGAAAAGAATAACTGAATGAATAAAATGTAAATTGGCATGAATAAACTGACAACAACAGATAGATTTAGAAAACACAGATCAAATTTCCATGTGTGTGTATCTCATGAGCATACAAATTTCAAACAGCTAATAGGCTGTTCAGAGCTGACCCTAGACCTGTAATGATGATCCACAAATGAATAGAACTCTAAACACTAAACACAATCTGTTTCATACTCAAGGCTGTTTTGCTTACTCTCAGCTGTCTTTTTCAAAACCTGTTAAAAACACAGAAAGTATATTTTGCATATAAATGAATTTACTTTAAAAGAATTAACACATACAAATGGCAAATAACTCAGGAAACAGTTGTTTCAGTTCCATCAAGAGTTCATTTCCACTTAAGAGGTCTCCATGACCTCTGATCAGGCTTAGTAAATCATGAGAAAACAAATAATCTGGCAGACAGAAAATGCAATGACACACATATTATTCCAGTTTGACTCTGAAGAGGGATGACAATAAGGTCATCCTATAATCTAGGCCCTTAAACATTCAACTTTATTAGTAATCATAAAGACATAAGATATTATACATGTTACTCAATCCTGGAGCAGACTTCCATCAGAAAATCCACACCTTCAATATTTATGTAGAAATTATATCTTTTAACAATGTAATCCTTTGTTTCATATGTAAAGATATTTGTGTATTGCTGTACACCCCAGTGTGTAGGCTATCAAGCAATGTGTATGTGTGTTTTGGACCCTAATAATAAATGTACTCTTTAATAATAAAACCCTGTGCCATTGACTTTAGAGCAACTTTTTGTTGGTCATTGGTGCAGCCTAATTCAGTTGCCTCTGTCATGAAAATCTGCCAAATGACTTCAGTCATACGAGGGTTAGAGCAAAGCAAAAAGGTCGTTTATTAAAATAATCCTGCAGGATGACACCTGTTACACACACACACACAGAGTGAGTGTGTAAGAGACCATGTCTCAGTCTGCTCAACAGACAGTTTTATACCCCTCAGTGCACATACACTCACATTTGTGCCAAATTCTAGGAAAGATACATATCTGGTGGGAACAAAAAGATCTTGTTGTGGTCTTCTAACTCCAGACTCCTGAGTGCTACAATTTATCAGACTTTGGCCTTGGCCAGTACCAAACTGCTTCTCTCAACAAAACATTCATTCATTCATTTTTTTACGGCTTAGTCCCTTTATTAATCTGGGGTCGCCACAGCGGAATGAACCAACAACTTATCCAGCATATGTTTTACGCAGCGAATGCCATTCCAGCTGCAACTCATCACTGGGAAACATCCATACATACTATTTCACACACATACACTACGGACAATTTAGCCTACGCAATTCACCTATATTACATGTTTTTGGACTTGTGGGGGAAACCCACGCGAACACGGGGAGAACATGCAAACTCCACACAGAAATGTCAACTGACCCAGCCGAGGCTTGAACCAGCAACCTTCTTACTGTGAGGCAAACGTGCTACCCACTGCACCACCGTGCTGCCCTCTACAAAACATGTTGGGAAACTTCACTAGGAAACATCCATACACACTCATACACAGAATATACAAAAGGTACACAATTTGAGATAATACAAATACAAAGAAAATGAAACAATAACAAAATACAAAAAACAACAATACAGTCAGGTGCGTGATACACACTCTTTCACACACATACACAACGGACATTTTAGCCTACCCAATTCACCTATACCACATGTTTTTGGACTTGTGGGGGAAACCGGAGCACCCGAAGGAAACCCACGTGAACACAGGGAGAACATGAAAACTCCACTCAGAAATTAACTGACCGAGGCTCAAACCAGCAATCTTCTTGTTGTGAGGCGAACGTGCTACCCACTGCGCAACCATGCAGCCCTCTAAAAAACATGTTGTTCATTAAATATTTCCATCACACATCAAAATAGCCATGCATCAACGACGCACCTTAACACACCTCAATTTCAGACCAGCACGCCCATGAGTCCACAAAGGCACAAATGCATCTATGATAGGGCCCCATGTCTCTGTTGTACCATTCCAGTCTTTCTTGGTGGCTGTTCCAGAAACCGCCAGGCCATGTCCATTATTGGAGCACCCAGAGAACTGAATGAATAAAGGTCCATCTGTGCAATCAAGTCTATATCAAAATACTTTATTTCAGAACTCTTGTCTAGTTGATGACAAAATTCCTTACATGGTTTTGGTAAAGTAAGCTTTTCTTTGCAAGAGAAATTGCAGCAGTTTCTTTATTGCAAAATACAGGAAACAGCTGTAAATTCTTAAGAAATACAAAGTATGATGTAAAATATGATTCAAAAGAGATATCTCGCATACAGGGGTTGGACAATCAAACTGAAATGTTTGGTTTCCTGCAAAGTGGCCAAAGGATTTTGAGCCATCTTCTTGCAGTATAGTGGCCAGGTCGCTACGTGATGCTGGTGGAGGAAAACGTTCCCTGACTCGCCCCTCCAAAACACCTCAAAGTGGCTCAGTAATATTTAGATCTTGTGACTGTGCAGGCTATGGGAGATCATGGTCATCAGATAACTCTGTCACCAGTCTTGCTGTGTGCATTGGCACATTATCATCCACGATATACACCACCTTCAGGATACAATTTTTGAAACATTGGGTGCACATAGTCCTCCAGAGTGGTTCAGTAGGCCTAGATAGTGATGCGCCCATCTAGCAGTATTGGGCCTCGGGAATGTCATGATATTGCAGCCCAAACCATCACTGATCCACCCCCATGCTTTACTCTAGGGATGCAAAAGTCTGGGTGGTACGCTTCTTTGGAGCTTCACTGCATCATAACTCTCCCGGCTGTGGGAAAGACAGTGAAGGTGGACTCATCAGAGAACAAAATATTTTCACATTGTCCACAGCCCAATATTTTTGCTGCTGGCTCCATTAAAACCAATGTTTGGCATTAGCATTAGTGACCAAAGGTTTGGTAGGTATAGCAGCCTGGCCATGTATATTGACCCTGTGGAGCCACCAAAGAACAGTTTTAGTGGACACAGGACAGTTGAGGTGCATATTTTATTCTACAGTAAGTTTGGTAGCTAAGGTCATATGTTTTTTGGATACAATCTGGGTTAGCACCCTGACATCCTTTTCAGACAATTCTCTTTTGTCCACAGTTGCTCCTGTTGGATGTGGTTTGTCTTTCTTGGTGGTATGCTGACTATAAATTGCTATATTTTAGGCAAAACTAAGCTATTACTCTGCTAATTAAACCTGCTCTTACTGGTGGAATGAGCAATCAATGAAGACTGGCCACCTGGCTGGTCAAATTTAGCCATGAAACCTCCAACACTAAGTTGGCCAGTGTTTCAGATTCATTGTCCAACCCCTGTATGTCTGCCAGTATGTTTGTGTGCTGGTACAGCTAGCTCTATGCAGCTCTCACATTGTCACTTACTGAAGACAAGCAGGGTTGAACCTGGTCAGTATCTGGATGGGAAAGGGAACCACTTGGGAAAACTAACTACCAAGCAATTCTGTGTTTGATAGAATTCTTAACATAGACATCTTGGCTAAAACAAAGTTAAATTTGGGCTGTGAAAATCGAATATATGTCAAATGATAGCGCAAATTAGACCAGTCATCAAATACAAAGATTAGACAAACGTAAGTGTGGTCATTCATTTCTGTGTATCTGTCCAGTCTACTTTCGGTCTTTTCTTAGACATCTTTTAGATTTTTCACTGACAGCCCAAATTTAGCCTTGCTTTAGCCAAGCTGTCTGTTTAGACATCTATTACACTTCTTGGTAACACTTTATTTTGATGGTCAATTTGAGGATTAGTAGACTGCTTAATATCCTGTAATACTGTTCCTTTAACAAACATTTTACTGACTATAAGAAACTTAGCAAGTACATGTCAACTTCCACTAACCCTAACCCCAACCTAACAGTCTACTTATGATCCTATGAGAATTAGTTGGCATGTAGATGCAATGTAACTTATATTTAACAAATGGAACATCAAAATAAAGTGTGACCAACTTTTTTCATACACAAAAAATTGCTTGTGTGGAAGGTTGCTGCTAGAAGAACAGATTTTGCTCAAATATACTGTATGTATAATGGCCCTGAACCCATCAGAACCAATAGAAAAATCCAATTATATCTCATAAAAGCTGATATAATCTATATGGAAAAGACTCCAAATTGCTAAATTCTTACAGAGTGCTCCACAGACGTGTATTATTCATCCTACTTTATAATTGCAACAATTAAAAAATTTTTTTTTTTAATTAAAATATTTGTTTTATTTGAACTTGTTTTAAAATGTTCAATTGATCTTGTTTGATTTTCGATCTTTGTTTTAAATTATGCTTTTAATTCATAACTTTGAACAAAATCATTACATTTACAAGGTAAAAAAACATTTCAATCTGAATCAAAAAGCCAGTTTCAGCACTACAGTCTCATTAAGAAAATTCTATCACTACTCAAACACAAAGGTGAGAACAGGTCTCTAGAACTCTGCTGGCTGTACACAGGTTCAACATAGTTTGCTTAATCAACATTTAAAACCATGTTTTATGTGATGTGCATATAAAGATGCCCTTATAAATGTCATTATGTGAATATGTTGATTTAAAGTGGCAGGGTTTTAACCTAATCTAAGAAGTTTGAAGAATAAAAGCAGCCAAAACACTGCATGAGGCAAACTCATTTTTTTATAAAAACAAGTTATTTGTACAACATATTAAGTGGCATGTTTTTTTATAAATTATTTACAATTTATGCCAATTATTTACATTTACATCATACAAACAATTTGTAATACACGACATTGTGCACATCAGCCCTTGACCACAGTAAAAACAAACACTGTACATAATACTGCATCATAACGTATGTAAAACAGTGACAGACAGCATGAAATAGTTACAGTATATTTAAACCTTTATATTAAAAATAGTATTAATAAACTCTTGAAATTGCAAAACCAAATACTTCATTAGCACAAATTCAGATTCCTGCTCTTCTCATGTGATAAGTTTTATTCCTACTATTTGAGTGCTTTAAAGGTAGATATGTGTTTACATAAATATTTGTGTAGGAATGTACTAGCAGTCATGTGCAAAATGAGTGAGACTTTCACTCAAAAAAAAGTTAAACAACCCAACAGCAGACTTGACAAGGCCCTGTTAACAGGGACACCGCAAACTATGTAGCCAGAGGTACGTATGGCTGTATTTCAATCTTTAAACAAACACTACGGGGCAGTATGATGGCATTTTTTTCGCGCTTACCAGCTGACCGTTTACCTCCATATGGACAACATTCCTGCTTTAACCAGTTTGCCCCATTAGCTCGCCATTTACGTTGGCGGACTTGAGATGCAGAGAGTAGATGACCACGACGATGGGGTTTAAGTCCTGTGAAGAATGGTTCCAGAAAGACAAAAACAGAATCCAAAAAATAAAATAAACAAGTAAATAACAGGGTGAGAATGTGGTAAAATCTGATAACATGATAAAAATCAGACGAGGGCTTTTCTTTTTCTGGATTGCTTTTGAAAATTGTTGGTTGGGTTTAGGGAAGTGGGTGGGCGGGTCAATCAATAAAATTGGCTGGGTTTAGGGAAGGAGGAGGGTGGGTCAGTCAATCGGTCAGTCAGTCATTTAGTCAGTCAAACAGTCAGTCAAGAGAGAAGAGAAATTTGAAATCTCAAAAAGCGTACACAGCAGCCTCTTGTTGATTTGCGAAAACATAAATTGCAAAAAATATGTCCCCTGGGACATATTTTGAGGTCTCCAGAAGTGTATATAGAGGTACGTTTTCAGAGTAATCCTGGGTTGCATGTTTTTGTGTAGTTACAACTACTTTACTACTTTAAACAGCTATGTAATGAATGTAAATGAAATGGAGTTGGAAATGTATGGAGTTGTAAATATAAATTTATATAATCTTCTTTCAAATTAACAGTGATATTTATATAACTGAAAGGTTATATTCTTTGTTTTTTAATTATCTAATTTAATTCAAAACTCTAGCTAGGGTGTGAGAAATATTAAAAAACTCTTGAGCATGGGCTGAGCCAAAGTGAAGCAAATGCTAAAGGTAGGGTCCCAAGGACTGTGCCTTTGTCTTTGGGTGATACTTTCAAGTTGGTCAGGGCAGGTGAAACCTCAGGATCTATTCAAGACCCTAAAACAAGATCTTCAACTAAAACTAATCATGCCTGTTTTTTATGTCTTCACCTACAAACACTGCCCCTCCTCCTTAATCACTTTATAGACAAGACTCATTTTAGACTTGTTTTCAGACATGTGATAAAATTTGCGGACTGCAGACCTGTAAGAGACTCTGCTAGGCTCTTGCAGACTCATGGACTTCTTGAAGATACTGTATGACTGCAGACTAACCAACACGTCTCAATAAATCAATTCTGCTTGTTCGAGTCTTCTGGACTAGGTTCTCATTTATTTATTATTATTTTAACAGGAGTAAGAAATAATCAACTAAAAATTGTGCTTGAAAAATTATCCAAAAACATGCTTCCCATCATTCTGTTTGCTTGTATTTAGTTATTTGATGCATGATGGTGTCATGCTTGTGTACTTTTGTTTGGGAATTTGGTGTGACATTGACACTGCTCACCTCTCATGATCAAAACTTTGCAATGGAAATAGAAAAAAAGGTTTCAGTAGATGTAAATAATGGCCCCAGTGTTCTAAATTAAAGAATGAACTGGCATCAAATTTGTATTTCTAACTGAAAGTGAGTATAAATTCTAGCACATCCCATCATCCAGCAGAAATTACACACAAGATGTCTGTGTCATAATGGTGGGGTTCAGTGACCAGCTGCAAATGACCACCCATGAACTGTGAGCATCACTCCAATAAGTCCGTTTCAAAAGGAACCAGGTGGTAGTATGACAGATTAGTGACGTAAGCTTCAGGATCATCATCGCTCAGGTCTTGATCCACATGATCCAAAGATTCTCTCCCATCCTCATCATATCTGCATTTTGCGAGATCATTAATTTTAGTACATGACATTTTTGGGGGGAAAAGTTTCATAGCTAGTCAGTAATTCAATACCTGTGGTGTATAACTAAATGTTTGCTTTTTTCACAAAAACTTATTTAACTAATATGTGTACACAATGCAACGAAGGCATAAACCCATAGATGACAATATGGAATTTTGTGTTTTTAAAGACATGTTATTCTATTTAGATCAGCTCCATTATTAAGAACAATGACATTACACTGTAATAACAACAAAACATATTGTATTAACAATTATGGCACAAATATTCAAAAACCAATTAGCAATATGGAAAAATCATAAAAAACACTGTTGATTGTAACAACTTATTAAAATTTCATCCTTTCATCGTGCAATGCAATCTGACTCCAGTTGCATGACAGTAGTTTTTGCCTAAATTTAAACTACATTTTACTCAAAATTTTAGCTTATAAAATACTAATATATTCATTTTACTTCACTGTACATATTAATATATATGTATGACCCCCACTGTGAAACCTAGCTAAAGTCACATAAACTATTTTTGAGATATATAGTTGTATAGCAATAAACAGGGAAAAATAGCACTTTCTGTTTATTGCAGTAAATGCTAGATTAAATATGAAGAGTTTGAGAGCACTATATTTATATTTATATTTATAACCCGATAAATTCTGAAATTTAATCATATTATAAACTATTAACTATAAACTAATAAACTATTTAATTGTATTTTTTTGAGCAAAATTAGAGGATTTCTACCTAAACTCCGATTTCATTTATCTCTGGGTTTACTTTTCGTATATAAACTCATGTGTATATATATATGTAAGCAATTATAAGACATAAAATTATCAGGTACACCTTCACAGAGGGCTTCAGTCATATGATCTTTAATGGAGTCCTTCAACTAATTAAAGTTTTCCATGAAATTTCTAATTTAAAACTAGCACAAAGGACATGGTTTCAAGTTCCTATGTTTTTAAAAATATATAGATGCAAAAAAAATGTTTGCCATGTACTACAACAGCAACTTGCAAAAATTAGGTCTGAGGTATTAATGAATGATTTAACATTTTTTTAAATATACAAGAGTATACACCATTGGACAGTTTTGAAATTTCGACCATTAATTAAAAAAGCTTATTTTGTGTTTTCTGTTTTTCTCTGCATGTACTGCAAGTGACATAGAGAAACGCTACGGTTACTAAAGTAACCCTTTGTTCCCCGAGGGGGGGAACGGAAATGCTATGTGGAAACTTCCACTATGGGGATTTCGTCAGAAACCAATAATCTGAAAGAGTATAAAAACGGGCCAATGAAATGCCAATGAGTTGGCAGCGTCAGCGTGCACAGCTGGCGTCAATGACAATCAGTCATGCTATAAAGACGCAGCCAGTGCCATGCTCGACATCCTTTTCTAGCTGAAGAGACTTTCAGGCTCAACGGCTAAGAGACAATCGTTGTGGCGAAGGAACATAGCATTTCCGTTCCCCCCCCTCGGGGAACGAAGGGTTACTTTAGTAACCGTAGCGTTCCCCTTCGGATGGGGAACTCCAATGCTATGTGGAAACTTCCACTATGGGGAAATCTATTGAAAACGTCACAACGAAAGAACCTTACTGCGTCCCTGGTGAAGGGTGTGCCACGCAGTAGAGCGAGCGCACCTACAATGCCCTGAGACACAGTCTTTCAACGTGTCCCCTGGTCCTCACTTACCTGTTCAGAAACAGCTATATTTTTCGGGGAGTCGCAATAACCCAGTAAAATAGGTTTTGATATGACAGTACGTTGGGAAAGCGTTCAGTCCCGATAGGGAGGACGCTGTGGAGCTCACCTGTTACCCAGAGGGGAGACCTGATGACAACCTATGGACTAGCCCAGAGATGGGGAGTCCTTGCATAAGGATGGTTAGCGGGGAGGGAAGACACGAGCCTGCCCTAGAAGGGGGGACTATACCGTGGCTGAGTGAACGTATGGGATCGCCAGCGGGGATCACGCATAGCAGGCACCTATACCCAGAACGCGGGCTGACCAGCGGGCATGCCGACAACGTAACGGGCCAACACCTGACTCCTCCGCTGAGTCAGGTGCTGGGGGCCTCGGAGGAACTCTGCAGGGTTCGCCAAAGAAATGGAGAACTAAACTGACAAAGCTGAAAAAGCGCACGTATCTCCGGGTTAGGGAGAGTGGCGCAGCAAGCGTGTTTCGACACCTCAACCGAATCGTTTCCTCAATCACCAAGGGTTGCCTAATACCCTTGAGGAAACCGGCTCCACTCGCAGATTGTAACCTTGCAAATGTATTGGGTGTCACCCAACCCGTAGCTCTACAAATGTCTGTCAGAGAGGCGCCGCGTGCTAACGCCCAGGAGGATGCGATGCTCCGTAGTGGAGTACGCTCTCATCCCCGGGGGACACGGCTCACCCTGGCCCAAAGGCGAGGGAGATGGCATCCACTATCCAGTGGGCCAACCTCTGTTTAGATACGGCACTTCCCATCTGCCGACCACTGTAACAGACAAAGAGCTGGTCAGAGGATCTAAGGCTCTGAGTGTGGTCCACCGATATTCACAAAGCGCGAACAGGAAACAACAATGAAAGGGCTGGGTCTGCCTCCTTCGCCGGCATCGCTTGCAGGTTCACTACCTGATCCTTAAACGGCGTGGTAGGAACCTTGGGCACATAGCCGGGCCGGGGTCTCAGGACAACGTGAGAGTAGGCCGGCCCCGAATTCTAGGCACTGACCGAAAATGCCTCCAGGTACCCAACCCTCTTAACCGATGCCAATGCGACCAGCAGAGCTGTCTTCAAGGACAGAAATCTTAAGGATACTGAGTCGAGTGGTTCGAAGGGATCCCAACGTAGGCTCGTAGCACTACCGCGAGATCTCAAGAGGTCATGTGAGGGGGGCGGGGTGGAAACATCCGCCTCACACCTCTGAGGAACCGGATGATGAGGTTATGCCTTCCCACGGTGCCGCCATCCACGCATCATGATGAGCGGAGATGGTGGCCACGTAAACCCTCAGTGTGGAGCGCGACAGCCTTCGCTCCACCTGTCCTGAAGGAAAGAAAGCACAACACTGATCTGGCTAGATCGGGGGTCTTCTCGGCGAGAAGCGCACCACTCAGTGAATAGACTCCACTCCAGGGCGTAGGCATGCCTCGTAGAGGGTGCACTAGCCTGAGTGATGGTAATAACCACCGCCAACGGTAGGTTACCTAAGTCTTCCTCGTCGCGTCTTATGGACCCCACGTGGAGGTTCCACAGAACTAAGCGAGGGTGCCAGATGGTGCCCTGTCCCTGAGAGAGTAGGTCTTCTCTCAAAGGGACTCTCCAGGGGGGGGCGTCGCGAGGAGGGAGAGTTCTGATATCCAGGTCCGGTTGGGCCAGGGGGTGCAACTAGCAAGACCTGCCCCTCGTCCTCCCTGACCTTGCACAGAAACTGCGCGAGTAGGCTCACTGGGGGTAGTGCATACTTACGCATGCCCCGAGACTCGGGGTGGAGTCGCCATTCTCCGGGGGAAGGAGCTGCCGTGAGAGCCCGTTGGCCGCACGGTTGAGCCCATCCAGGGTGTGAATAGCAAGCAGCGACTTCAGCCGCGTATGACTCCAGAGGAGCAGACGGCGAGCGAGCTGAGACATGCAGCGGGAGCGTATACCCCCCATCCGGATGGAATACACTACCGCGGCCGTGCTGTCCATTCTGACCAGCACGTGTTGCCCCCTTAGCACCGGTAAAAAGCGGCGCAGAGCGAGAAACACTGCCAACAGCTCTAGGCAGTTGATATGCCAATGCAGCTGGGTTCCCCTCCACAGGTCCGCAGCAGCATGCCCACTACACACGGCCCCCCATCCCATACTGGAGGCATCTGCCGAAACGACAGCCTGCCTGGACGCCTGACCTAGGGGCACACTGGCCCGTAGGAAGGAGGGGTCCTTTCCAGGGGGTGAGGGTGCGGCGACACAGCGCAGTGACAGTCACTCGGTGTGTGCCCGCGTGCCATGCGCGTCTGAGGACCCGATCGTGAAGCCAATGCTGTAGTGGTCTCATATGGAGCAATCCGAGCGGCGTGGCCGCGGCTGCGGATGCCATATGCCCCAGGAGCCTCTGAAATAATTTCAGGGGGACCCCTTTTTTCCTGTCGAACTCTCTCAGACAGTTCAGCATTACCTCGACGCGCTCTCGTGAGAGGTGCGCCTCCATAGTGATCGAGTCCAGCTCCAACCCGAGAAAGGAGATACTCTGCACGGGGGCGAGCTTGCTCTTTTCTCGGTTGACCTGAAACCCCAACGGGCGGAGGTGCCGGAGTACCTTGTCTCTGTGCATAATCAATTGCTCCCGAGAGTGGGCTAAAAATCAGCCAGTCATCGAGATAATTGAGCGTGCGGATGCCGGCGAGCTGAAGGGGCGCGAGGGCACCCTCCGCGAGTTTTCACCAAGCACCAAGACAGAGAGAGCCCGAAGGGGAGGACCTTGTATTGCCATGCTCGATCTTCGAATGCAAACCACAGAAACTGCCGGTGGCAAGGAAGTGTGGAGATATGAAAATACGCGTCCTTCAGATCTATTGCTGCAAACCAATCCAATGCATGGTGAGGGGGAAGGCGCACGCAGCACACTGCGTGAGCCTACTGTGTCCATCCAGGAAGAGGGGGATGGGGAGGCTTAGAAGGTCTCGCCTTCATCCTCCACATCACACCCCTCTAATCGGTCCGGCCGCAGGGCTGGGGGATAAACCATCTCCAGAGCCACGGCCGAAGCAGCCTGGGGAATCACAGCCGCAAAGTCTGCTTCTGGATTCGACGCTGCGCTCATAGTCCCGGAGGGAGTGAGCGAGTTCGAATCCTCGTCAGACCTTGACAGCCCAACCTCCAAGGATGGTGAGGATGGAAGCGCATGCAGATCGGGCAGAAAAAAGTGCCCTCTGGACTGCGTGAGTTTACTGTGCACTTCCGGGAAGAAGGGGACGGGAGGCTTTGAAGGTCTTGCCTCCTTATATCCTCCACATCACACCCATCTAATCGGTCCGGCCGCGGGGCTGGGGGATAAACCATCACCAGACCCACGGCCAAAGCAGCCCGAGAAAGCACGGCCATCATGTCTGCTTTTTAGATGCCAACGCCGCGCTCTCCACCCCGGAGGGAGGGAGCGAGCGGGCTCGCATCCTCATCAGACAATGACAGCCCATCCTCCGATGCAGCGATGGACATCTGACCCCCGGTGTCATCAGGTGAGAGAGCGACCATCCAAGGACGGAGCGCTTCTCTTCACCTGAAGCTTGGATGGAGCGCGTGGAGGAGCGAGAGGTCCGCGACCCGGGGGCGGCGGATTTACTCCCACTGAAACCCTCAGATCTGCCCGAGTGCCAACCGCAGTGCGGGGGACAACTGGGGTGGGTGGCTCTTTTGCAAGACCGAGCCGCGATCTTAACTGCGCAACAGACATGACATCAGTGATGGCATGCACTGCCCGCGAGCACCGCATTAACATGCTGGACCCCCAGACATGAAACGCTGTTGTAACGGGTATTAAACCTTAAAGGACCAAATTATTAAAATCAGAAGATTACTAGGAACGGGAAAGGAGGTAGTGGTGATGCTGAGTAACTCACAGAGACCAAAAAGATATGTTGCACAACGTTGTTCTGTATTATATACACACACAAAAGAAATAACAATAGAATAAACACTAAGTAAAATATACCCCGGGTGCACCCTTTATATGATGTTGTAAATTTTGTTAAACTCACAATTAAATCAACATAGATGAGAGTTCAAATAAATCAACAATTTCCAAATTGTTTTGTTACATGTAACCAAATAAAATGTTTCCACATTTATCAAGTTTCAAATCCAGGAAGATCAAAATAAAATAAATTAATTATTTACTTTCAACTGTCTTTTGGGTACTCACAAAATGTCCTCCTCTTGGAAAAAAAACAGTCTCATGGATCAAATCCTCTTACTTGAGTGAAGAGAAATAGTAGAAAAAGCAAGTGTCCCTTTTCCCTAGAAATCAGTCCTTTCCTGTAGGTCCACTGAAACTGCACTTGGGAGGCTCGCCATCAACCGAGAATCGCAAGAATTCCAAAATCCAGCAACAAAAAAAACCTGGCCTGTTCTTCCAATGTATTCTTTTTTTTTTCTTAATTCCTATCAGGTACACGTGACCACAGTGATGTCTGTGAGCAAGTCAAAATGCATCCATCACGCTCAAATCAGCATATATCTACTCAATCCCTCGCCATCCTCGTGCTATAGACTTATATTTTTAGCATTATATTGGTTTTAAAAGTTTTAACTAGTGTATTTTCGCTATATTTACTTTATAATCACTCGGTTTTCTTTTCTGTCACGCTGTGTGTCTCTTCCGATGTTTCAGTAATATCTGCAACCACAAGGGGGCGGAGATGAGCATCCAGCGCTCTCATTTGCTGACTTAAGACTGCTGACAGCCTGATACCCAATCAGAGAATTATAACTCACATATACATGTTTTAACATTCTTTATACATTTTATTTTAATACTTATTTTAGCATCAACACTTTAACACTTTAATAATGATGATGAGGTGTATATTTATTTATTATTTTATCTGTCTTATCTGTTTTATCTGTCTAATCTGTTTTATCTACCCCCATTCATTATTTTATGGGGGTTACACCTTCCCCTCTTGAAACAATGCAAGTCCCTTTGCATGCTCTGAGCGGTTGGGTAGTCACTATGTTTGCTGGAATGTCAGAAGTTATAGGAGGATCACCCAGATCTTCAACACTATTGAGAGAGTTAACAAGAGCAGTGCTTAATCCTTGGAACAGAGACTGAACAACATGAGACAGAGGATTTCCAAGCTGAAAGTAGGTAAGTCTCTCAGGTTTGTCTCTCTCCCTTACAGAACGTCTTAGTGGAGGTATTTCTTGTTCTGATTGTTGTTCTTCTCTTTCACAAGAAACAGAGTTTTCTGAATCATTTGCCTCTTCAACTTTACTCTCTCTCTGAATTGGTAAGTCTTTATTGTTATCAGCTTCAGGTTGGTCTTTTCCAGGTGTCTCAGTTGTTTCACAGACTTCCAGAACATCATCAGATGGGTTATCAACTGAAGAGTGTACAGGTACATTATAAACTGGAGGATCATTGGCTGGAAGATCATCAGGTAAGTTGTCAACTGGAGGAGTTACAGGTAGGTTATCTTTTTGAGTTCCTTCCTTGCATTGAGTTCCATCTTGTCCGAGGTTTTGACCAGCTGATTCATCAGCTAAGGACACACTCTTTCCTCTTCCTGGTTGGGGAACATCATACACTGTAGAAAACTGCAATGGTTCCACATTTTGATGGTTATCACCATACCACTCATAATCCTCATCTTCTGGACTAAGGAAAGGACAATCCTCTTCAGGTTGTTGGAAACCTGGATTCTGCCTTGTTCTAGGTCTTGACATTTTGGGTGGGGAGGGGTTTGAAATGTTTGACAATGGCAGGTAACCACAAGGAAGAAGGAGGTCCCTGTGAAGGGTACGAAGGGGACTTTCACTGCTTTCAGGATGAACGGTGTAGACAGGTATGTCGCCAGCCTTCTTTACCACCACATACACCTCAGATTCCCACTTGTCCGCTAACTTGTGCTTACCACGCAGTCTGACATTTCGCACCAAGACACGATCCCCGACCTCCAAAGTAGAATGAGTGACAGATTTGTCAAACCTGGTTTTGTTCTTTTCAGCAGTTTTCATCATACCTTGTGAAGCAAGCAAATAGCTTTCCTTCAAGTGTGATTTCAGCTGTTTCACATACTCTGAATGAGGAATGACATCTGATTTCCCATGATGAGGCAGACCAAAAGCAAGGTCAACAGGCAATCTTGGCTGTCTGCCAAACATTAATTCATAAGGAGTAAACCCAGTGACTTCATGCTTCGTACAATTGTACGCATGGACAAGTGGCTTGACAAAGTCTTTCCAATGGGCTTTATCTTTTTCCTCCAAAGTACCCAACATGCCCAGCAGGGTCCTATTGAAGCGTTCAACTGGGTTTCCCTGCGGGTGATAGGGAGTTGTTCGGCTTTTCTTTATGCCTGACACTTCACAGAGCTCTCTGATGACATGTGACTCAAAATCAGGGCCCTGGTCACTATGCAAGCGTTCAGGAAACCCATAGTGTGTGACAAAGTTCTCCCAAAGACACTTTGCTACTGTTTTAGCCTTCTGATTAGGTGTAGGATAAGCCACTGCATACTTGGTAAAAAAGTCCGTAATAACCAAGATGTCTTTGGTATTACTCCTGTCAGGTTCCAATGAAAGGAAATCCATACACACCAGCTGTAACGGCCTAGTGGCATGAAAATTGACCAGAGGAGCTGCTTTTTGGGGTTGTGCCTTCCTACGCACACAGCGACTACACTCCTTTACTTTTCGTTCCACATCTGCAGCCATTTTTGGCCAGTAGAAACGAGATCAAATCAGATCTACAGTCCTCTCAATCCCTAGGTGACCCATGTCATCATGTAAACTGCTAATCACCAAGGGTCTTAAATCCTCAGGGAGTACTAGTTGGTAAGTGAGTGAATTATTTTCCTGCCTTCTTCTATAGAGTATTCCATCTCGCAACTCAAGACGATTCCACTCCTTTAGAAAAAGAGGAAAAGTTGGAATCTCTTTTCGCACTGTAGGAGAAGGTTTCTTCCCCAACTCCAAGTGGAAAATGACTTCTCGAAGGACTGAGTCTGCTCTCTGCTTTTCACCAATCTCATGTGGTAGGTAAGGCATAACAGGTAATCCATCTAAATTACAATCCTCTCCATACTCATCAGGTACAGCATCAGGACGGAGTGCAAGTGATCCCACCAGTGCAACCCCAGAAGCTGTGTCCTGGTTGATAAGGTGTTTTTCGCAAATAGCATGGACTACATCATTTGGGGCACTAACAATATCAGCAGCATCATGGTGATGGTGTTGTACAAATTGATGGATTCTTTTCTGCTCTTTACTGGACCAAGCAGTCTCAGGAATGGTTTCCTGGGGTCTCCTTGAGAGACTATCCGCATCTACATTCTGCTTGCCAGCTCTGTACTGCAATTTGAAAGAGAAGGTGGAAAGAGCTGACAGCCATCGATAACTTGTAGCATCCAATTTTGCTGTAGTGAGGATATAAGTCAAAGGGTTGCTATCTGTAATAACGGTGAACTGGTTACCGTATAAGTAGTCATTAAACTTTTCAGTCACTGCCCATTTTAGGGCAAGGAATTCAAGTTTGTGAGCAGGATATCTAGACTCACTGTGAGACAACCCTCTGCTTGCGAATGCTATTGCACGCATCTGCCCATCCTGTTCTTGATAAAGTGCTGCCCCTAGTCCTTTTGTACTTGCATCAGTGTGGAGAAAATAAGGGAGTTTGGGGTCAGCAAATCCCAGAATAGGTGCAGAAGTGAGTTTTTCTATAATGGTTCGAAATGCTTCTTCACAAGAAGGCGTCCATCGATCACCAAAGGACTCTTTTGGGTTATGGTACTGGCTTCTTTTGTTACACTTCTTGGCACCCTTTCTTAGCGGAGGATATCCTGAGGTCAGATCATTAAGTGGCTTCACTATTTTAGAGTAGTCCTTGATGAAACGACGATAATATCCCCCAAAACCTAAGAAAGACCTAAGTTCTTTTAGGTTTTTAGGTACAGGCCAGGTTTTTAAAGCTTGAACCTTCTCAGGGTCAGTCTCCACTCCATGCTCTGACACGATATGTCCCAAATAGCGGACTGAAGTCTGGAAAACTTACATTTTTCCAAGGAGAGTTTCAGACCGTATTCCTTTAGACGAAACAGGACATTTAATAGTCGAGTCTCATGTTCTTCCAATGTGTCTGAGAAAACTATTAAGTCGTCCAAGAAAACAAGTACCTTCTTCAGATTAATGTCCCCCATACATTTTTCCATTAATCTTTGGAATGTACTTGGGGCATTCGTCACACCCTGTGGCATGCGATTAAACTCCCAAAATCCCAGTGAACAGACAAAGGCGGTTTTGGGTTTGTCTGCCTCATCCACTTCTATCTGGTAGTACCCAGATTTTAAATCGAGGACAGAGAACCATTTAGATCCTGTCAGAGCTGAGAATGTTTCCTCAAGATTCGGCAATGCATAGGCATCTCTCACTGTTTGAACATTTAGCTTGCGATAATCTATACATAGACGTACATCCCCATTCTTCTTCCTCACCACCACAATTGGAGAAGAGAAAGGTGACTCTGATTCCCGGATGACTCCACTTGCAAGAAGATCTTGTAGATGCCTACGAACTGCCTCAATATCTTGTGGATGAATAGGTCGTGCCCTCTGTTTAAAGGGAGTTTCATCGTGCAATTTAATGCTATGCTTCACTTTCTGGGTGTGGCCAAAATCTAGGTCATGATGACTGAACACTTCAGGTATTTTTCTGAGTTTTTTAGAAATGCGCTCCTTCCATACCTGAGGTAAGGGGGAATCACCGAAGTTCAGAGTGAAATCACCCTCTCCATTCCTATTGGAAGTTTTTGAAAGAGGCTGTAAAGAATCCACAGCATGGAGCTCAGCGATCACACATCTGGGTGGGATAGTAATGTTATGATTTGTCTCATTGGTAAGCACAACTGGTAGGCTATTTATCTGGTTCTTAGGCTGATTAAAGAGACACCGCTTGACAAACACCCCTCCAGGTAGAGACGAATCAGGTGAGTGCTCCACAAGTATAGTCTGATCTATTCTGCATGGATTTGTAACTGAACCTCCCACCACTACAGTCTGACCAGCCATTAAAACTTTGGGTGCTCGACTTCTCATTCGTACATGGCCAAGAACACCACTTGTGTTTTGTCTCCATCTTATTTCAAGAGTTTTAAGTACCACTTTGTAACCATATGAACAAGGTTGAAATTTTGGGGGATCAGCACTTAAATACTTCTTATAGAGAACATCCAAGGTGTTTGTCCCTATAAGAACCATTGACTGATTGTGAGCTTTTACATCAGGAACTACTAAGGCTACTGTAGGTATTTCAATGCTCACTCCTAGTAATTCTTCTGGAAAGGTAATTCCCATTTCTATGTATCCTTCGTAAGGAACAGATAGACCATTTGCGCCTTCTACTTCCAGGATATCATCAATGGACTTAATTGGGTATCCTGAGAGATGCTGTTCATAGAAGGACTTTGGAACTGTTGTCACTTGAGAGCCTGTATCCAATAAACAGCTGCATTTTTCATTGGCTATAGTAACTTCAGCAATGCTCATAGCACCAATTAACCCCTTTGGCAAGCTAGTGCTTTGCACTTTAGAAACCTGACTTTTTTTAAAAACATGATTAGTATTGGGACATTGTGATTCCAACTCAGCCCCTGTCTGTCCCACAACAAGGACTGATTCTAGTTTAAATAAGTGTTGGAGTTGGCATTCTGAGAGTCCCATAGTAGCTGTTTTTCTCTCAAAAGTTTACGCTTGGCATTAACAAGTGTGGGGTTTGGCTCAGAAGTGCATGAGGATGCAATATGACAATCCTCACCACAGGTGAAGCAGTACCATGGTCTAGGCCTGTCCTTTTGTCTTTGGCTAACTGGAGCCCTAGTTAACTGGTTAGCAGTATCTGACTTCTTTTTGTCCAGTTTATTTACTACTGCTTGCTGTGAAGCTTTCTTCTGGGTTTTATGTGCAGGAACAAGGCTAGCCAACTGACTTTGTAGTTTTGCTATCTGTCTCTTGATCTCCTTAGTTTCAGCTGCAAGTGATACCATGTTTGAAACTTCTCCTTGCTCCACCTCAGAAGAAACCCACGTCCTTTGCGAGTGCATTACTGCTCTTGGTTTAGAAGACCCAAGATGCTGCTTCATACGAGTGACTTTTGCGGTGTGTTTGTCTTCTTCAGTGCGTAGCATAAGTAGAAGCTGCCCAAATGAAGGAGGATCATTACGCCTTCGCTCTAGCTGCAGGTCAGTAATTAGATCATTATCCCAGCAGCCTCTACAGAACTGCTTGAGACGATGCCTATCTGCTTCTTCAGGTGAGACACCACCTCTTTTTATTGTCACTCTCAAAGCTGTCTGCAATCTGTACAAGTAAGTAGATGGCTTTTTACCAGCGTCCTGTAGAGTATTCATGAACTTTGCAAGGAGTTCATCTCCATCCTCAACAACTCCAAAAGCAGAATCCAGCAACTGAAGGTAAGCTGATGATGGAGCTTCAGAGCTAAGATGTTTTATAACATCTGCTGCGGGTGGTAAAAGACTGTCTACTATTTTCCTGGATACGTTAAAATCAGATAAGGTGGAATCTTTCAGCATTAGCTCTACACTGGAGCGCCAAGTGTCGTAATCGACCTCACTTCCGGGTCTGGGACATTTTCCTGAAAATACCCTAAGCCTCTGCTGCATAAGTCCTTGAGTAGCCACTTCCCCAGATCTCACCACATGTTCAATTACGAGTTTTTGAACCTCAGGCGGATTTAACACCTTTGAGGAGGTTAGGGGGGGGGGGGTGGCTCACTTGGTTTGGCAGAGGTATGTTGTGACAGTGAGTCATCTGGTTGGCTAATTTTGACAGGGGCTGGGGTAAAACTCTCTTCAGGACATACCTGAGCATGCTGTTCATCCAGATCCTCGTCATCAGCCTCAGTGTCAGCGGACGTTGGAGTGAGCTCAGCATTCATTTGCGACAGCATCTGGCTCAAGACAATCTCAAAATCAGTCCAACTCAATTTTGCTACTTCTTTCAGTCCCTCCAGGTATGACTTTGTGACACTGGTTCCCTTATACTGTGTAAACACACAAGATAATGCTCTCACATGGTAAATAACACTTGGGTCACTGGATAGCTGGTGAGTATAAGGTAGCTGTGGCTCTAGAGAATGCAAAGCTTGGCCACTGGTATATTCAAGAATAACACTTTGATAAAACTCAGAATCCTTGTCACTAATAAAAACTGTTTTGGCAAAAGAACCATATTGTTTTAGAAAATCAAACAGCTCATCATCACTTTTGTCTTGTGTTAAACCGCTAATGATAACTGAATTCGGAATTTTAATACCCTCTGCCTCTATTATATCCATTGTCAATTTTTACTGGTCAACGTAGGCAAAAATAATGGCTTAGAATGTAATTAATACTCAGCAACAGCACCACCTCCTGGCTGGCTCGCCACTTTGTAATGGGTATTAAACCTTAAAGGACCAAATTATTAAAATCAGAAGATTACTAAGAACGGGAAAGGAGGTAGTGGTGATGCTGAGTAACTCACAGAGACCAAAAAGATATGTTGCACAACGTTGTTCTGTATTATATACACACACAAAAGAAATAACAATAGAATAAACACTAAGTAAAAATATACCCCGGGTGCACCCTTTATATGATGTTGTAAATTTTGTTAAACTCACAATTAAATCAACATAGATGAGAGTTCAAATAAATCAACAATTTCCAAATTGTTTTGTTACATGTAACCAAATAAAATGTTTCCACATTTATCAAGTTTCAAATCCAGGAAGATCAAAATAAAATAAATTAATTATTTACTTTCAACTGTCTTTTGGGTACTCACAAAATGTCCTCCTCTTGGAAAAAAAAAACAGTCTTATGGATCAAATCCTCTTACTTGAGTGAAGAGAAATAGTAGAAAAAGCAAGTGTCCCTTTTCCCTAGAAATCAGTCCTTTCCTGTAGGTCCACTGAAACTGCACTTGGGAGGCTCGCCATCAACCGAGAATCGCAAGAATTCCAAAATCCAGCAACAAAAAAAACCTGGCCTGTTCTTCCAATGTATTCTTTTTTTTTTCTTAATTCCTATCAGGTAAACGTGACCACAGTGATGTCTGTGAGCAAGTCAAAATGCATCCATCACGCTCAAATCAGCATATATCTACTCAATCCCTCGCCATCCTCGTGCTATAGACTTATATTTTTAGCATTATATTGGTTTTAAAAGTTTTAACTAGTGTATTTTCGCTATATTTACTTTATAATCACTCGGTTTTCTTTTCTGTCACGCTGTGTGTCTCTTCCGATGTTTCAGTAATATCCGCAACCACAAGGGGGCGGAGATGAGCATCCAGCGCTCTCATTTGCTGACTTAAGACTGCTGACAGCCTGATACCCAATCAGAGAATTATAACTCACATATACATGTTTTAACATTCTTTATACATTTTATTTTAATACTTATTTTAGCATCAACACTTTAACACTTTAATAATGATGATGAGGTGTATATTTATTAATTATTTTATCTGTCTTATCTGTTTTATCTGTCTAATCTGTTTTATCTACCCCCATTCATTATTTTATGGGGGTTACACTGTGCTCGTGCCCATCATCCGGGGATAGGAAACCACCGCATCCAGAAACGCATGGTCGGAGTGACATCTTGAAAAAGACGCGCTGCACGACCGTGTTGCTCTTTTAGGAAAGCTTTTTTCCTATATACAAACCGCTCTTGGAGGACCGGACCCAAAGGACGCCAGGCAAGGGAGAAATACTCAGCTCGACAATCTGCCACTGCGTATACGCGCTCTGGACCAGGAGAAGCTGCTTCTCGATCTCTTTCTGTAGACACAGGTTGGAGATACCCTCAAAGACTCTCTCAGAAGCTTCGTGAAAGACTCTGAAAGCGAAAGGATGTCGAGCATGGCACTGGCTGCGTCTTTATAGCATGACTGATTGTCATTGACGCCAGCTGTGCACGCTGATGCTGCCAACTCATTGGCATTTCCTTGGCCCGTTTTTATACTCTTTCAGATGATTGGTTTCTGACGAAATCCCCATAGTGGAAGTTTCCACATAGCATTGGAGTTCCCCATCCGAAGGGGAACCAAATGCATGCAGACACTGAGGTAAAATTAAATATAGTCTGCTCCAATACTGGCCTACTTGTAAATACAACACAAAATCAGAAAAGCTTCAGGACAGTATGGAAATCACAATTAAAAAAATGAAAGTAGTGATTTCCTAACTTACTTTGACTTTTCGTTACAGACAATGCAACAAACATGATTTAATATGTTTCTCATGTTTTCTTTTTCCAGAATAAACATGTATTCCAATATTGGTTCTTGCAACACATTTAAAAAAGTCAGGACAAGGGCAATTTGGTAAATTGTTTAAATAATGATGTGATTCGAAACAGGTGCTGTCAACATGTGAGTGTAATTATGATTTTGTAGAAAAACAGCAAGAAAGGTCTGGTCTTTTAGAAGCAAAGAAGGGCCAGGAACACCAATTTGTCAGCAAATACATGAGAAAATTATTGAAATGTTTTAAAACAATGTTCCTCAAAGATAGGAAGACATTTGAATATTTTACATTCTACAGTGCAAAACATAATTAAAAGATTTAAGGAATCTGGAAGAATTTTAGTGCGTAAAGGACAAGGGCGCAAGCCTAAACTGAACAACCGTGGTCTCCAATCACTCAGGCAGAACTGCATCAAATATCATCATTCATCTATAAGCATGTCACCACATAGACTACTTTTGTAGTACCACAATATGTAGTTACAGTACAACCATAAATGCCAGTTAAAATTGTACTGTGCCAAAAGGAACCCATATGTTAACAGTGTCCAGTGGCGCTGTCCACTTTCCTGGACTCGGAGGATGGACCATCACACAGTGGAGATGTGTACTGTGGTCAGATAATTTAAAAAAAAAATGGGGGGGTGGGGTGGATGCTGTGTGCTCATCCAGACTGTTACCAGCAACAAGTCCAAAAGACAGGGTCTGTCAGGGTATGGGGTTGTGTCAGTGCCCTTGGAAAAGGAAACTTGCACTTCTGTGATGGCAATATTAATGCTGAAAAGATCACAGAGATTTTGGAGCCCAATATGCTGTCTTCTTTTCCAGGGATGCCCATGCATATTTCAACAAGACAATGCAAAACCACATTCTGCACACATTACAAAGCCCTGCATGTGAAGGAAGAGGATACAGGTACTTGACTGGCCTGCCTGCAGTACCGACCTGTCTCCAATAGAGATTAGGGGTTGTAATATAGACTGCTAAAAGCTATATTCTTAACATGACTGAAAAAAATTTAGCTTTTGCATAACCATAATGCAACACTGCTAAGATAATAATAATAATATAAAAAAAAACATTTTGTGGCAGCTACACAAATTATTTTCTCTTTCAATGCCATGCACTCCTGTGGCCACAAAAATGCACTCCCATTTTCAGCACTCTAGTTTATGTTGACTTTTAGGAAGGTTTTTACAAAATGTTTTTAAAATGCCACCTCTTTACTTTCCAGAATTCCATTTGTGTATAAGTTTCTGTGCATATAAGACTTTGAAGCAGATTAGATGGCTCCATCTCTAGATAGCATTTTGGAGAGGAGGGTATTAAAAATATCTTTGCTGATCGACGTGTTATAAAAAGTAGTGGTTAAGCAGGTTGACCTGAATATCTCCTTTTCTCAACATGCTACGTAATTGTGACTTTTTTCCCGACATTTTTAGTTCAGAACTTAAATATAATAAATAACTGTAATAAAAGCTTTTTTAACACTACACAATTTATTAATCAGCTGTATTCAGCATGTAACGAAGACATAGACTAGTATTAGACTAGGAGAAATGTCATAAGACATTTAATTGTGAGGGTCTTGAGTTTCTTTGCAGAGCTTCCTTCTCACACCCAGAGAAGGAAGTACAGTTTCCTGTCACACACTATGCACACACAGAACACTATGCACTCAAAAAACAAAAACATTACTACAAGTATGTCAATGGCATATGAAAATCCATTGAATAATTATAATGGAGAGTGTCTTATTACCAATATTTATTAATTTCTTTATTTTAGGCACCCAAAGATTTAGACAGAGGTGTCACAGAGGGAAAGTGAGACACTTACGAGTGCTGGGCTGAGTCAGTGGAGGATGGTCTCTCTTTGTCCAGTGGAACACTCTCATCAAACACAATAGTTTCTGTGTTTGCCAGGCAAAACCCATTAGACCTCATGATCTCTGTGGAAGTGGATGATAAGAATACAAATACATGTAAAAATTATTAAAGGTTGCACTGTGTGTGTGTTTATAAGAAATCCCAAAGGGTTTACATACTTTTTCTTGCAACTGTATATATACTAACAGAGTTGGTAGAAGGTCTAGCTGATTTATATTTACTTATCAGACACACTATCTCTAAAGTAGTTGGTAGTGCAAAGGTAGTAAAAGAGTTTATTATTAACTATGAAGTCAGTGCTGATAAACATTTTTATACTTAGACTCAAAAAGCAGTCAAAAAATAATGACACTCAAGACAATGGAATGCATATCAGATGGCATGAAATCAAGAGGCTGCTAAATAGTGTTGGCAACACTACAATAACAGTGCATGAATTATGATGTATTAATATGTAAACTAAACATTCATATTGAATTAATGATGAGTTAATGTGTGCGCTAATCATGAACTAACTTTAACTAGCTTCAACATGAGGCACATGAGTTCATATGTGAATAAAGGCTAATTTCTTGTTAGTTTGTGTTGTTAATTAATGTATTAATTAACATTTAAGTTTAAGCTAAATGTAACCAACATAACTAATTTATAGCACATGCCTTAACTTATCATTAGTTCATAATAAAGTAATGCCTAGTTTACATATGTTTACATGTTTATTAACACATCATTATTCATGTACTGTTATTGTAAAGTGTTACCATAATGTTTATTACTGAGAAATGAAGCCGGGGCTTCCAAACCCTGATCTAATTATGTTAGAATAATAATCAGATTTAGGTTTGGCCAATACAGGCGGTGGTTTGAATGTTTAGCATACATTTCCTTATGAACAGTAAGGCCTGACCTGCCATACAAATACTCTATCCTGTGACATTTTGCTTTGAACGGATGCAGTTTAAGTCTAAACCAAGTAGCTGAATGTCCAAGTGATACAGAGTAAAATCATCTAAAATCATATTTAGTCCATCACTGTAATATGAAACCAGTTCATCAACAGCAGAGAAATCACATTTGCCCACATCAGTGTTCTTAATATTCTGAATTGAAATCAGGTGACATGGGTTTACCTTAAAAACTGCCAATAGGTGATCAGCTATGTATAAGTCAGTGTTAAATTGCTGAATACCAAAGTAATCAAAGAAAGATAAAAATGCATTACTGACAATGTCTACATGAACGCAAAAATTGATGAGCTTAACAACAATTGGAGACATAGAAAGAACATAGACGTCAGGAATTCAGAAAGTTCAGTTAAAAAGGCATTATTGCACTTGGGACGGTTGTAAATAGTTGTGAGGGTGGCAGGAATTGCACTATTATTTTTAAAAGCAATTAACGCTAAAGAATTACCTAACAATACAATATACAATGCAATATTTATTTATAAAGCACATTTAAAAACAACCAAGGTTGACCAAAGTGATGTACATCAGAGTGCTAAAGACAGAGAAGCAGAATATAAAAGAAACATTAAAAAAAATAAAAGAAATAAAACAGTTATCAAGGAGTATTAAAAGCAAGAGAAAATAAAAAGGTCTTCAAAACAGACTTAAACACAGAAATGGAGAGGGAAAGACTAATGTGACTAGGTAGACTGTTCCAGAGTTTAGGACCAGCAACAGCAAACGCTTGATCACCTCGTTTTTTATGGCGTGTTCTGGGCATGGTGAGTAAATTGAGATCATAAGATCTCAATGATCGAGAGGGGGTATACGGACTAAGCAAGTCAGTAACGTACTGAGGAGCAAGATTATTGATGGCTTTGTAAACGAATAATACATTTTCAAAATCAATTCTGTATTTAATGGGTAACCAGTGAAGTGCAGCTAAGATTGGAGTTAACGAATTAGGAATTAACTAACAGGCAAAGTCCTCTCCTGGAACCTTATTGTGGTAGAGGGGTTTGAGTGTGCGAATGATCCTAGGAGCTATGTTATTCAGATAACAGAAAAAGCATCACTTAAAAATATATATAGCTGAAACACTCACTCACTTTCCTTCCGGTTATTTATCATGATTTACTCTGACGTGTTTTATGCCATGTGTTTTTGTGAAGTTGATGCCTCCTCAGCCACAACCTACCACTGAAAGTACACTAACTTGTCAGCCGATTCGAATGTTATCACTCGATTGAATGGCCATTATCAGTGGTTATCAGCTGATAGATATGAGCCAGTAGGAGCCTTTTGAGCCTACTAGTAGTAGTTTTAGCTGTTATGATCCATCCACATGATTAATCAGCTATAGATCACATATGGCTGCGGCCGGAAGTTAACGAGAACGATTAATACTATTTATTAAATTTCCCATTAATTGAATTTTATTAATGTCTACCCCTACCCCAACCCTAAACCCAACCGTCAAAGTAATGTAAAAACAGATCTGGATCTGGAGTCTTCTCTATTAGTATAGCTGATTAACCATGTGGATGGATGATAACAGCCTTCTGAGCTCACTAGTAGGTGCAGAAGACTCCTACTGGCCCATATCTATCAGCTGATAACCACTGATTAACCATTCAATCGAGTGATAATGATGTGGGTGAACTTCTGAACCTCGGGTTCTGGGAAACATCTATACATTCCTCATCCACATACTCAATCACAATAGGCAGTTTAGTTTACACAATCGGTGAAGTTTGTTTCTCGCCGCTGTTACCACTGGCTTGCATGGATCAGGACTAGTGGAGCTGTGCCTCGATGGATTTGCTCTTCAGTGTTTGGACTCTCAGCAGTGAAAATTAAATCACACTGAACTGAAGTAAATTAAACTTAAACTCTGAAAACTGGACTGACACTATTTCAATTTACTATAATCTTCTATGTTAAGCTGCTTGGACACAATTTACATTGTAAAAGCGCTATAGAAATAAAGATGGATTGAGGCGACAATGCTAACCACTGAGCCACCGTGCCACCCTAGCTGAAACACAAAACTGTAATAATACAACGACGACACGCATCAAAAAACTATGGCCATGAGCGTAAACTTATCTTCTTGTCTTCTTGTGACAAACAGCCAAACACCAAGAAGAAAGAACAGGATCATATCAGTTCACATTTCATGTCTAAAAATGCATGGAAAGAGTGATGCATGCAACTTCCTCTCTCTCTTTTGGAGCATGCTTGCCACATGTCTACATTCAAAATAACTTAACAATTTAAAAGAGACACAATATGTCAACAGCCCCTACAGCTTTGTTTGTACAAGAATAATTTGTACAATCACTACTTTGCGGCATCCACCACACCTATCAAGTGAAATCGATTAAGAGACTGTACTGTACTTTATACTTAACTGTACTGGTCAATTAAAGCAAGTCAAAAAACACCAAAGGGACCATCTAGATTATCATGGGAAACAGATGCAAAAGCAAACTTCTGTCATGGAATGCTGGTGCATATAATTATACAATATAATTAAAAGGAAAGGGGTGTCACAGTGGCACAGTGGGTAGCACAATCGCCTTAGAGCAAGAAGGTCGCTGGTTCGAGTCCCGGTTGAGTCAGTTGGCATTTCTGTGTGAAGTCTGCATGTTCTCCCAGTTTTCGTATGGGTTTCCTCCGGGGTGCTCTGGTTTCCCCCACAGTCCAAAGACATGTGGTACAGGTGAATTGATAAAGCTAAGTTGGCCGTAGTGTATGTGTGTGAAAGAGTGTGTATGAGTGTTTCCCAATGTTGGGTAGCAGCTGGAAGGGCATCCGCTACGTAAAACATAAGCTGGATAAGTTAGCAGTTCATTCCACTGTGGCGAACCCAGAATAATAAAAGGATAAGCCGGAAAGAAAATGAATGACTGAATGAATTAAAAGGAAATTTAATGCTACACAGTGCTTAATATATCAACTCCTTTAGACTGTGTTGCAGCCATCGTAATCAAATTGTGTTTATGTTTACAGAATACAATTTATTCGGTCAATAAAAAGATTGTAAACATTTTCTTTGTACTTAAAGTACTTTGTACTTTCTCTTTTGTTTATTGAATTTTGTAAAATGCACCAACATCTTTGGAATTAGGATGTTAATTACACTATATTAATACTTTAAAACAATATAATGGTAACGAATATAATGTTATTTGTCAAGAATATTAACAAGCATTTTAACAATAAATGCCTACCTGAAATCTTAACTGGATTTTGAAAGCATGGTTGAATCTTGTGGATGCTGTCATTCCTCAGAACCTGGTCTAGTGGTGAGCGTTCAAAGAATGTTAAGACAACCTCTGACCTAGAAAACTAAAAAATCAAAAAGAAGATATTTTAAAAGACTTTTATTAGGTAATTCAGGAAGATATTCAGGTAATTGAATTGACTTGTTAACTGATTAGAGGTAATAAAGTCAAAAGCAACACATGCAACCTGTTTGTTGGAGTCATATTTTAATAACACATTTGGCCTTTTTTCTGACACTGGTGTCATCAGTGTCTCTCACCTTCCAAGGCATGTTTATAGTGGCCTTCAACAATCGTTCCACTTCATTTAGTTTTGTCTCAATATCTCTTGCTTCTTTAATCTTCACAAGCCCTGTGAGAGCACAAATATATCAGTACAGCCCTTCGAACAGACTTTTCATCATCTCAGCATTCTGACTTTTACTGTAGCTAATTATTATATGTTGGTTGGAACAACATGCTGTTATGCTATTTAAGCTCAAGCCAACATATCTTTATGATATTAATATGTAATATTTTTATAGTTATGCTATTAAAACTTATTAATATTATGTTGCTGTTGTTTGGCCAAGATAGTGGCTTTCTCAAACGTATGTTTCAAACACACGTTTGGCTGCATTTTCTGGGTAAAATCAATGCTATGGGGTGGAAGAAAAGTTCAAGGACTATCGTGTGAAACATTTACAGGGACAGGTTATTGACAGATAAAGGATTGTTTTGTGTGGTTGTTCGCATGACACTAAGTAAATGGCACAAAAATTACTTAAACACATCTGTGATCTGTAATCGAACACATTCGCCTCACCCACTTATTTCCGTTTAGACAGCTTTTCTGGAGCAGTCAGCTTGCTCAGTAGCTCGCCTTGTATGGTGCTGTACTTGTGATGCAGAGTGGACCAGATTCAAGTCTGGCTAGGTTTTATATTTAAAATACAGTTAGTTAAGCAATACCACATACATTTTCTCCTTTGCTGTTGATATTCTTACTCTCCATCAGTCTCATACAAGCTTTGGTTTTTTGTCTCACTTTAAGGATAAAGTGAAATACTATATATATATATATATATATATATATATATATATATACAGTCATCAAATACTATAAGTAAAATATTCAGTTTGCTTATAAGGCTTCGCTGTGATCACAGATTTTTTCCTTAATTTTATTTCCTCATACACATAAGAGTATAAGTACCATTTATTTATCCATGCATTCTAAGAGCAGCTATATAAACCTTTTTGTTGTGATTGTTAGGAAGAGAAAGAATATGATATTTACTACTCTAGACTTAATTATTTCATTAGTAAGAATTAGCTTTAGTAAACATAAATTAAGGAAATTTAATTTATTTATTGCTTGAAATAATAACTCTATATATTGCTAGATTAATATTTTGGCACAATGATTTCACAGAATTTGTGTCTGTGTTGTTCAAACTACAGTAACATTCATATAAGTGTGTCCTCCAGGAATTTATAATGTGCTTATAAATTTTAATGATATGCTTAATTATTGAATTATGCTTTAAACTGGTTATATTCTAGTAGACTATAAATAATAAAATATAACAAACACTAAATTGAATTTTAGTCAAAAGACTAAGAAAAAAATAAAAATAAACTTGCTGTCAACCTTAGCACTGATATGTAGTTTTGGCTGGCATTAAAATTGATTTTGATCTGATTGTCCAAAGAGAAGGAATTTTTCTACTTTTTTATATTTTCTAAAATTTAATTTTTTATAAAAAGGTTTGTATACAGCAAGAAGAGAAAATGAACAGTAGCATTCCTCCTTGCGACAAAACCAGCTCGCTCAGTTACTCACTTACTGCAATTACTCTGGCATATTTTACCGGTGGATGCCCTTTCTGCCGCAGCACAGCCCTGAGAGTCACCAACTCATAAACTCACAGTGCCGGGAAACACCCATACACTCTCTTATCCACACACACTCATGTATTATAGCCAATATGATTATCCAGTTTTCCTATACCATGTCTTTTGACTATAGGGAATATAAAGCACCAAAACATGCAAACTCATAAAACTTTCTGTCTCTTCTATATTACTTTGATATTTCCTGACATACATTAACCACAAACCTAACCACTATGAAATGTGACAACCAATATACATAACATGATGAAACTGAAATATTAGTTTCAAGCAACAGAACGTATGTGCCTGTGACTTGTTCCCACTGCGCTCTGTATTATAAATAATTCATAAAATTTAGTGCTGTTTAAATTGGGAACAAAATAGTTCCAATAACAACTATTGTAAATGCCACTATTGTAGACTTGAATTATGTAACCTAGAAGAAGTGTTTTCATTTTTGTAAACACAAAATGCCTTGTTTTTGGTGAGCACCTCTAATTATTTAGACCTACCCAGAGTTTAATCATAATGATGGTGGAGAAAGAAAAGAAAAAACCACAATCTCTAGGCTTGTCACAAAGATTTTACACAACAGCCTACTATGAAGAAGTCCACAAACCTCTACACTGATGTAATGACTATTCATTAAAGTCCCATGCTAATGACATCACCACTATGAGCTGTAAAGAGGTTTTAGACTATTAAATCATCTTTGAATCATAATGACACTACATGCCCTATGACTTACTGTCAAAGAGTCATTTTAACGGTCAAACTGGTTTTCTTTTTTTATACATCTGAAATATAATATTTGGCAAACAGAGGATTTGATGCTAGATAAAACCAACATGGAAGTCATTTTTACTGTGCTCATTTTCCAAACTGAGATTTTTATAAATATCAGAGATACAATATAAAAATATATATTAATAGGAAACACGATAAAATCGATTAATTAAATAAATACAGAAATATAACAGTGGACAAAGATAAAAAAAAAAATCAAATAATGTTATAAAGATATTTTTAAACTTTCAGGCATGTTTCTGATAATAACTCGAGACCACAAGTCAGACAGATACAAAGTTTATGAAAGATCACTCACAAACAAGCTCCAAATGAAATTTGACTTAATCTAACTGAGTTGTTTGTCTGAACAGATATCTTCCAATGCTCATTCTGTCAGGATTTGCTGTGGAAATGCCCATTTCCTGTGAGCTTTAGAGATTTAGGCTTATGTGTGTGGGTTTTTAATTTTGTAACTTTGTTGAATAACAGCACATGCTTGTTAACTAATAATCAACCAAATAAATTAATTGTTTAATTTGATTTAATGACAAATACAATTACTATAATCCATTAAATTCCATACACAAAATTTGTTTCACTTAAATAATTTATACAATAACAAAACCAAATTTACAAATCCTCTGCTCTTTTTCTTGTAATAAAGACAAACTCTTTATTTAGTTTAAATACTAAGTGTTTGTGTTTTGTTTTATTCAATCTGTTAATTGTAGACATCATAAGGATGATGAAGACTATAAGGAGATGGGACGGTAGAACGCCGGAAGAAAGAATGAGACCTTTTTTCGGGGGATTGAGGAGGCTTTTTGTTTTCTGTCTATTCAACAGTATTCAAACATACTAACAAACATTTTAGGTAGAATAGAATAGAATAGAATAGAATAGAATGTAGGCCTATTATTTTATAGTAACACTTTACCTTTTAGTAAAGGACACTTTGACAAAACGCGTCTGTCTTCGGGGAAACACTCCATGAGTCTTTGTAAAAGTCTGCCTAAATCAGAGGAGCTTCTGTGCAGGTAAATAATGTTTCTATCCGACCATTCAGTCCTTATATCAAAGAATTCCTCCTCAGCTCCTCTGATGATGAGCCTCCGGATCCCGTTAACCCAACAATCTTTCACGAACATGTTGACCAGGGATGTGCCCTCAAAAATCGCCGATGCCATCTCGAGTGCCCTCACTCCAGCATTTTGTAACAGCTGTATTTAGGCTGTCCTTCTTCTCAACTTCAACAGCTCTTTTACAACTCAAATTGAACACTAAATGGGTTGAGGGGGGAATAGGCTACGTGTAGAGGTTAGCGAAAACAAATAATCCAAGATTTTGTTTTAAGGAACTTGACGGTTTCGATTCGTATACGTCATCAAATGTGGCAGGCGGATATGCAAGTATAGCGCAAATTCTGACTAACGTTACTCCAAAAGTAGGCTTGTGTTAGCTACCCTATTATATCCGTCAAAAAGTTTAGACGTCGCCATAACTGTCTGATGCAATTTAAATTACAACGGTCTACGAGTCGCTTCAATCCCTTTAAAGGCAATCAAACAAAACAACTATTTATTCTATGTTTAGTTGTTCTTTCCTCCTTCCTTTTCCACACAGCGCTATGCCAGGAATTCACATGAGAGAGAGAGAGAGAGAGAGAGAGAGAGAGAGAGAGAGAGAGAGAGAGAGAGAGAGAGAGAGAGAGAGAGAGAGAGAGAGATTGTTTTCTTGTTCACGCCCTCCAAACGTCATTCGTGTTTTCAATGTAATTTCCAGCTGCAACCCATCACTGGGAAACATCCATACATTCACACACATACACTTCGTACAATTTAACTGTTTTTAGGCAGTAGAACAAATTATTATCATGAATATATGTATTATTATTGTTATTATTATTAGACTCGCTGGGGAAAAAATCCGTTATTTTATCTTTTTTTTCCATATAAATTACAGACATTTACCGTAACGGACATTAAATTACAGACATTTAAACCTCCAGTAAAATTCTGTAATTTACATCTGTTATTTTAGGGTACATTGCTGTTTTTTTTCAGCACCCCTGCCGGAAAAAAAAACCCATAAATTATTTTTTTTTACAGTACTTTTATTAAAATCCGTTCAATAGTGCTTATTCTGCAAAGTGAGGACAATTATGAATGCCGTATAAATGCAAAACATTCTACAAAAATTTTTTTAGTCTCCACACTTAACAGCAATATTAAAATTGAAAAAATCTTTAGGTTTACATTTTATATTTTATATATATTTCAAAATGAAACACTATGTTGTAATTGTATTTTAATTGCTTAAGTAAAATTCGAAACACCACAAAACTGCTCATCTCCACAGCCATGTAGGGAAGAAAGATGCTTTATTTTGATGTCAAAAACTACAAAAAATACAATAATGTATTAATAACAATCAGATATATGATATAAATGAAATAAAAAAATAAAATACCTAATAAATATTATAAAATATAATTAAAGTAGTTGTCCCCTTTAGCTGTGTCACTGGTGTTTCACCGTTAAACAAAATTCTATTATTTTAGAATAAAAATCACTCTGGTGAAATAACTCAACGTTCTTCTGCCAGTTTATAGAAGATCTATGAAAAATCCTTATTTGTTGCATTATATTTTTTTTTCTGTTGCTGACTAAATGTGCTGAAAAAAGAAAAAGAAATAATATTTAATAAAAAACCTTTAATATTGCCAAAAAATGGGGGGAAATGGTACATTATCTGTACAAAAAAACCCTCATTAAGCTGTAATTTGTGTATTATCATTAAATGAAAAGATAACTGATTAATCTGGTCTAAGTTTAAATGTAAAAAACATTTAAACAAAAGACATTTTGCCAAAGAAAAAAATGCATGTATACACTAAATGCTTGAGGAATAAAACATACACGCGTGAGTAAATTCACTAGATTGTTCAGTGTTGGCCTACAGAACACAAAATGGATAGCATTGTGGTAACTTACCCTAATGCGAAAAAAAAAAGAAAATAAAAAAGTTTGTAGTCAAAGAAGTTAAGTATTTATTTTAGCAAAAGAAAAAAAAATTTAGCAAAAATGTGTTAATGTGTTCACAAAATGTGAATTGAAGACATTTAAGACGTTTATTATTTCTAAAAATATAGGCCTACAGAATTATTTTTTAAAACTAATGAACATGAATGGCTGCTGTTGTTTGTTTCAAGTTGTTGATGCATGGGGCAACTTTTTGAGCAGTGTTCAGTGTTGCAGAGCAATGTAGCTTGGCTACTTTCCTGCTGAAAATGGGCAACAATTTTTACATCAAAATTAGAAATGCAAGTTCTCTATGATGTGAGGTCTAGTTAACCAGTGTGAAACTAAAAAAATGTAGTAATGGATACTTTTTACTCAAGAACATGTTTGAGGCCATACGTCTTTACTTTTACTTGAGTACAAAAGTGTAATCAATACCTCAACGTTTATCATGTCATTTTAAACATGAGTATCTGTATTTCTGGTTGAGTAAAGGATGCGTGTACTTTTGCCATCTCCTGATTTAATGCTAAAACATAATTAGGCCATTGTTATCAAATAATTAATTTATTTTAATAGGTGCAGCAATTATGATTTAATGAATTAGACATATAAATTCTTACTTCTGAGTTAAGTTTATTGTGCTGGTCATTTCCCTTTAAATTTCCCTTTTCCCTAAATGACAGCAAAACATTTAATATAAATGTTAAGTCTTTAAGTCTTAAAACATTTCCTTAAAAAATTTCCTTACTCACTTTTATTTAAAATAGCTCTCATGACATTATCAATAAAACTGCAATATAAAAAAATTGTTAAAATACATAGTTATAAATTAATAATTAAGGGAAAACTATGCAAATTAATTGACAAAATAGTAATGAATATTTTGGTCCATTAAAACATTTAGATACCAAGCTGTGCATGAAATGAATGCATAAAATGTTAGCAAAATTCAGTATTTAAATGTATATATTCAAAAAGGCACTTTTGGAAAAGGAGGCTCCCATTTGACTTGTCAAAATTTTGTTAGATTTGTCTAGAATGTTTGTTTTACTGTTATACATCCAAAATGAATGCTATATTATATATAAGCGTTAAAAAGAAATAAACCTTACTTGGCAACACTTTATTTTGATTGTCCCTCTAGTCTATAGATAGTCTGCTTAACAAAATGTAATTTACAAGTCATATCTGCTTACTTTGATCTGGGTAGAATCTGTGGATTGTCTTTTAAATGTTCTTAGGCAATCATTACAACTTCTACAGCACGTTTACGTCTGTTAAACGTTTGGTCAGTAAAGTGTTACCAATTTCAGTTATAGTGCATTAGTATACATGCTACAAATCCTCAAGTTTTCAGTACCTTTATACAACGAAGAGCTTTTAAGAAGTCTGTATTTTTGCACATTCAAAACTTTAAGCGTAAAGTTGCTTCAAACTATTTTCAAACATTTTCAAGTGTGCTCTACTAATTATTAGTTGCATTTAAGTTAATGTTCAATAGTTATTTTACTTTATAGTATATTGATCTGCTCATCTGTTGTCAGGCCCAACAAAATGAATCGAGAAGTAAGTTTGTAGTAGTTTACTGCCCATGTTGTTTTTGATGTTGATTTGTAAGTTACTGAAAAGCTTTTCATATATTTTCAATTCAATTTGAAGTGACTTAGTAATAAGTAAGTATAAGTAACTAGCTAACAGTGAGAAGGTACTTTATACTTTTACTTTACACACAGTTGCTTTATATATAAAGTTCATTTGAAATTACGTTATGTTGCTACTTATGATTAAGCTGATTTTGTAGACCCATCAATGCACAATAAACAATAGATTGAATAGTGATCTGAAAAGTCATCACTCTGCTGAACAACTTCAACATCATCAATATCGATACCATTTGATAATATCAGGTCTAAGGTATGATTATGTCGATGAGTAGGCCCTGAGAAATGCTGTTTCACTCCAACAGAGGCTAGTATGTCTAAGAAGGCCAAGCATCTTTTTTATTATCTATATGAATATTAAAATCACCAACAAATAAAACTTTATCTGTGGCCAGAACTATTTTAAATAAGAAATCACCAAATTCTTTTGTAAAGTGGGTGTGGTGCCCTGGGGGGCCTATATACAGGTCCTTCTCAAAAAATTAGCATATTGTGATAAAGTTCATTATTTTCTGTAATGTACTGATAAACATTAGACTTTCATATATTTTAGATTCATTACACACAACTGAAGTAGTTCAAGCCTTTTATTGTTTTAATATTGATGATTTTGGCATACAGCTCATGAAAACCCAAAATTCCTATCTCAAAAAATTTGCATATCATGAAAAGGTTCTCTAAACGAGCTATCAACCTAATCATCTGAATCAACTAATTAACTCTAAACACTTGCAAAAGATTCTTGAGGCTTTTAAAAACTCCCAGCCTGGTTCATTGCTAAAAACCGCAATCACGGGTAAGACTGCCAACCTGAATGCTGTCCAGAAGGCCATCATTGACACCCTCAAGCAAGAGGGTAAGACACAGAAAGAAACTTCTGAATGAATAGGCTGTTCCCAGAGTGCTGTATCAAGGCACCTCAGTTGGAAGTCTGTGGGAAGGAAAAAAAAAGTGTGGCAGACAACGCTGCAAAACGAGAAGTGGTGACTGGACCCTGAGGAAGATTGTGGAGAAGGACCGATTCCAGACCTTGGGGGACCTGTGGAAGCAGTGGACAAAGTCTGGAGTAGAAACATCCAGAGCCACCGTGTACAGGCGTGTGCAGGAAATGTGCTACAGGTGCCACATTCCCCAGGTCAAGCCACTTTTGAACCAGAAACAGCGGCAGAAGCGCCTAACCTGGACTACAGAGAAGCAGCACTGAACTGTTGCTCAGTGGTCCAAAGTACTTTTTTCGGATGAAAGCAAATTTTACATGTTATTCGGAAATCAAGGTGCCAGAGACTGGAGGAAGACTGAGGAGAGGGAAATGCCTGAAGTCCAGTGTAATGTACCAACAGTCAGTGATGGTCGGGGTGCCATGTCAGCTGCTGGTGTTGGTCCACGATGTTTTATCAAGGACAGGGTCAATGCAGCTAGCTATCAGGAGATTTTGGAGCACTTCATGCTTCCATCTGCTGAAGAGAGATGAAGAGATGAAGATTTCATTTTTCAGCACAACCTGGCACCTGCTCACAGTGCCAAAACCACTGGTAAATGGTTTACTGACCATGGAATTACTGTGCTCAATTGGCCTGCCAACTCTCCTGACCTAAACCCCATAGAGTATCTGTTGGATATTGTGAAAAGAAAGTTGAGACGCAACACTCTGGATGAGCTTAAGGCCGCTATCGAAGCATTCTGGGCTTCCATAACACCTCAGCAGTGCCACAGGCTGATTGCCTCCATTCCACGCCGCACTGAAGCAGTTATTTCTGCAAAAGCATTCCCGACCAAGTATTGAGTGCATAACTGAACATAATTATTTGAAGGTTGACTTTTTTTTTCTTTCTTTTTTTTGTATTTAAAACACTTTTATTTTATTGGTCGGATGAAATATGCTAATTTTTTGAGATAGGAATTTTGGGTTTTCATGAGCTGTATGCCAAAATCATCAATATTAAAATAATAAAAGGCTTAAACAACTTCAATTCTGTGTAATGAATCTAAAATATATTAAAGTCTAATGTTTATCAGTGCATTACAGAAAATAATGAACTTTATCACAATATGCAAATTTTTTGAAAAGGACCTGTACAGTTGCCAATATACATTTAGATTGAAATGTTTGTATTGCACACTGAAATATATGACACTATTTCAATTTTTTTCTAATTCAAATGCATTATATTTGAAGTCAGATCACTGAGTAACACTAAAAATATTACTGTATATTATGCCAACACCTCCACCATTCCTTTTAAGAAAATGGTCCCAAACTCAAATCCCGGAGGGCTGCAGCTCTGCATAGTTTAGCTCCAACCACCTCCAACTCACACCTGCGGTCACACTGGACTTTTCTCCCCATAGACTTCCATTCATATGCACGCGAATGCATCAAGCCGGAAACTCAAGGCCATGCGTCAAGTTTCGCAGGTTGCAGCGGCGCAAAGTTCAAGCCAGGCAAACTCTGACCTGTGAAATCATATCATGAGACTGCGTGAGACCAATGGAGGATCAAAACATGACCTCTATGGAAAGAAATTTAAAACATGCAGCAATCGCTCGCTTTTTTTAAATGTCTAATCATCTTGTTTAATCTCGCCCCTTTTCGCAGCACCATACGACAGAATTTCGCATTATCAAACTCTAGTGTGACCATAGCTTAATAGTCTCTAGTAATCTTGAAAGCCTTGATTATTTGAATCAGCTGTCAGATTAGGGTTAGAGCAAAACTGTGCAGAGTTGTGGCTCTCAAGGAATCAAGTTTGAGACCTATGCTTTAAGATGAGGCTTGCGTTTAAAATATAATAATATCCTTCAGGAGACTCGTTTAGGGTCATGTATCCGTCTGGTTTTAGTCAGGCATCTCAATGTGTACTGAAAAGTTCATGCTTAAAAAGCACTTAGTTAAAGTACTGAAAACTTTTTACATGTCTACTAATACACTACTGAACGTATAAAACATAAACTGGTCACACTTTACAGAACACAAGTTTAACAGATGAGTACATGTCATAGACGTTGTAATGATTGCCTAAGAACATTAAGAGAATCTACAATTACTACCCAGATAGGAGAAAGCAAATATGAACTTGTAAATTTACTTACGGTCAGCAGACAATTTATAGGGGGAGCATCAAGTGTTATCAGGGTGTCTGTTCTGATACATGTACAAACAATGTATGCTTGACTTCTCCAGTTAACTTAAGCCACATCCCTCCACAACAAGAAGCTTACATTCTTTTTCTGAGTACACCTAGTGCATACCCTACTTTTTCTTTCAAAAATCAGTTGCAATCTGAAATGCATCACAATACAAAAGATGTTACTTTTTTTTCCCCATAAAGTCCCAATGAATCGGAAGCTGCGATCGTTATTTCTGTGTTGTAACGTAGTTTCTAGAGAAACGGAATTTTAAATTTTTTTTTTTAATTCTACCGCAGGATGAATGGATGTAGTAAAGTAAGCATTTCATTCAGAAAGATCGGGAAAGGGGTTTTAGAAAAGTTATTACAACTTAACAGACCATTTTGGTTTGTTGTCAAAACTGAAAATTTGTTAGCCACGCCAATTAAAATCACATAATCTGATCATTTAACTGTAAAAAAACAGGAAGTGCATTTTTAGATTTCAATTAAAGATTAGAAGGGCAAGCTATTTTTTTTCAGATGAATTGTTCACCACAAAAGTGGCAATGTGAGCTAACAAAATCAGTTAAAGTTAGTTTTGATTTCTTGGGTACTTTAAATTATAACTTCTCTATATTACATATACTGAAATTTGCTTAGCCACCTACAGCAATAAACCTTTAACTAAGAATTCAGATTGAAGTTGTTTCTCTTTTCCTTAACATGATTTTTATGCTAAAAAGGGTTCTCTGATGCCACAGACTCCAGAGATTAAGAGCTGTGGCTGACTAAAGGTAAATTTAAATGAGACTTTAGCTAAATTAAAGGTTAATACATGAGATAATGGAAACATTTTATTACCAAAATGATTACACTCAAGATGACATTTTCATTTTCTTTTTACAATCCAATCTTAAATCCCCACCCAAAAAAGACGTTCATTTTCCAGTTTAAACAAAAAAAAAAAGAAATTAGTCAAATCTATTTACACTGTAAAATAAAGTAGTTTGACAGCATCTGTGAGACTTTTCAATTATGGTTCAATTCAATCACAAAAGGGAGGCACTTGATATCAACAACATTGACATTAGGGACTCTGAACACAAGCATTTTCATTGTCATTGGGAACACAGGTACTAGTGTGCTGAAAGTCGATTGTAAAATTTGAACCTCAAAGATTAAAAACAGATGGCTGGTGGATACCTTTAGAAATGAATGAACTAAAAAGTAGATTATTCATATTAAATCGGGAGCTTTGAAGTTTTTGGTGTAAAAATGAACCCAGGCTGACTTTTTTCGTAAATTTACAAAAAAATTTCATACTACAGTTCCAAAATCAACCTATTCAAGAATAACATTTCGTAAAGTTGATAAAATGGACAAGAAAATTTATTGAAGTAAATGTACAACAGCAGCAAAATCAAAACAGCTGTATGCAATAAACCACTTTACATTGTTTTCAAAGGAGGAGGTTGAAGTTCTAATTGAGTCAATGTTCTTCGATAAGACGAAAGAATCTAAACTAAAGCCACTGGTTTAATTGGTCACCAAATGGGACACATTTGTATCATCATTGAAAATCGCAAATATAATTGGTCTTTAAATACCATTCTGATGTATTCTAAACAACTCGACTAAATTTCCGTACATTTCTGAAGTTAAATAAGACTAATTCCAATTAGCACTAACCGTGCCCCTCTCAGTGTATGTCAGTGAGTGTGTGCATATGTGTAATAAAAACAAGATCATTCTGAGAGATCTGAATCAAAAATTGCTGGGCAAAACAAAACAAAAATCAGTAGAAAAAAACAAAAACAAGAATAAAAATAGAAAATCGAGTCTTCTGGTTTTGAAAATGATGAGCTGGAGTCTTGTCTCGGTCCTGGAACAAAAGATGGTCAATATGTAAAACGTGTCATATCTTCTCCTGAATGAAAGGATGCTGCAGAGCTTGGTTGATGCTAATGCGTTTAGCAGGGTCCAGCATCAGAGTCCCATCCAACAGATCCTTCAGCTGGATGACTTTCTTCCTTTGATCCTCAGGTAACCTCTGACCTCCGACCATGTCTGCGAGAAGGTCTTTAGTGGGGTTAATGGTGCTCATGACGGTTACCTTCTCCTGGAAACAAAAACAAGCAGTCATGTATACAGTAATATGGTATGAAATAAGCATTTAAGTCAATAAGACAAGTCTTACCCTTTCTGTCACTTTGTCTACTTCTATGTACAGGAAATTCAAGTTCTGGTCAAAATGTTGGTCTTTAAACATTCCTTTCCGAATCATCTTTACAAAAATGAAAAATAAAACATCATATAAAAACAGACGTACAGCAGCAGTATGAAATGTGTGAACTTCCTTTTTCATATATAACTGCATTTCCAAAAAAGCAAACACTGGTTCAGTACCTTGTTTGGCATCTTGCCTTTCACATCCATGGCCAGTTTCAGCATGTGGTTGTTGGAGGAGCCAGGGAAGAGAATTTTTCCTGTGTATAGCTCATACAAGGTACAGCCGACTGACCACATATCAATACCATAATCATATGGTTTTCCAATAACTGGATGGAAAAAAAAAAAAAAGATTTAGGGAAAACAATACAAGCAAAAACAAAAAGTTGCTAAGCACACATAAACTCAATTCCATGTTCAATAGAACAGGCCTCTGAAACACACAAATAGATGCAACTCACCAATTTCGGGTGCCCTATAGAATCTGCTTACTAGGTAAGGAGTGATTTCATTGTCAGCGACATGAGATGCAGAGCCAAAATCACAGAGTTTAAGTATAGTCTTTGACTCATTCACCTGCAGACAGAGAGCACGAGTAAAGGAATGAAGTCTCCTTTTGGCTCAGTGGCTATACAAATGGTTCTCAATCATGTTCAGCCCCCTCCCACCCCTTGACAGCAAATGTTGTATGCCTCCTTTGAACCCTATCATACACCAGGCGCAAGAAGGCGCAAGTCGTGTTTGCCCCGATGTGTTGCTATTATCTCATCAACACAACATTAATTTTCCCGTTTTCCGTTTAAATAGCAAATCCATTTGCACCACTTTGTGGAATCATGGGTGTTCCAGTCTAGAAAAAAGGTGTGTTAAGGCGCATTGTTGGCACGTTGCTATTTTGAGGAACTAAAGTAGACTGTGCAATTGACAAGCTGAAAGCAGGTCTAAAGACCAGCACAGAGCACGTTAGTTGTGCGCCTTGCTTACACAATGCTTAATACACACAGGACGTACAGCAATACACAAATATCTTTACAAATGAAAAAGAATTAAAGCAATAAAATATTACAAAAATTATTACTTTTCACATAAATAAAAAAACACTGCCTCCATGCCTTCATCTCGGAGAGCTTTTTTTAGTTTATTCATGACAACTTGCTTTTGTATAATGTAATTATTAATAGTAGTATCATTTATTATATGCATATTTATATTTGTTTCATTAAAATCAAGCTTAGATTTGTCCACCTGTCAGGTTTTGGACCATATCGGGCATAGCACCTGAGTTAGGATATAACTCAGTTTTTGACAACACTTCGTTATTAGTGGTCATTTATTAATTTGCTGGAAATAAGAAATTAATTTAGAAATAGTTTTGAAACTAATCTTTGCGCTTAACAAAAGAAATTAATTATGTAGGCTAATGGATGTCTGTTTATACAACATCGTTTCCTTATCCACAAAAGAGAGAAAGAGAAAGGGAAAGGCTGATTGGAAGAGGCTTATTCTTTATCTGTGAGGCCAGCAAACATGACGTAGCTTTCAGTTATGACGAACCCTATTTCTATAATTATACTTTATTTATAGTTAAAGGTCTATGGCTCTGCATACAATGACTTTATCTTGCTGGAGTTTATAGCCGTTTCACTTTACTTCAGGACGCATTTATGCTGCTCTGTAGGTCTATTGGAGACATTCAGAAATATTCCTTGCAAATCTAATAAATGTTGGAGGCATACTTGTTACATAAACGCACTAAATCGCACTTCAGCAGCGTGTATTTGAGGGCGCGCAAGAAGTTTTGTGCACGAACAGAGGAAAACAGCGCTCAAGCACAGAGATTCACATGCTCGTATTATATGAATGCGATCTCGACTTGTAATACTGCACTTACAACATTTGTCAATGAAATAATGCCGCAGGTAGTCGGTAGATCTGTGTAATAGGCCCAAAAGAGTCTGCCACCACAGCTGGAAAAAATCCTAGAGGAAACACTGGACTCTGATTGGTTTATTCTCAAAACACACCCATAACTCATTAAGAGAACAAGCTCAACCCTGTTAGACCATGCACCGTGGCAGAGCGTATTTTTCAGTCCTTAAAATAGCAAAAGGATTCGGACACACCCTTAATGCTTTTGCACCTTGAGCTTTGGACTTTGAGACTAAATCATTAAAATAGAACCCTTTGTCTCACACAACCATTTCAGGTCCTGGAGCTTCTGCTAGTAATGTTGGTGGGTCCCAGGAACGTGGTTGAGAATCACCGATATATTTGATACTCACCAGTATGTTGTCTGGTTTGATGTCCGCATGGAGGATGTTGCAGCGTTTCAGAAGTTTCAGAGCTAGAAAGAGCTGTTGACTGTAGGAACGCACTGCTTTGATATGCAGACCCACATCTTTGCCATACTTCTTCAGAACTTCCCGCAGATTCATACTGTGACGGTCAAAAATATGGAGGAAAAAAACAAATGCTGAAAATAACTCATTTTGCATGACTTTAGATATTTATATAGATAATTTTAATTTATTTTACGTTAGCATTTATATGTTTTTTTTTTTAATCAGATTGGTTTAATTTTATTTATGAAGGCAAGCAACTAACATTATAATGCATTTCCTCACAGGCATGCAGGGCACATTGATGTTAAGTTAGGATTGTTCATTTTGGTTAATTTCTCGAACTAAAATTTGACACTCGATAACCAAGCATTATTACATAGAATAATAGACTTAACCAAGTACATTGAGGGGGTTGTTTTTGCAGAATAAAGCCCTTCAGTCTTATGTTGTGTTTACACCAGACGCGACATGCATAAGTAAATCGCACTATTTGCACATAAATAGAAGCGTAAACATTTTGAGTTTACTCATATCATTCGCACACCAAATTCACTTCTTAACAGACGTGGATTCAATTCATGGTCGGGGCATCCGTGTGCCTGGTGATTCTAGTTTCGTTGTTAAACAGATAAACATGGATTTTTTTGATAGAAGCTGTGCTTTAGAAAAACTGAAAAACCGTGCAGATTCGTTCAGCGCTGTGTCTGAGTGCACTACATCCTTTCAGAGGTGCACCCAGCTCCGAGTTCATAAATTGATATAATTTATGAATTAAATAATTCAATAATTATAAATTCAATAATTATTCACATCTTTGTGTTATCTTAACATGTAAATCACTCACGCTTGATGCTTCATCTGCGTCTAGTGTAAATGCACCATTATACAGGCTGATAAAACTGTTTGGATTTTATGCAAGGGATAAAGACAACTGAAAGGCTTTATTCTGTGAAAACAACAACCTGGATGTACTTTATCCTGCTTATTACATGGCTACTTGTTAAAAACGGTCCAAAAACAGCAGCGTAACAGGCAAGCATATATATGAATGTGAAATTACATGATATACAGTGATAAAGAGTTTGACCCTTATTGAATTGCTATTTTTTGCATGTTTGTCACACTTTAAGTTGTAGATAATGAGGTTATAGTTGTAGTTAGTTGTAGCCCCAAAGTGTTAGAAATGGAATTTAAATGCCGGTAGATCAAGCCGGTAGACTTGTTTTTGAATCTTCGTTGGATTTCGACATGATGTGTAGGCATTTTGGTTTATTTTATTTAGAGGCGGCAATATTTTCACAGAGATATGAGATATGCAGTTTTAGATTTAGTTTTTTCATTAATAATAAAAACCTTCATTAAAAAACTGCTCGATGTGTTTACTTGAATTATATTAACTAATATGTGTATTTGTTCGGTGACCTGAAATTAAAAAGTGACAAACATGCTAAAAAAAAGTAAATAAAAAAAATCATTGAGGCGGCAAATACTTTCACACCATTGTATGTTTCGTCTTTTCATTTTCAATGTTGGAAACATTTCTATTTTTATGGAAACTCAAATATTTTTGTTCAGAATTCTTTCATGAAAGAGTTCCAACATAAGTTCCAACACAAGTATACATAAGTACAACATCCTTACCAGTTTCTTAAATGAGGATATTTATAAATATAAACAAGGCACAGGCTCACAGCAAAGATCTGAATTTACCTGAGAGGTTCAAAGACCAAACAGAGATGCTGTTTGTGATAGAAGTGTCTGAAGAGACGCAAACAGTGAAATTTATCATCCGGATCTGCATCATTCAGCTTCTTTAGAAACTCAAGCTCTTTCAGTCCTGTCTTCTGCCTGTCATCACACACAAACAACAAATAAAATTTAATACAAATACATATATATACATATACATATATATACATATACATACATACATATATACATATACATACATATATACATATACATATACATATATATACATATACATATATATACATATATATATACACATATATATATATATATATATATATATACATATATATATATATATATATATATATACACATATATATATATATATATATATATATACACACACACACATATATATATGTGTGTGTGTGCGTGTGTATGTATGTATGTATGTATGTATGTATGTATGTATATATACATACATACATATACATACATACATATACATTATATATATATATATATATATATATATATATATATATATATATATATATATATATATATATAATAGAGGCCTATCCATTTTACAGGAGTCCCACTGATAACCATTTAAACCTGTAGTCACCTTTTACATCCTTTCCCATGCCACACTGTAGCACGTAATGCTTAAAAATAATTCTTAGCACCAAATTTTGCATTGATTTGAGATACTTTCCAAAATAAAATGTACTAGAAATGAAGTAGATGATGAAATAAGTTAAAAAGTCAGTTGAAAAGCTTTTTTTTTACATTTCTAAATGTTTTTAAAACAAACAAATATGCATACATGACACTGCTGTGCCCCCATGCACATCCAAATATGTTAAATACCCCATTTTAATTAATAACACATATTTATTAATCAGATAAGCCTGGCTGTTGTGAACGCTTTGTCGGATAACTATGTATGTGCGCATCACGTGTACTTGTAATAATCATTAAAAAAATTCAGATCAAACTGAATACAATCTTACATAAACAACACATGGCAAGCAATGTGTTAATAACAACAAATAATCATATTAAATTACAAACAACCCAACAAGTTGTTTAGCATTTGTGCATCGCCGCTATTATACGCTTACACAATATTTTTCCTCGGGCAATTTAAACCAAAATTCACAATGACACTCTATCAAATATATCTACAATAATAAGGAATATGGTTGGTTACTGAGTTTTTAACCTACATACCACACAAAGGAGGGGCGAATTTTGAAGGAATAAACAATGTGAGGAAAGCTCCGTTTTAGTGAGCCAAACTGGAAACTTTATGTCCTTTATGCCACCGGCAGGCAATTCTGTACAATAGGGTGTATGTCGAACGTCACGTGACCAAACCGGATCCCTGAGTAGAACACTTCTGCTCATCACCAGTTCATATGCGCCATCGGTTTGTTATTGACAGTAGTGAGTAGTAAGTAGTGTTTTATACGTTATATAATAGGGTATATGTGCAACTTTCGCGGTCCAGTCAACCTGGATAGAACACTTTTTCACTCTCCGCTAATATGGCATGTTTTATACAAGAAGCCTCCAGGAACTACTAAAGTTAAGCATCACAGATGTCCACCGGATGTGCTCATCATCTAAATGTCCGGCCACCAAATTGGACAAAGGATTTAAATTGTATGCTTCATCATATATAATGGATTATGAAGGTATGTAAGCTAGCGGAATTGAAATGCTGTACAATGTCGCTATGTTAACTAGTTAACGCTATAACGTTACTTAGTCTGCCGTATGGATCTACATATTCACATTAACACTTTGTGAATTTTTGCACCAGTACCAAATAAAGACAGGTTGACTGGTGATGTCAGCATTAGGGCAACCTGTCACAGGTCTATGAAGAAGTCCGAGACGCCACACAGCCTGAGAGTAACGTTATGGATGGTATGGGAGTTCTGTTTGTTAAAGTTCAGTAACTGTTTTTTTTTTTTTAAGCCGTTCTGGCATTTGGAAAATGCATTTACAGTTAAAGTTACCTTAAATAAATTAACCATGGACAAACTTCATAATTTGTAATCAATATGTATGATAATCGAATGAAATCAAACTTATCATGATATTTTGTTTTCAATATCACCCAGCACTAATTAAAAAAAGCATTACTTGGCTGATATCGCCGTCAATATATTGTGGATCCCTATGTATAAATATATATTACAATTCATGTGCACAAAACAAAATACATACTCATAAAACACATTTTGCAAATGCAAAACACCATTTACAAACATATATCAGTGTAAAAAAAGTTGAGTGTTTAAAATTTGCAAGTTCATCCTAAATGAGAACGTACAAAATCCTCTTTCATGTACGAAACAACCTGGATTTGTGTGTTTATTTTTTTTTTTACTTTCCTGGCAGGAAGTAGGTCACTCCTACACTTTCGCCAATCAGACGAGAGCTCTGAGAGAGCTGTAATCAAGGTGCTCTACTATGCACACCTTTTGCGCAGTCTGATCCTCTCCAGCATGGTGACTGGAGAATGGTCAGGGTTTCAAGCCAAATATTAAATTCCCTAATTTCAATGATTAAATCTAATTATACACAAATGGAAACTTATGAAATTGAAAATTGTCACATAAACTTATTACTGAAAGTTTATTGGTAGCTGAAAAGCCCTAGCTGATCATATAGCCCATTGTATTTTGCAAATGTGAATAGTGCTGTGCACGTATGAATTTTAATTTTATAAAACTATTATTGAGACTGTTTTGTTTCCACACTTATCAAGAGATGGGTATTTATATTTAATATTATTTGTAAAATTCATATAAATCATTATGTATACCGTTACTATAAATCATGTAACCAACTCAGAATAGTACTTTATTTAATGCACTGTTATAAGGGTTATGGTTTTAGTATTTATATATCAAATATTCCCCAGAATTGCAAACGGGGCTTTTTTTTTTAGATCTAACGGATCTTTAAATTATGCACTGTACCATTCTGTTAGCGTATATTTTTAAGTTACGCAACTCATGTATATCTGAATTACTTAGTGCTCAAATAATGAAACGAGCAGTTTAATGGGTATGAAACCGATTGTCTAACGAATGTCAGACGTTAAACTTTACCGCGATATCAGACCTGAAGGCTTTAAAATCCAGATTCTATTAAGCCAAACGAATTGTTTTGTAAAAAATTAATAATGATGGTGACTTCGTTTGCAAGGTAATTTAGCATTAGCATGCTAACACTAGCATGATAGAACAATTAGATGTCAGGGTCCTCGTAGTTTACCCCGAGAAAGACATAGAGACAATTTCCTCTAAACACCCCATTCGGATTCCAGACTGTACAATGCTTTGTTGCTGGTGTTACGCCACGCACGTGTTCTTACCCGTTATTCGGTCGCTTACTCTGTAAATCCATTTCCACGTCGGCCATTTTGCTTCAGCGGCGGCCCTGTGTTATTCTTCCTTAGTGAGATTTTGAGAAGGAACAGAGCGCAGAGGAACGCGTGTGCTCTCTAGTGTCTGCATTAACAACTACAGAGTATTTCTATGAACCTGAAAAAAAGGAAACGTGCAGTCAAAGTAATAACCAGTTTTACCGTTTAATTGTAACAGTCTTAAGTTGTCTAATTGTTTTTAGACTTGGAGTATAAATAGGCCAAAAGTAAAGTTTCTTAAGTATTTGTGTGAACTTGAATGGCAATTCTAACTGCATTAAAAATACAAACTAAATGTACAATACATGTAAAAATAATAATTTATATATATATATAACAAACAAACAATTCTTTTTACATTTATTTTCTTATTTATATATTTTTATTTATTTATTTTAACATTTATTTTTAAACCTTTATTTTTTCTTACTTGTTTCTTTATATTTATTTGTTTGTTTTTTGGTACATTTGTTTATTTGTGCATTTCTTTTTCCATTATTTAATGAGCATGTTTTACCTCAGGAATAGCAATCAAGTCAAGTCAGCAAGGATAAGATTTGAGAATACAGCTACACCTTTGTAGCTTACATGGTGTGCTGGTTCAAAGTGGAAAAATGACTTAGTTGGGCAAAATCTTATATTATGGTTTAAATCATTTAAATACCCCTGTAGTGGTTTGTGGTTTGGGTTTGTGTTTGATTGACTCAAACACCAGATCAGAAGACGGAGAGGAACCAGTGCACATTACAAAAGCATATCAATGGATTTTACATGTGACAAATGTTTAAAATACACATAATGTGTGCGTGTGTGTATATATATATATATATATATATATATATTATATATATATATATATATATATATATATTATATATATATATATATATATATATATATATATATGACCATTATCCAATCAAATGTGTTTACCACCACTACTTGACGAAAGTGAACAAGCTCAAATTTTTATCTCAGCATCACTGAGAAGATAATGGGCTTTTGTATATTTCTCCATGGGTCGGTCTCAGCTCAAGCAGTTTTCCTAAGGAGGATTCACTCAGTGAAAAGCTGTTCTACTTAGGTTAAATAATTTGCTCATGTTTGAAAATGTTTGATGATTAGTCACAGTTATCAGGATGTTTGCATAAGCAGGCATAAATAGCTTTTGGTAGTACGTATATTGCTTATGTTCTGAGGGGAGTGAATTTTCTGATGGATGTCCAATCCAGGATGAAGTAACACAAATCCTTTTTTATGATTTTATGATTATTAATAAAATAAATGTTTAAAGGTCTAGATTATATAACAACCCAGTGTCATCCCTTTTCAGAATAAAACTGGAAATGATATGTGTGTCATTGCTTTTTCTGTATGCCAAGTTATTGGTTTCCTCAGGATTCTCAGTCCCATTCAAAAGGTCACTGAGACCTCTCATGAGGAACTGGATGTTTGATGTTACTTGAAGAGCTGTCACTAGATGTTTATGAATTGTGATAGTGATTTGTCTTAGCTGTCTCTGTTTTAATCTGCTATGTTTATGTTACTATACTGATAAGATGCCTGATAGAGAACAGGATAGCCTTGAAGTAGATAAGTATTCATCGTCAATCTGTGCATGTTCTTCATAAGTGGAGAGATGAAGATGAGCTAAATTACACTTCTGTTCATTTTGACCAGAGAAATGTCCTCCTGTTATATCTAATCTTTGTATGTATGACGCCTAAATAATCATTGGAAATATTGTTCGAAATTGTACACACACGTGTAAATTTTCCAAGTATGTCTGTGTCTTAACCAAATAAAACACCTATACGTATGACGCAGTTAGAGTATTTGACGCATGTTAGAGTATAGTTGTTTTGAGCAGAGCGGCTTATGAACTCTGTGTAAATGTTGAAGCTGGCTTCTGTTGATAAAACTACAAACTATCTACAGTAAACTTTCTTTGATTGATTCTTTGTCTCAGGGTCTCTTCATCTGACACACTGGTCATTTGTGGGTTAAAACTGTTGGTTCTCCAATAATCACAGTTTGTCTGCGGTAAAACTTCTAAAATGGTGCACACATCTGATGATCTTACACCTAGGCCTACGATGATGAGTTGTTGTTTTTTTATATTTCTAGCTAGTTGTGTTTGTTTGCTATGGCAAAATGTAATCACAGCTATTATTCACATGGCAATACACACACACACACACACGCGCACATGCACACACACACACACACACACACACACGGATCAGTGAGCAGCTATTGCTTCCAGTGCCAGGGGAGCAATTAGGGGTTAGGTCAAAGGCACCTCAGCTGGATAGATGGAGAGAGTTCAGTTCATTCAACACACCATCAACCCCGTGACCAGGAATCAAACCTGCAACCTTTGGTTACAAGTCTAACTCAGAGTCATATAATTTTCTGTACTGTTTGGATACCTAATCACATCATGTGACACATTGATTGTTTATGAACTCCAGCCACACCTGTATGTCACCCTGATGAAGGCAAGGCATTATCAGACAGATCTGTCTGATAGTGCCTGTACCAGATCTGGTCCAATGACCCAGGTATATAGTGGTCTGGAATATATGCCAGGTTATGGCCCAAAGGTGCGCCAGATAAATTTTGCTATCTGGGATGAGTGGGAAGTCATAGTACTGTCAAAAGTGTACAAAATAAAAGCACCAACTGAAGTCACAGATCATGCACTTTTTTTCTGATCAGATTTCTGAAAATCGATTAATTTACATTTGACCACATGAATGCATCTCCATAAATGGATATGATTCCAATCTTAAAATCATTTAAGTCTCAGATACACCTGCCCCTTTCATCATGTACAAAAGTACAAGTTATATACTTTATTTGTCATACAAATTATTTTAGATGCAGCTGTAAAACATCACCACAGCACAAAAGGCTCATCAGGGAGAGGAAAGTTACTTTCAAAATGTAATATGTACTTTCAAAAAGTAACATGTAGAATATTACAAGTTACTGTCATTTTGTAATTAGTTATATTACAATATTACTGTCTCTGAAATGTAATGTGTTACATTACTTTTGAATTGCCTTTAAATTACTTTTGCCAAAATAACTACAAAAGTATGACTACAATTCCAAACATATTGCCATTAATTATAATTTTTCAGTGAGATTTTTCTTTGCACGAAAAGTCTGACCAATGACTGCTAAATGACTAAATGTAAATGACCATCTGAGATCTGATTATATGACATCTTTTGGTTTTAATATTAACCCCTGTGTTTTGTTCGAATGTACTATTCTTTCGTTATGTTTGTGGCTGTTTTGGCCCCATTGACTTTTATTATAATGATTTTTTTTTTTCCATTGCAAAGCCATGACACAATATAATAATCCATGCTTGATTGTTTGTGGTTTCCCTGTTGGGAAACCACAAACAATTTAAAACTTTTACAGTTGATCATCAATTGGCACCATTAACACTATAGGCCTGTGCGAAAAAAAAAAAAAAGTTTCTGACTTTTATATGGAGCTCTATGCAGCATGACAGCACTTACTATGTTTACTATGTTCTGAAAGCTGAGATGATTTTTTATTTTCGCAGACAAGGTAAGCATGCAAAGGTCTCTCTTACACTCTCACGCACGCAAGCACGCGCACACACACACACACACACACACACACGCACACACACACACACACACACACACACACACACACACACTCCATACAAAAGCCAGAAACTTAGTTATTTTTCTTTGCACTGCAACTGATGATCAATTGCAAATTCGATCTCTTCCCAACAGTGAAAACCACTAACTAAATAATACATGATAATATGGCTTTGCAATCGAAAAATGTCATTATAATGAAAGTCAATGGGGCATAATCAGCCATCAACATAACAAAAGGGTAGTAAAATTGCAGTTGAGTGTATTTAGTAAAAAAAAAAAATTACACAATCCCCTTAAAATATGTAGCAAATTTGTCACCAAAAATCATTTCATTTTCTGAAACAGAGAGAAAGTTGTGGCCAAATTAATACTCAAAATCACACCAAAATAGATGAAAACATCCCCAACAGCACACAAGGGTAAAATTATTTTAAAAAACCTTATGTTCTCTAAAATATTATACTGAACTGAGCAGATACTGTGTTGAAGGGATAGTTTACCCAAAATTTGAAAATTTACTCACTTCTTACATTTCTTACAGGACTGGATTCGCAGACTGCAGTGCACATGTGTCTAACAAGCGCAAATATATTTTGCAACATGAATAAATTATGAATGAAATGATTAGAGATGCATTTATTAACATTCTAAATATTCCACATGCAATTTTTTTTTCATTGACATCAAGTTTCATAATACACCTACAATATAAGACAGATATTAATATTGTCACTCGTTTCTGTGGTGGGTAAAAGGAGCGAGGACTCAATTGCAGAAACTTAATGGGTTTTAATAATAATAGAAATAAAATAAAATGTAAAACAAACTACCCCAGAGGGGAAAAACATTAACAAAATACACAAACAAACTTGACTGGGCAGGCTGGCAGGAATCACAGCTAGACAGGGCTGGACAGGGCAACATACAACGACGAACTGGCACAGGACAGCAGACATGAGGAGAATATAAGTAGAAATAATTAACAAACAGACAGGTGAACAGGATAAACTAATAATAGGTTAACAAGGTGAGTGGGACTAAACAATAGACGGGAGAGCACATGACACAAAAAACACCACAAGCCATGTGCTCACGTAAAATGGGACAAAAACACGCAGCCAGTGAGAGAACTCGTTAACCACATATTTACAAAGCACACCATCAAAGCATGCAGCCACAATGTAAACACAGAGCCACGTGCTTAGACATCAACAGACGCAAGACACAAGCACATGATAAACTAAAACCACCTTACTGTGTGCTCACACACGCGCATGTTTCATCTCACGCCTACAGAAACCAACTAGACTGAGACGCTTAGAATGAAACAGCACGATGTCGACAGAACAAGCACAAACATGAGTACAAGAGCGCGCGTCCCAAACACACCCAGACCTTGCGAGCCCGCATCAAGCGGAAGTGCACACGGCCTGAGCGCGGTCACAACGGCACTTATACAGAGACACACAATAACAGAAAATAAATGCTTGACCCGAGAAAACTCGAGCCGTGCACAACATACAGGACAAGACAGAACAGGTGTGTGCTGTGTCTCTGCTGTTAATGCTTCCATCTGATATTAATTCAATGTTTTAATGTTATAATTTCATTTATTCATTCATTCATTTTCGTTTCGCTTAGTCCTCTTTATTAATCTGCGATTGCCAGAGCTGAAGGAACCGCCAACTTATCCAGCATATGTTTTACCGCAGCGGATGCCCTTACAGCTGCAAGTTGCAACATATCACTGGGAAACATCCATACACACTCATTCACACACATACACTATGGACAATTTAGCCTACCCAATTTACCTATACCACAGTCTTTGGACTGTGGGGGAAACCGGAGCACACAGAGGAAACCCACACGTACACGGGGAGAACATGCAAACACAGAAATGCCAACTGACCCAGCCGAGGCTTGAAACAGTGATCTTCTTGCTGTGAGGCAAACGTGCTACCCACTGCTCAAAAATACCTACCCAATGTTCAAAAATAAAAATTTTCACTTCTACTCTACTATACATAAACCAATTCACTGTGACTCACTCACAATAAACAACCACAGACACGCGCACGACGCACACGCACACCACACACACACACACACACACACGCACACACACACACACACACACACACACACACACACACAAGCGGTTTTTGACAAGCGGTTTTACTATAGTTTATGACAGAAAGGTTCTCATTTGTCCACCTTCTTTTGATATATAGGCTTTTTTAAAACTTTGGGCATCTTAATGTCCATGGTGTGATTTATGCACGTGATATATGCACTAGTTTTATATTAGTTTATATTGGTTAAGTGGCGGACATTGCGCTCTCTCACTCTCGTTAACATGCTTAAATACCTGTGCTATGTGACAATATAAAATTTGTTTAAAGCTGCGGTCACACTGGGATTTTCCTCCCCTAGACTTCCATTCATACGCACGTGGATATGTCAGACCGGAAACGCAAGGTCATACGTCAAGTTTCGCATGTCGCTGCGGTACAAAGTTCAAGCATAGTGAACTCTGACCTGCGAAATCTCATCACTTGACTGTGTGAGACCAATCGAGGATCAAAACATGACCTCTCGGGACAGAAATTTAAAACATGGAGTAATCGCTTGCTTTTTTAAATTTCTAATCATCATGTTTAATCCCGCCCCTTTTCCTAGCGCCATACGACAGAATTTCGCACACACAAAGCCCAGTGTGACCGCAGCTTAAGTCCTCGTTTATGAGATTTAAGGTTTAGGACTCTGCTGAAGTCTGTTCTGAAAAGAAAAGGTGTGTTCGACATGAAGCACAGCTGATGCCGGTGATCAACGAGATTAGCCGAGCGCAGGCGGGGACGCAGTTGAAAACGGACCCGTCAAGCCGGACAGCTGGACACTTCGGGGCTCAAAGTTGCTGCAGTCATGATGACCGATCACATGGCCTCATCATCATTTAAAAAAAAATTTTTTACTTATAAGATTTACAAATAAAACAGAATACAGTCTCTACAAACTATAGTTCATTTTTAAACAATTGATATAATTATTTTATTTCAAGTCTGTATGACTTATATATATAGATTATTAAAAATATATCATTTAAATTGTTCATGGAGCTGAATGTAGTAAATAGTCTGTATAAAAAAGGTTGAAAGTAAACCAGTGCAAACAAGCTAGCCTTTATAACCAGATTATTTAACAAAACATGATTGCTGCAGTAAAATATTTGTAGTCTTTTAATAAGCATGAGCAAGATAGAAAGAGTATGAAAAGTGAATTGTTTGTTTTGAAATTTGTGAATCGGAATCTGTCCAATAATAAACCCGGAACACATGTGGGATGTTGTCATGCTGTGAACTCGGCCAATCGTGTAATATCGGTGTCATCATGTCAACTCCAGCAGTCTCTCTTCAGATGCTGCACCGTCTGAATCAGTCGTCTGATCTCAGAGCGCTGTCGCGGTACTTTGATGCCACATGTGACAGTCACGTGGCGTCGTCGCAGCGTCTGAAAACTTGTCCTCGACCGTGCATCAGCTTGTAGCCGAAGTGTCCACTCACAAGGAAGCCCTTCTGGTTGTGAACATGGAGATTCTCAAGCTAAAACAGGTGAACGCAACGTTAAAAGAAGAAGTTGGAGTGTGCAAACGGTACAGTTGGAGGTGGACACTGAAACTACACGGGGGTACAAGAGAAAGCGGTAGAGGATGTTCGTAGTGTTGTGATCAATATCCTGAGCAAGGTGGTCCCTGGTTACAGTGACAGAATGGAGGATGCAGTGGATATCACCCATCGTCTCGGCCCGCAGAGAAAAGATGGTTCATGGAGATCCATAATTATTTTGTTTGCTCTTCATCGCTTCCCGAGACATTGTGTGGCAGTCAGCTAGAGGATGTACATTTCTGCGCGATAACAAGCTGCGATTCACAGAGGCATTGTGCCCAGAAGACAGAGAGGCAAGAGAGAAAACTTTGGCCCTTGATCAAGAAGGCCAGAGAAGATGGAAAGAAGGCTTCCTTTCATGGATCTTGTGCTCTAATTGACAGGAAGAGATATGACTATGCCGATGTTGAAGTAGGAAAATACACGTGTAATTCTGCGTCTTTTCCCCGCGATCAGATTGTAGATGAACAATAGAGTGGTTCACATTTAGCCAGAGTTTGATTTTTCAAAGGATCTAATTCCTAGTGTGAACTATTTAATTAAAATTTATGTTAAATTCAATTCAATTCACCTTTATTTGTATAGCGCTTTTACAATGTAGATTGTGTAAAAGCAGCTTCACATAAAAGGTCATAGTAAATTGGAACAGTGTAGTTCAGTTTTCAGTGTTTAAGTTCAGTTCAGTGTGGTTTAAAAATCACTACTGAGAGTCCAAACACTGAAGAGCAAATCCAATGAGGCGGCAGTTCTACAGATCCCGAACCATGCAAGCCAGTGGCGACAGCGGAGAGGGAAAAAAACTTCACTGTGAAGAAGTGAAGAAAAAAAAAACCTTGAGAGAAACCAGACTCAGTTGGCATGACCATTTTAATTTCTCCGCTGGCCAAACGTCTTGTGCAGAGCTGCAGTCCTCAGCGGCGGAGGCTGGAAGCTGGCCTCAACGAAGACTCGTCTGTTCCTGGAGCGTCACAGGAATCAGTCTCATGTTCTTCACTCCTCCATGACCACCACAGTAGCTGCTCAGGATACGGCCTGGTCCAGGAAATGGAAAGCTTGGAATCATCTCGTCGTTGGTCTTGGATCTAATCAGTGACTCTGCATAGTCTGAGGGCCTCGGAAAGAGTATCCCCAGGTGGAAATGGAGAATAAAGAGAATAATTAGCGTAGCTGCTGTTCATTGTGGTATATAAACGAGATGTGTGGAGCACATTCATGTATCAATACCGCTAAGTGATGCACTGAGTGTATGCTTTACTAAAAGATAGGTCTTTAATCTAGTTTGAAACTGCAAGAGTGTAATCTGAACCTCGGACATTATCATGAAGGCTATTCCAGAGTTTAGGGGCCATAAATTGAGAAGGCTCGACCGCCTTTACTCGATTTTGCTATTCTAGGTACTACCAGAAGCCCTGAGTTTTGAGATCTTAAAAAGCGAGTTGGATTGTAGCGAGACAGAAAGTTGGTTAGATAAACAGGAGCTAGATTATTTAAAACTTTGTAGGTAAGAAGCAATATTTTAAATTCAATATGAAACTTAACAGGCAGCCAGTGTAAGGAGAGATAAAATTGGAGTGATGTGATCAAATTTTATAGACCTGGTAAGAACTCTGGCAGCTGCATTTTGTCACTAATTGAAGTTGTTAATAGAGATGCTGGGCAGCCAGCAACAGTGCATTACAGTAGTCCAGCCTAGAAGTCATAAAAGCATGGACTAGCTTTTCTGCATCTGAGATGGATAGCATACTTCGTAACTTAGCAATATTTCTCACAGAAGTAACCCCCGCCTTTGGGCAGCCCTCTTCCGACCTCTTTATGCAGCCCAAAAGGACCGAGCTGTCCTGGGAGAATGCCTGCAAATACCCAGAGTTGGACCATGGGCCATATGGCTATTCAACGCCGGGGCAGACCTGGACAGTCTCGTCCAGCCTGGCATCTCGTTGTGCTGAAAAGGGATCATTGGCCCGATGGGCTATCACCAAGGCTGAACCTGGACCCGGGCGTCCCAAGCGACACTTTTAACACAGGAGACAGAGATCATTTGTCCCAATTGGGACTTGGCCAAGGCCTCAACTGAACCCGGCCGTCCCACGCAACACTTTAACACAGGAAATAGGTATCATTTGTCTCGATTGAAGCTATTTTTTACCACACAGATAGAGGAATAATAAAGACTACGAAAGAAAAGGATTAATTATTTAATAATAATAAGATAATATCTTTAATAATAAAGATATTATAAATTGTATAATATTTATTCAGGAAGATTTAGAGTCTTTCTGTTGCTTCGAGGGGCGTTTCGTCCTTTGAAGGCTGCCATGCAGCGTCCCCTGCTAGTTCCCTCCTGGAAAAGAGATACAGAAGGCCAGTTAGCTAACACCACACGTCCCTCTGTTGAGGGTCCATGTCAAAAAGGAACTGATTTACCAGGGTGACCCGGGACTCTCTGTCCTCTTGCGCCCCTTCCTTGAGTGGCGTTCTCTGCCCGCTGCCTCCTCCTCCTCCTCCTCCTCCTCCTCCACCAAGGCCCTCTCAAAGAGTCTGCGGCGCTCACGTGCTTGAGAGGGACGGAGGTGAAGTGCGTATAACTTATCTGAGGTTGAAGTGTCGTGGCACATGAATTGCGCCACCTTCCTGCATCCTCGGAAGAATGTGAATTCTTTGCCTGCGTCCAGAGACAGACAGACAGAGACTTTTTGGGGTCAAAGCCGCTGGCAGTCATGGGGGTCACAGGGGGGGCACTGGCATAGATACTCACGTGCGTCGCGATGGCAGTTTCGGACGTCAGTGAAGGTGGGCTTGCCGGGAAGCCCCATGCTGGTCCACGCAGATTGAAATATTTGTTCAGGGTTCGACAGGGACCAAGTCTGGAAGTAAAAAAAAAATAGGAGGCCTGGATCCCCCCGGGGGAGGCTAGCCCGCAGCTGCAAGAACCTCTGGAACCAGCTGTATTCTTCCTTGTTGAGAGACAACTGGGCCGCGCCGAAGGCTCTGTTTGTCTTAGTGCGTGGTGATCTGGACAAGCAGAGAGAGCAGATGAGTGAGTGCCTACCACTGTTGGCCCCCAACCGCAAAGTTACACTCACGTTAATGACATCGGCAGACTCGTCCGGGCCTTCTGGAGGCCTCCTCGACCTCCTGGATGGTCAGGTTCTGGAAAACCCCACAGCGATGGCCTGTAAATGGAGGTCAGGTAGCCTGTCAGAAAACCATAGAAGCGCCACTGCTGCCTGGTGTATGGGCTGGACTCGAGACCATCTGATGGAAGGCAGTTAGGGATTAGACTTTTCCAACAAACCTTGTTACACCACGAATGGTTTAACTTAGGCGATAGACCCTGGTGCCCAAGGCAAAAAGATAATTTCTGCTCCGGGGCGCCAGCAGCTCTCGGGTCAAATTAAAGATGTTAAAGACTGGATGACCAACAATTATCTTCTCTTAACTCAGACAAAACAGAATTTATTACTTATTGGGCCTAAATCCTGTACACAGCAGATCTCACAACTCGACCTACAATTAGAGGGATACAAAGTTAGCATTAGCTCTACTATAAAGATCTGGGTGTCATATTAGACAGCAAGTTAACTTTTAAAAATCATATATCCTATGTCACAAAACTGCTTTCTTTCATCTGAGAAATATCGCTAAGTTACGAAGTATGCTATCCTCTCAGATGCAGAAAAGCTAGTCCATGCTTTTATGACTTCTAGGCTGACTACTGTAATGCTCTGTTGGCTGGCTTGCCCAGCATCCTCTATTAACAAACTTCAATTAGTACAAAATGCAGCTGCCAGAGTTCTTACCAGGTCTATAAAAGTTGATCACATCACACCAATTTTATCCTCCTTACACTGGCTGCCTGTTAAGTTTCGTATTGAATTTAAAATATTGCTTCTTACATATAAAGCTTTAAATAATCTAGCTCCTGTTATCTAACCAACCTTCTGTCTCGCTACAATCCAACTCGCTCTTTAAGGTCTCAAAACTTAGGGCTTCTGGTAGTACCTAGAGAGCAAAGTCGAGTAAAGGAGGTCGAGCCTTCTCATTTATAGCTCCTAAAGCTCTGGAATAGCCTTCCTGATAACGTCCGAGGCTCAGACACACTCTCTCAATTCAAACTAGATTAAAGAACCTATCTGTTCAGTAAAGCATACACTAGTGCACCACTTAGGGGGCTTCCACACAGGTTATGCATCTTGTAATAGACACTGTGAACATCAGCTACGCCAATTATTTTCTTTATTCTCCATTCCACCTGGGGATACTCTTCCCGAGGCCCTCAGAACTATGCAGAGTCACTGATTCGATCCAAGACCAATGACGAGATGATCCCAAGGTTTCCATATCCTGGACCAGCCGAATCCTTAGCAGCTACTGTGGTGGTCATGGAGGAGTGGAGAACATGAGACTGATTCCTGTGACGCTCCAGAGACAGACGAGTCTTCGCTGAGGCCAGCTTCCAGCCTCCGCCAGCTTCCAGCCTCCGCCACTAAGACTGCAGCTCTGCACAAGAGTGTTGGGCCAGCGGAGAAATTAAATGATCATGCCCAACTGAGCTTGGTTTCTCTCAAGGTTTTTTTTCTTCACTTCCGCCATTAGTGAAGTTTTTTTTTTCCCTCTCCGCTGTCGGCACTGGCTTGCATGGTTCGGGATCTGATAGAGCTGCGCATCGTTGGATTTGCCCTTCAATAGTTTGGACTCTCAGTAGTGATTATTAATCCCACTGAACTGAGCTAAACTGAACTGACTTAAACACTACAAACTGAACTACACTGTTCCAATTTACTGTGACCTTTTATGTGAAGCTGCTTTGACACAATCTACATTGTATAAGCGCTATACAAATAAAGGTGAATTGAATTGAATTGAATCAAATGATCTCTGCTCCGGGGTGCCAGCGGCTCTTGGTCAAACGAGCCACGTCAGAGTAGCCCCCCTTACGCTGACGTGGCTCGTTTGACTGAGAGCCGCTGGTGCCCCGGAGCAGAAGAGGGAAGAACGGAAAGGTCAGTGTTTCCACAAGTGGTGGTGGAAACGCCGACCGGCGGACCAAACACTCACTTAGAAGGGCAGGTATTTTTCTTCCAGCAGGCCAGTGACCGCGTAGTAGAGTGGCTTTGGAGATGCGTCGGCCTTCTTTCGCCTGCTTGGTTCTTACCTCGTGTACCACGATGCGGCGGTGTATGCCACGAATGAGAGCTCGAAGCTCCCTGCGAACCAGCACCAGGGTGGTGCTGGAGAGCGGCAGGAGGCCGGCAGGGTTTTAGAGTGATAATCTAGGAACTGCGTGAGGTTCTTCAGGTAGTGCAGCCTCGTGGGTTCAACCATGCCCGCTTGGCCTAGCTAAGCAGACCAAGCTCGGATGGCCAGCTGGTTGAGGAAGGACAAGCTTCTGGGTCCGCGTGGCCTTTCGCCATGTAGCCTAGGAAGGCCTTGACCCTCGCCAGTTTGGAGGCGACAATGTTTCGCAGATGTCCAATTGGAAACCCTCGAACTCTTCCAAAAGCAGGTCTGCAGAACGGGGCGAAAGTCAAAAGTCAGCCTTGATGACATACCCCCAGCAGCCCAACATAAAAAGTGCCATAACCATATTCAACTCAAGGCGCGGGCGTGGTCCAGGGACGGGTACTTTGTTGGATCGTAGACTTCTAGAGGCCCGGAGGCCGCTCAGAGACCTCAAGCCGCCCCTCGCCCAGGGCCGGGTCAGGGGATGGAGCTGGCGGTGCAGGAGATGACCTTGCCGGCTGCTCTTCCTCCCCTCTTCCCCCTCCTCAACTCTCGACAGGTGGCGGCGGGTGAATTCGAGCTGGGTGGACCTCACCTTGTCCACCTGCTTGCGGAGCTCTGAGAGCTGGGCCTGTATGCACTCCATAGCGAGCCTGCAGCGGGGGTTGGCACAGGGATGCTCGGCTTCCGAGCCGTCTGGTTCCTGTTGCTCTTCTACGCCAGACGAGACACCACGGGTACCATCGGTGGAGTACTGCAACCAACGCAACTCTCGAGGCACTTTACGATGCTTCGCTCGCCCCATGGCCTCTTTCCTGGCCAAGACGGAGGGCTCGGTGTGCTGCTTCAGGTGTCTGTCTAGGCGGGCCGGTGTTCTTCGACAGCCGGACCAACCTGGATAGAACACTTTTTCACTCTCCGCTAATATGGCATGTTTTATACAAGAAGCCTCCAGGAACTACTAAAGTTAAGCATCACAGATGTCCACCGGATGTGCTCATCATCTAAATGTCCGGCCACCAAATTGGACAAAGGATTTTAAATTGTATGCTTCATCATATATAATGGATTATGAAGGTATGTAAGCTAGCGGAATTGAAATGCTGTACAATGTCGCTATGTTAACTAGTTAACGCTATAACGTTACTTAGTCTGCCGTATGGATCTACATATTCACATTAACACTTTGTGAATTTTTGCACCAGTACCAAATAAAGACAGGTTGACTGGTGATGTCAGCATTAGGGCAACCTGTCACAGGTCTATGAAGAAGTCCGAGACGCCACACAGCCTGAGAGTAACGTTATGGATGGTATGGGAGTTCTGTTTGTTAAAGTTCAGTAACTGATTTTTTTTTTAAGCCGTTCTGGCATTTGGAAAATGCATTTACAGTTAAAGTTACCTTAAATAAATCAACCATGGACAAACTTCATAATTTGTAATCAATATGTATGATAATCGAATGAAATCAAACTTATCATGATATTTTGTTTTCAATATCACCCAGCACTAATTAAAAAAAGCATTACTTGGCTGATATCGCCGTCAATATATTGTGGATCCCTATGTATAAATATATATTACAATTCATGTGCACAAAACAAAATACATACTCATAAAACACATTTTGCAAATGCAAAACACCATTTACAAACATATATCAGTGTAAAAAAAGTTGAGTGTTTAAAATTTGCAAGTTCATCCTAAATGAGAACGTACAAAATCCTCTTTCATGTACGAAACAACTGGATTTGTGTGTTTATTTTTTTTTTTACTTTCCTGGCAGGAAGTAGGTCACTCCTACACTTTCGCCAATCAGACGAGAGCTCTGAGAGAGCTGTAATCAAGGTGCTCTACTATGCACACCTTTTGCGCAGTCTGATCCTCTCCAGCATGGTGACTGGAGAATGGTCAGGGTTTCAAGCACCAAATATTAAATTCCCTAATTTCAATGATTAAATCTAATTATACACAAATGGAAACTTATGAAATTGAAAATTGTCACATAAACTTATTACTGAAAGTTTATTGGTAGCTGAAAAGCCCTAGCTGATCATATAGCCCATTGTATTTTGCAAATGTGAATAGTGCTGTGCACGTATGAATTTTAATTTTATAAAACTATTATTGAGACTGTTTTGTTTCCACACTTATCAAGAGATGGGTATTTATATTTAATATTATTTGTAAAATTCATATAAATCATTATGTATACCGTTACTATAAATCATGTAACCAACTCAGAATAGTACTTTATTTAATGCACTGTTATAAGGGTTATGGTTTTAGTATTTATATATCAAATATTCCCCAGAATTGCAAACGGGGCTTTTTTTTTTTTAGATCTAACGGATCTTTAAATTATGCACTGTACCATTCTGTTAGCGTATATTTTTAAGTTACGCAACTCATGTATATCTGAATTACTTAGTGCTCAAATAATGAAACGAGCAGTTTAATGGGTATGAAACCGATTGTCTAACGAATGTCAGACGTTAAACTTTACCGCGATATCAGACCTGAAGGCTTTAAAATCCAGATTCTATTAAGCCAAACGAATTGTTTTGTAAAAAATTAATAATGATGGTGACTTCGTTGCAAGGTAATTTAGCATTAGCATGCTAACACTAGCATGATAGAACAATTAGATGTCAGGGTCCTCGTAGTTACCCCGAGAAAGACATAGAGACAATTTCCTCTAAACACCCCATTCGGATTCCAGACTGTACAATGCTTTGTTGCTGGTGTTACGCCACGCACGTGTTCTTACCCGTTATTCGGTCGCTTACTCTGTAAATCCATTTCCACGTCGGCCATTTTGCTTCAGCGGCGGCCCTGTGTTATTCTTCCTTAGTGAGATTTTGAGAAGGAACAGAGCGCAGAGGAACGCGTGTGCTCTCTAGTGTCTGCATTAACAACTACAGAGTATTTCTATGAACCTGGAAAAAAAGGAAACGTGCAGTCAAAGTAATAACCAGTTTTACCGTTTAATTGTAACAGTCTTAAGTTGTCTAATTGTTTTTAGACTTGGAGTATAAATAGGCCAAAAGTAAAGTTTCTTAAGTATTTGTGTGAACTTGAATGGCAATTCTAACTGCATTAAAAATACAAACTAAATGTACAATACATGTAAAAATAATAATTTATATATATATATAACAAACAAACAATTCTTTTTACATTTATTTTCTTATTTATATATTTTTATTTATTTATTTTAACATTTATTTTTAAACCTTTATTTTTTCTTACTTGTTTCTTTATATTTATTTGTTTGTTTTTTGGTACATTTGTTTATTTGTGCATTTCTTTTTCCATTATTTAATGAGCATGTTTTACCTCAGGAATAGCAATCAAGTCAAGTCAGCAAGGATAAGATTTGAGAATACAGCTACACCTTTGTAGCTTACATGGTGTGCTGGTTCAAAGTGGAAAAATGACTTAGTTGGGCAAAATCTTATATTATGGTTTAAATCATTTAAATACCCCTGTAGTGGTTTGTGGTTTGGGTTTTGTGTTTGATTGACTCAAACAACCAGATCAGAAGACGGAGAGGAACCAGTGCACATTACAAAAGCATATCAATGGATTTTACATGTGACAAATGTTTAAAATACACATAATGTGTGCGTGTGTGTATATATATATATATATATATATATATATATATATATATATATATATATATATATATATATATATATATATATATATATATATATATATATATGACCATTATCCAATCAAATGTGTTTACCACCACTACTTGACGAAAGTGAACAAGCTCAAATTTTTATCTCAGCATCACTGAGAAGATAATGGGCTTTTGTATATTTCTCCATGGGTCGGTCTCAGCTCAAGCAGTTTTCTAAGGAGGATTCACTCAGTGAAAAGCTGTTCTACTTAGGTTAAATAATTTGCTCATGTTTGAAAATGTTTGATGATTAGTCACAGTTATCAGGATGTTTGCATAAGCAGGCATAAATAGCTTTTGGTAGTACGTATATTGCTTATGTTCTGAGGGGAGTGAATTTTCTGATGGATGTCCAATCCAGGATGAAGTAACACAAATCCTTTTTATGATTTTATGATTATTAATAAAATAAAGTTTAAAGGTCTAGATTATATAACAACCCAGTGTCATCCCTTTTCAGAATAAAACTGGAAATGATATGTGTGTCATTGCTTTTTCTGTATGCCAAGTTATTGGTTTCCTCAGGATTCTCAGTCCCATTCAAAAGGTCACTGAGACCTCTCATGAGGAACTGGATGTTTGATGTTACTTGAAGAGCTGTCACTAGATGTTTATGAATTGTGATAGTGATTTGTCTTAGCTGTCTCTGTTTTAATCTGCTATGTTTATGTTACTATACTGATAAGATGCCTGATAGAGAACAGGATAGCCTTGAAGTAGATAAGTATTCATCGTCAATCTGTGCATGTTCTTCATAAGTGGAGAGATGAAGATGAGCTAAATTACACTTCTGTTCATTTTGACCAGAGAAATGTCCTCCTGTTATATCTAATCTTTGTATGTATGACGCCTAAATAATCATTGGAAATATTGTTCGAAATTGTACACACACGTGTAAATTTTCCAAGTATGTCTGTGTCTTAACCAATTAAAACACCTATACGTATGACGCAGTTAGAGTATTTGACGCATGTTAGAGTATAGTTGTTTTGAGCAGAGCGGCTTATGAACTCTGTGTAAATGTTGAAGCTGGCTTCTGTTGATAAAACTACAAACTATCTACAGTAAACTTTCTTTGATTGATTCTTTGTCTCAGGGTCTCTTCATCTGACACACTGGTCATTTGTGGGTTAAAACTGTTGGTTCTCCAATAATCACAGTTTGTCTGCGGTAAAACTTCTAAAATGGTGCACACATCTGATGATCTTACACCTAGGCCTACGATGATGAGTTGTTGTTTTTTTATATTTCTAGCTAGTTGTGTTTGTTTGCTATGGCAAAATGTAATCACAGCTATTATTCACATGGCAATACACACACACACACACACGCGCACATGCACACACACACACACACACACACACACACACACACACGGATCAGTGAGCAGCTATTGCTTCCAGTGCCAGGGGAGCAATTAGGGGTTAGGTCAAAGGCACCTCAGCTGGATAGATGGAGAGAGTTCAGTTCATTCAACACACCATCAACCCCGTGACCAGGAATCAAACCTGCAACCTTTGGGTTACAAGTCTAACTCAGAGTCATATAATTTTCTGTACTGTTTGGATACCTAATCACATCATGTGACACATTGATTGTTTATGAACTCCAGCCACACCTGTATGTCACCCTGATGAAGGCAAGGCATTATCAGACAGATCTGTCTGATAGTGCCTGTACCAGATCTGGTCCAATGACCCAGGTATATAGTGGTCTGGAATATATGCCAGGTTATGGCCCAAAGGTGCGCCAGATAAATTTTGCTATCTGGGATGAGTGGGAAGTCATAGTACTGTCAAAAGTGTACAAAATAAGAGCACCAACTGAAGTCACAGATCATGCACTTTTTTTCTGATCAGATTTCTGAAAATCGATTAATTTACATTTGACCACATGAATGCATCTCCATAAATGGATATGATTCCAATCTTAAAATCATTTAAGTCTCAGATACACCTGCCCCTTTCATCATGTACAAAAGTACAAGTTATATACTTTATTTGTCATACAAATTATTTTAGATGCAGCTGTAAAACATCACCACAGCACAAAAGGCTCATCAGGGAGAGGAAAGTTACTTTCAAAATGTAATATGTACTTTCAAAAAGTAACATGTAGAATATTACAAGTTACTGTCATTTTGTAATTAGTTATATTACAATATTACTGTCTCTGAAATGTAATGTGTTACATTACTTTTGAATTGCCTTTAAATTACTTTTGCCAAAATAACTACAAAAGTATGACTACAATTCCAAACATATTGCCATTAATTATAATTTTCAGTGAGATTTTTCTTTGCACGAAAAGTCTGACCAATGACTGCTAAATGACTAAATGTAAATGACCATCTGAGATCTGATTATATGACATCTTTTGGTTTTAATATTAACCCCTGTGTTTTGTTCGAATGTACTATTCTTTCGTTATGTTTGTGGCTGTTTTGGCCCCATTGACTTTTATTATAATGATTTTTTTTTTCCATTGCAAAGCCATGACACAATATAATAATCCATGCTTGATTGTTTGTGGTTTCCCTGTTGGGAAACCACAAACAATTTAAAACTTTTACAGTTGATCATCAATTGGCACCATTAACACTATAGGCCTGTGCGAAAAAAAAAAAAAAAGTTTCTGACTTTTATATGGAGCTCTATGCAGCATGACAGCACTTACTATGTTTACTATGTTCTGAAAGCTGAGATGATTTTTTATTTTCGCAGACAAGGTAAGCATGCAAAGGTCTCTCTTACACTCTCACGCACGCAAGCACGCGCACACACACACACACACACACGCACACACACACACACACACACACACACACACACACACACTCCATACAAAAGCCAGAAACTTAGTTATTTTTCTTTGCACTGCAACTGATGATCAATTGCAAATTCGATCTCTTCCCAACAGTGAAAACCACTAACTAAATAATACATGATAATATGGCTTTGCAATCGAAAAATGTCATTATAATGAAAGTCAATGGGGCATAATCAGCCATCAACATAACAAAAGGGTAGTAAAATTGCAGTTGAGTGTATTTAGTAAAAAAAAAAATTACACAATCCCCTTAAAATATGTAGCAAATTTGTCACCAAAAATCATTTCATTTTCTGAAACAGAGAGAAAGTTGTGGCCAAATTAATACTCAAAATCACACCAAAATAGATGAAAACATCCCCAACAGCACACAAGGGTAAAATTATTTTAAAAACCTTATGTTCTCTAAAAATATTATACTGAACTGAGCAGATACTGTGTTGAAGGGATAGTTTACCCAAAATTTGAAAATTTACTCACTTCTTACATTTCTTACAGGACTGGATTCGCAGACTGCAGTGCACATGTGTCTAACAAGCGCAAATATATTTTGCAACATGAATAAATTATGAATGAAATGATTAGAGATGCATTTATTAACATTCTAAATATTCCACATGCAATTTTTTTTTCATTGACATCAAGTTTCATAATACACCTACAATATAAGACAGATATTAATATTGTCACTCGTTTCTGTGGTGGGTAAAAGGAGCGAGGACTCAATTGCAGAAACTTAATGGGTTTAATAATAATAGAAATAAAATAAAATGTAAAACAAACTACCCCAGAGGGGAAAAACATTAACAAAATACACAAACAAACTTGACTGGGCAGGCTGGCAGGAATCAGAGCTAGACAGGGCTGGACAGGGCAACATACAACGACGAACTGGCACAGGACAGCAGACATGAGGAGAATATAAGTAGAAATAATTAACAAACAGACAGGTGAACAGGATAAACTAATAATAGGTTAACAAGGTGAGTGGGACTAAACAATAGACGGGAGAGCACATGACACAAAAAACACCACAAGCCATGTGCTCACGTAAAATGGGACAAAAACACGCAGCCAGTGAGAGAACTCGTTAACCACATATTTACAAAGCACACCATCAAAGCATGCAGCCACAATGTAAACACAGAGCCACGTGCTTAGACATCAACAGACGCAAGACACAAGCACATGATAAATAAAACCACCTTACTGTGTGCTCACACACGCGCATGTTTCATCTCAGCGCCTACAGAAACCAACTAGACTGAGACGCTTAGAATGAAACAGCACGATGTCGACAGAACAAGCACAAACATGAGTACAAGAGCGCGCGTCCCAAACACACCCAGACCTTGCGAGCCCGCATCAAGCGGAAGTGCACACGGCCTGAGCGCGGTCACAACGGCACTTATACAGAGACACACAATAACAGAAAATAAATGCTTGACCCGAGAAAACTCGAGCCGTGCACAACATACAGGACAAGACAGAACAGGTGTGTGCTGTGTCTCTGCTGTTAATGCTTCCATCTGATATTAATTCAATGTTTTAATGTTATAATTTCATTTATTCATTCATTCATTTTCGTTTCGGCTTAGTCTCTTTATTAATCTGCGATTGCCAGAGCTGAAGGAACCGCCAACTTATCCAGCATATGTTTTACGCAGCGGATGCCCTTACAGCTGCAAGTTGCAACATATCACTGGGAAACATCCATACACACTCATTCACACACATACACTATGGACAATTTAGCCTACCCAATTTACCTATACCACAGGTCTTTGGACTGTGGGGGAAACCGGAGCACACAGAGGAAACCCACACGTACACGGGGAGAACATGCAAACACAGAAATGCCAACTGACCCAGCCGAGGCTTGAAACAGTGATCTTCTTGCTGTGAGGCAAACGTGCTACCCACTGCTCAAAAATACCTACCCAATGTTCAAAAATAAAAATTTTCACTTCTACTCTACTATACATAAACCAATTCACTGTGACTCACTCACAATAAACAACCACACACGCGCACACGCACACGCACACACACACACACACACACACACGCACACACACACACACACACACACACACACACACAAGCGGTTTTTGACAAGCGGTTTTACTATAGTTTATGACAGAAAGGTTCTCATTTGTCCACCTTCTTTTGATATATAGGCTTTTTTAAAACTTTGGGCATCTTAATGTCCATGGTGTGATTTATGCACGTGATATATGCACTAGTTTTATATTAGTTTATATTGGTTAAGTGGCGGACATTGCGCTCTCTCACTCTCGTTAACATGCTTAAATACCTGTGCTATGTGACAATATAAAATTTGTTTAAAGCTGCGGTCACACTGGGATTTTCCTCCCCTAGACTTCCATTCATACGCACGTGGATATGTCAGACCGGAAACGCAAGGTCATACGTCAAGTTTCGCATGTCGCTGCGGTACAAAGTTCAAGCATAGTGAACTCTGACCTGCGAAATCTCATCACTTGACTGTGTGAGACCAATCGAGGATCAAAACATGACCTCTCGGGACAGAAATTTAAAACATGGAGTAATCGCTTGCTTTTTTAAATTTCTAATCATCATGTTTAATCCCGCCCCTTTTCCTAGCGCCATACGACAGAATTTCGCACACACAAAGCCCAGTGTGACCGCAGCTTAAGTCCTCGTTTATGAGATTTAAGGTTTAGGACTCTGCTGAAGTCTGTTCTGAAAAGAAAAGGTGTGTTCGACATGAAGCACAGCTGATGCCGGTGATCAACGAGATTAGCCGAGCGCAGGCGGGGACGCAGTTGAAAACGGACCCGTCAAGCCGGACAGCTGGACACTTCGGGGCTCAAAGTTGCTGCAGTCATGATGACCGATCACATGGCCTCATCATCATTTAAAAAAAATTTTTTACTTATAAGATATACAAATAAAACAGAATACAGTCTCTACAAACTATAGTTCATTTTTAAACAATGATAATAATTATTTTATTTCAAGTCTGTATGACTTATATATATAGATTATTAAAAATATATCATTTAAATTGTTCATGGAGCTGAATGTAGTAAATAGTCTGTATAAAAAAGGTTGAAAGTAAACCAGTGCAAACAAGCTAGCCTTTATAACCAGATTATTTAACAAAACATGATTGCTGCAGTAAAATATTTGTAGTCTTTTAATAAGCATGAGCAAGATAGAAAGAGTATGAAAAGTGAATTGTTTGTTTTGAAATTTGTGAATCGGAATCTGTCCAATAATAAACCCGGAACACATGTGGATGTTGTCATGCTGTGAACTCGGCCAATCGTGTAATATCGGTGTCATCATGTCAACTCCAGCAGTCTCTCTTCAGATGCTGCACCGTCTGAATCAGTCGTCTGATCTCAGAGCGCTGTCGCGGTACTTTGATGCCACATGTGACAGTCACGTGGCGTCGTCGCAGCGTCTGAAAACTTGTCCTCGACCGTGCATCAGCTTGTAGCCGAAGTGTCCACTCACAAGGAAGCCCTTCTGGTTGTGAACATGGAGATTCTCAAGCTAAAACAGGTGAACGCAACGTTAAAAGAAGAAGTTGGAGTGTGCAAACGGTACAGTTGGAGGTGGACACTGAAACTACACGGGGTACAAGAGAAAGCGGTAGAGGATGTTCGTAGTGTTGTGATCAATATCCTGAGCAAGGTGGTCCCTGGTTACAGTGACAGAATGGAGGATGCAGTGGATATCACCCATCGTCTCGGCCCGCAGAGAAAAGATGGTTCATGGAGATCCATAATTATTTTGTTTGCTCTTCATCGCTTCCGAGACATTGTGTGGCAGTCAGCTAGAGGATGTACATTTCTGCGCGATAACAAGCTGCGATTCACAGAGGCATTGTGCCCAGAAGACAGAGAGGCAAGAGAGAAACTTTGGCCCTTGATCAAGAAGGCCAGAGAAGATGGAAAGAAGGCTTCCTTTCATGGATCTTGTGCTCTAATTGACAGGAAGAGATATGACTATGCCGATGTTGAGTAGGAAAATACACGGGTAATTCTGCGTCTTTTTCCCGCGATCAGATTGTAGATGAACAATAGAGGTGGTTCACATTTAGCCAGAGTTTGATTTTTCAAAGGATCTAATTCCTAGTGTGAACTATTTAATTAAAATTTATGTTAAATTCAATTCAATTCACCTTTATTTGTATAGCGCTTTTACAATGTAGATTGTGTAAAAGCAGCTTCACATAAAAGGTCATAGTAAATTGGAACAGTGTAGTTCAGTTTTCAGTGTTTAAGTTCAGTTCAGTGTGGTTTAAAAATCACTACTGAGAGTCCAAACACTGAAGAGCAAATCCAATGATGCGCAGTTCTACAGATCCCGAACCATGCAAGCCAGTGGCGACAGCGGAGAGGGAAAAAAACTTCACTGTGAAGAAGTGAAGAAAAAAAAACCTTGAGAGAAACCAGACTCAGTTGGGCATGACCATTTTAATTTCTCCGCTGGCCAAACGTCTTGTGCAGAGCTGCAGTCTCAGCGGCGGAGGCTGGAAGCTGGCCTCAACGAAGACTCGTCTGTTCCTGGAGCGTCACAGGAATCAGTCTCATGTTCTTCACTCCTCCATGACCACCACAGTAGCTGCTCAGGATACGGCCTGGTCCAGGAAATGGAAAGCTTGGAATCATCTCGTCGTTGGTCTTGGATCTAATCAGTGACTCTGCATAGTCTGAGGGCCTCGGAAAGAGTATCCCCAGGTGGAAATGGAGAATAAAGAGAATAATTAGCGTAGCTGCTGTTCATTGTGTATATAAACGAGATGTGTGGAGCACATTCATGTATCATACCGCTAAGTGATGCACTGAGTGTATGCTTTACTAAAAGATAGGTCTTTAATCTAGTTTTGAACTGCAAGAGTGTATCTGAACCTCGGACATTATCAGGAAGGCTATTCCAGAGTTTAGGGGCCATAAATGAGAAGGCTCGACCTCCTTTACTCGATTTTGCTATTCTAGGTACTACCAGAAGCCCTGAGTTTTGAGATCTTAAAAAGCGAGTTGGATTGTAGCGAGACAGAAAGTTGGTTAGATAAACAGGAGCTAGATTATTTAAAACTTTGTAGGTAAGAAGCAATATTTTAAATTCAATATGAAACTTAACAGGCAGCCAGTGTAAGGAGGATAAAATTGGAGTGATGTGATCAAATTTTATAGACCTGGTAAGAACTCTGGCAGCTGCATTTTGTACTAATTGAAGTTTGTTAATAGAGGATGCTGGGCAGCCAGCAAACAGTGCATTACAGTAGTCCAGCCTAGAAGTCATAAAAGCATGGACTAGCTTTTCTGCATCTGAGATGGATAGCATACTTCGTAACTTAGCAATATTTCTCACAGAAGTTAACCCCCGCTTTTGGGCAGCCCTCTTCCGACCTCTTTATGCAGCCCAAAGGACCGAGCTGTCCTGGGAGATGCCTGCAAATACCCAGAGTTGGACCATGGGCCATATGGCTATTCAACGCCGGGGCAGACCTGGACAGTCTCGTCCAGCCTGGCATCTCTTTGTGCTGAAAAAGGGATCATTTGTCCCGATGGGCTATCAACCAAGGCTGAACCTGGACCCGGGCGTCCCAAGCGACACTTTTAACACAGGAGACAGGGATCATTTGTCCCAATTGGGACTTGGCCAAGGCTCAACCTGAACCCGGCCGTCCCACGCAACACTTTTAACACAGGAAATAGGTATCATTTGTCTCGATTGAAGCTATTTTTTACCACACAGATAGAGGAATAATAAAGACTAATAATAAAGATTATTATTATTAATAATAATAAAGATAATATCTTTAATAATAAAGATATTATAAATTGTATAATATTTATTCAGGAAGATTTAGAGTCTTCTGTTGCTTCGAGGGGGCGTTTCTCCTTTGAAGGCTGCCATGGCAGCGTCCTCCTGCTAGTTCCCTCCTGGAAAAGAGATACAGAAAGGCCAGTTAGCTAACACCACACGTCCCTCTGTTGAGGTCCATGTCAAAAAGGAACTGATTTACCAGGGGTGACCCGGGACTCTCTGTCCTCTTGCGCCCCTTCCTTGAGTGGCGTTCTCTGCCCGCTGCCTCCTCCTCCTCCTCCTCCTCCTCCTCCACCAAGGCCCTCTCAAAGAGTCTGCGGCGCTCACGTGCTTGGAGAGGACGGAGGTGAAGTGCGTAGAACTTATCTGAGGTTGAAGTGTCGTGGCACATGAATTGCGCCACCTTCCTGCAATCCTCGGAAGAATGTGAATTCTTTGCCTGCGTCAGAGACAGACAGACAGAGACTTTTTGGGGTCAAAGCCGCTGGCAGTCATGGGGGTCACAGGGGGGGCACTGGCATAGATACTCACGTGCGTCGCGATGGCAGTTCGGACGTCAGTGAAGGTGGGCTTGCCGGGAAGCCCCATGCTGGTCCACGCAGATTGAAAATATTTGTTCAGGGTTCGACAGGGACCAAGTCTGGAAGTAAAAAAAAAATAGGAGGCCTGGATCCCCCCGGGGAGGCTAGCCCGCAGCTGCAAGAACCTCTGGAACCAGCTGTATTCTTCCTTGTTGAGAGACAACTGGGCCGCGCCGAAGGCTCTGTTTGTCTTATGCGTGGTGATCTGGACAAGCAGAGAGAGCAGATGAGTGAGTGCCTACCACTGGTGGCCCCCAACCGCAAAGTTACACTCACGTTAATGACATCGGCAGACTCGTCCGGGCTTCTGGAGGCCTCCTCGACCTCCTGGATGGTCAGGTTCTGGAAAACCCCACAGCGATGGCCTGTAATGGAGGTCAGGTAGCCTGTCAGAAAACCATAGAAGCGCCACTGCTGCCTGGTGTATGGGCTGGACTCGAGACCATCTGATGGAAGGCAGTTAGGGATTAGACTTTTCCAACAAACCTTGTTACACCACGAATGGTTTAACTTAGCGATAGACCCTGGTGCCCCAAGGCAAAAAGATAATTTCTGCTCCGGGGCGCCAGCAGCTCTCGGTCAAATTAAAGATGTTAAAGACTGGATGACCAACAATTATCTTCTCTTAAACTCAGACAAAACAGAATTATTACTTATTGGGCCTAAATCCTGTACACAGCAGATCTCACAACTCGACCTACAATTAGAGGGATACAAAGTTAGCATTAGCTCTACTATAAAAGATCTGGGTGTCATATTAGACAGCAATTTAACTTTTAAAAATCATATATCCTATGTCACAAAAACTGCTTTCTTTCATCTGAGAAATATCGCTAAGTTACGAAGTATGCTATCCATCTCAGATGCAGAAAAGCTAGTCCATGCTTTTATGACTTCTAGGCTGGACTACTGTAATGCTCTGTTTGCTGGCTGCCCAGCATCCTCTATTAACAAACTTCAATTAGTACAAAATGCAGCTGCCAGAGTTCTTACCAGGTCTATAAAAGTTGATCACATCACACCAATTTTATCCTCCTTACACTGGCTGCCTGTTAAGTTTCGTATTGAATTTAAAATATTGCTTCTTACATATAAAGCTTTAAATAATCTAGCTCCTGTTTATCTAACCAACCTTCTGTCTCGCTACAATCCAACTCGCTCTTTAAGGTCTCAAAACTTAGGGCTTCTGGTAGTACCTAGAAGAGCAAAGTCGAGTAAAGGAGGTCGAGCCTTCTCATTTATAGCTCCTAAACTCTGGAATAGCCTTCCTGATAACGTCCGAGGCTCAGACACACTCTCTCAATTCAAAACTAGATTAAAGACCTATCTGTTCAGTAAAGCATACACTTAGTGCACCACTTAGGGGGCTTCCACACAGGTTATGCATCTTGTTAATATACACTGTGAACATCAGCTACGCCAATTATTTTCTTTATTCTCCATTTCCACCTGGGGATACTCTTCCCGAGGCCCTCAGACTATGCAGAGTCACTGATTCGATCCAAGACCAATGACGAGATGATCCCAAGGTTTCCATATCCTGGACCAGGCCGAATCCTTAGCAGCTACTGTGGTGGTCATGGAGGAGTGGAGAACATGAGACTGATTCCTGTGACGCTCCAGAGACAGACGAGTCTTCGCTGAGGCCAGCTTCCAGCCTCCGCCAGCTTCCAGCCTCCGCCACTAAGACTGCAGCTCTGCACAAGATGTTTGGCCAGCGGAGAAATTAAAATGATCATGCCCAACTGAGCTTGGTTTCTCTCAAGGTTTTTTTTCTTCACTTCCGCCATTAGTGAAGTTTTTTTTTCCCTCTCCGCTGTCGGCACTGGCTTGCATGGTTCGGGATCTGTAGAGCTGCGCATCGTTGGATTTGCCCTTCAATATTTGGACTCTCAGTAGTGATTATTAATCCACACTGAACTGAGCTAAACTGAACTGAACTTAAACACTACAAACTGAACTACACTGTTCCAATTTACTGTGACCTTTTATGTGAAGCTGCTTTGACACAATCTACATTGTATAAGCGCTATACAAATAAAGGTGAATTGAATTGAATTGAATCAAATGATCTCTGCTCCGGGGTGCCAGCGGCTCTTGGTCAAACGAGCCACGTCAGAGTAGCCCCCCTTACGCTGACGTGGCTCGTTTGACTGAGAGCCGCTGGTGCCCCGGAGCAGAAGAGGGAAGAACGGAAAGGTCAGTGTTTCCACAAGTGGTGGTGGAAACGCCGACCGGCGGACCAAACACTCACTTAGAAGGGCAGGTATTTTTCTTCCAGCAGGCCAGTGACCGCGTAGTAGAGTGGCTTTGGAGATGCGTCGGCCTTCTTTCGCCTGCTTGGTTCTTACCTCGTGTACCACGATGCGGCGGTGTATGCCACGAATGAGAGCTCGAAGCTCCCTGCGAACCAGCACCAGGGTGGTGCTGGAGAGGCGGCAGGAGGCCGGCAGGGTTTTAGAGTGATAATCTAGGAACTGCGTGAGGTTCTTCAGGTAGTGCAGCCTCGTGGGTTCAACCATGCCCGCTTGGCCTAGCTAAGCAGACCAAGCTCGGATGGCCAGCTGGTTGAGGAAGGACAAGCTTTCTGGGTCCGCGTGGCCTTTCGCCATGTAGCCTAGGAAGGCCTTGACCCTCGCCAGTTTGGAGGCGACAATGTTTCGCAGATGTCCAATTGGAAACCCTCGAACTCTTCCAAAAGCAGGTCTGCAGAACGGGGGCGAAAGTCAAAAGTCAGCCTTGATGACATACCCCCAGCAGCCCAACATAAAAAGTGCCATAACCATATTCAACTCAAGGCGCGGGCGTGGTCCAGGGACGGGTACTTTGTTGGATCGTAGACTTCTAGAGGCCCGGAGGCCGCTCAGAGACCTCAAGCCGCCCCTCGCCCAGGGGCCGGGTCAGGGGATGGAGCTGGCGGTGCAGGAGATGACCTTGCCGGCTGCTCTTCCTCCCCTCTTCCCCCTCCTCAACTCTCGACAGGTGGCGGCGGGTGAATTCGAGCTGGGTGGACCTCACCTTGTCCACCTGCTTGCGGAGCTCTGAGAGCTGGGCCTGTATGCACTCCATAGCGAGCCTGCAGCGGGGGTTGGCACAGGGATGCTCGGCTTCCGAGCCGTCTGGTTCCTGTTGCTCTTCTACGCCAGACGAGACACCACGGGTACCATCGGTGGAGTAGACTGCAACCAACGCAACTCTCGAGGCACTTTACGATGCTTCGCTCGCCCCATGGCCTCTTTCCTGGCCAAGACGGAGGGCTCGGTGTGCTGCTTCAGGTGTCTGTCTAGGCGGGCCGGTGTTCTTCGACAGCCGGACACCGACGTGGCCAGCGGCGAGCGTCAGCAAAAGCTTCTTCTCGTTCGCGGTTGACACCTTGTGGACCGCGAACAGGTTCGGCAAGAGCGGTTTGAAATATGGCGGACGAAGCGTCCACTTCCGCGTCATTGACGCTGGTGACCCCTCCCTCTTAAAGGGGAAGACCGTTATCTTCGAGATCACTGTGGTCCATTGTATATTTGGAAGCAGTTGTTACGACTAGGTGGATTATTCTGGCATGAGCCCCATCGAACACGCACAGTTTTGGGCAACTTGAATTGCGCCAGCTGCGGGGGCTTTATACACGGCGTTTCCCATTTTCAAAGCAATTCCGTAAAACCCAATCGAACACGCACTTTTTTGAGGCTCCCCTCATCATGAACCGTAACCATCAAAAGGAGAGGCCAGACGGTAACCCCAGACACCACTGAACCCGGCTTGTTTCACCTCGCCGGAGACTACTAGCGGCCGCACTGCACCACCACCACCCACCCCCACACACCTCCGGGGGAGAGGGGGAGGGGGCTGGTGGAGCAGGGTGAGACCGCAGAGGGCCGGCAAGGATAAACCCGAAGGGGTGGGTGGGCTTGCGGACGGGCGGGAGAGGCAGCACTGGTCACACTCACATACACAGGGGCTGGAGCCGCCACCAGCCCGTACACCACGCAGCCCCTGGGCTCGATTCACCACGCTGTAGACTCTACCGAGCCCACGAACCATCCCCAGCCCTTGTCCAGGGCGAGGGGGGCGCGGACTGAGAATCAGCAGGGAGGGAGACAAAGCAAAGGGGGTCAGGCGGGCGGGCTGGCGGGAAGAGCGGTGGACATGCTCTAGGTCAAAACCAGACGGGCCATTTGAGTTTTTTATCCCACAGATAGAGGCGGGAAAGGGGGGGGGGAGGTTGTGTGCGGAGGGACACCCCCCCACGCCTCCCTCAAAGCACGCCCGAGGCAGGGAGGAACCAACCACACCCATAGAGGCCGACCCACCAATGTTGGGGGGTGCCGGGCGGGGGCCTAACCCATGGGGCGTCAAATGAGCTCCTATCGATCAGCGTACGGGTCCAGGCGCGAAACTGTCAAAACCTAAGTCCACTTTTCCCAGGTGCGAAACCGTCAAAACCTAAGTCCACTTTTCTCGCCTTCCCCGAAAACATGATGGCAGGTCAAAGACAATCGGCGTCGGACACGCACCTCCAGGCGCGGGACGTCCCGAAAAGGCGGTCTCCCGTCAGGCACAGCTTGGCGGGCTGGGGCCTGGGTCTAATCATCTCCACCGGTGAGCGTCGTCATCGCCTACCGGCCGTTCTTATCATCACCCAAATGAACTTAGTGGTTTCAAAAGCTTGCTGGAAAGACCGACAATCACCCCAAATGCTGATGCTTCCTTGGGGGACCACGATTGGCACCCCCTCTCCCTGGGGACCCACGCCCAGGTTAGAGGGGCTGGAGGACCTGACCTCCAGGGCCACCACTGCCACCCCCTCTCCCCGGGGACCCACGCCCTTCCCCGGGGGGCAAGCGCCCAGGTTAGAGGGGCTGGAGGACCTGACCTCCAGGGCCACCACTGCCACCCCCTCTCCCGGGGGACCCACACCCTTCCCTTCGGGGGGGAAGCGCCCAAGTTAAAGGGGCTGGAGGACCTGACCTCCAGGGCCACCACTGCCACCCCCTCTCCCCGGGGACCCACGTCCTTCCCTTCGGGGGGCAAGCGCTGATGTGGTTTCTGGCTTTTCTCTTAATGAATCAAGCTCAGACTGGGGTTATGAATATCAGAAGAATATACTTTATTGGAATATTTCCCAAAAAAGCACAGTGTTTTCACAGCTGTTTACTGGTTCAACAGGCCTCTCCTAGCTCCTACTCCTTTACGACCCCTATTAAAAGACCCCTCTTCTTGTTGGCCCTTATCATGTACAGATCTAATATGATCATCACCGTTTTTCCACATATAGTTCACATTTGGTAATCATGACTAGTATCTATGTTTCAAACATCTAAACTGGACTCTTCTCTCCCATACAGTATGTGTCTTTTCAAATATACATGACAGTTTCAACATGTGTTGTATACATTTCATGCCTTTCTGACACAGATGGTTCTCAATGCACCCCCAAGTCCTCTCTCATGCTCTTTTATGACCCCTTTGCCTTAACCTATCACTTGTTTTCAAAGATATATAATGGCAGATACGTAGGGCCCTCCACTCACCCAATTAAATGTGTCTTCATAGAGGTTTAGTAAATAAAAATATTCTTCAGTGCCCAGGTTAGCGGGGCTGGAGGACTTGACCTCCAGGGCCACCACTGCCACCCCCTCTCCCCGGGGACCTACGATCTTCCCCGGGGGGCAAGCGCCCAGGTAAGAGGGGCTGTAGGACCTGACCTCCAGGGCCACCACTGCCACCCCCTCTCCCCATGTACCCACGCGCTTCTCCAGGGAGCAAGCGCCCAGGTTAGAGGGGCTGGAGGACCTGACCTCCAGGGCCACCACTGCCACCCCCCTCTCCCCAGGGGACCCATGCCCTTCCCCGGGGGGCAAGCGCCCAGGTTAGAGGGGCTGGAGGACCACACCCTTTCTGGGGAAGCACCGGGCCCAAAAGGTCTTCTAGTTTGACACCTGTTCTCCAGCAGTACCCGGGCACCCCACATTTAAGCCAGGAACATTGCTAGGCAGACGTACCGTTGGTGACCCCCCTGGCTGTGGGGCACCACCCTCTCCACCACCTTGTCGTACTGTGGCACAAAGATATCTTGGGTGCACCAGCCTTTCCCAGTTCCATCACCCGGGGCAGTGCTCAATTTGTGAGGTGGCTGGGGTGCACCAGCGGCACGTAGTTCTAGTGGCAGTCAATATGGGGGTTTTGTGTTTGCCTTCTTCCAGTGCCTGAGGTTCGGACGCAGTCTGTGGCAGCGGGAAAACAGACGCACCAGTTGGGGCAAACGGCTTGGCCACTGACCCCGTTTCTTTCCCATGGCCCAAGGACGCGCGGTCGGAGGCATGCGGGAAACGGACGCACCAGTTGGGGCAAATGGGTTGGCGGGCTGGAGCCTGGGTCTAATCAACTACACCTGTGAGCATCAACACCGGCCACACTAATTCTCTCTCAACCAACTGTGGCACTGGTGCCCCTGGGACCCCCCCGTCCTCCATGCATGCCAGCGCCCACCAACTCACCCGGAATCGGGGCATTGTCTGTGGGCAAGCCTTTAATGTCTGAACCGCTTGGGTGAGGTCTTCCATTCCCACCAGCGCTCACCAGCTCGCCCGGAAGCGGGGCACTGTCTGTGGGCAAGCCTTTAATGTCTGAACCAATTGGGTGACATCCTCCATTCCCACCAGTGCCCACCAGCTCATCCGGAATCGGGGCACTGTCTGTGAGCAAGCTTTAAATGTCTGAACCGCTTGGGTGAGGTCCTCCATTCCCACCAACACCCACCAGCTCGCACGGAATCGGGGCATTGTCTGTGGGCAAGCCTTTAATGTCTGAACCACTTGGGTGAGGACCTACATTACCACCAATGCCCACCAGCTCGCCGGGAATCGGGGCACTGTCTGTGGGCAAGCCTTTAATGTCTGAATCGCTTAGGTAACATCCTCCATTCCCACCAGTGCCCACCAGCTCGTCCAGAATCGGGGCACCGTCTGTGGGCAAGCCTTAAATGTCTGAATCGCTTGGGTGAGGTCCTCCATTCCCACCAACACCCACCAGCTCGCTCGGAATCGGGGCACTGTCTGTGGGCAAGCCTTTAATGTCTGAATCGCTTAGGTGAGGTCCTCCATTCCCACCAGCACCCACCAGCTCGCCCGGAATCGGGGCACTGTCTGTGGGCAAGCCTTTAATGTCTGAACCGCTTGGGTGAGGTCCTCCATTCCCACCAGCGCCCACCAGATTGCCCGGAATCAGGGCACTGTCTGTGGGCAAGCCTTTAATGTCTGAACCGCTTGGGTGAGGTCCTCCATTCCCACCAGCGCCCACCAGCTCACCTGGAATCGGAGCACTGTCTGTGGGCAAGCCTTTAATGTCTGAATCGCTTAGGTAACATCCTCCATTCCCACCAGTGCCCACCAGCTCGTCCAGAATCGGGGCACCGTCTGTGGGCAAGCCTTAAATGTCTGAATCGCTTGGGTGAGGTCCTCCATTCCCACCAACACCCACCAGCTCGCACGGAATCGGGGCATTGTCTGTGGGCAAGCCTTTAATGTCTGAACCACTTGGGTGAGGACCTACATTACCACCAATGCCCACCAGCTCGCCGGGAATCGGGGCACTGTCTGTGGGCAAGCCTTTAATGTCTGAATCGCTTAGGTAACATCCTCCATTCCCACCAGTGCCCACCAGCTCGTCCAGAATCGGGGCACCGTCTGTGGGCAAGCCTTAAATGTCTGAATCGCTTGGGTGAGGTCCTCCATTCCCACCAACACCCACCAGCTCGCTCGGAATCGGGGCACTGTCTGTGGGCAAGCCTTTAATGTCTGAATCGCTTAGGTGAGGTCCTCCATTCCCACCAGCACCCACCAGCTCGCCCGGAATCGGGGCACTGTCTGTGGGCAAGCCTTTAATGTCTGAACCGCTTGGGTGAGGTCCTCCATTCCCACCAGCGCCCACCAGATTGCCCGGAATCAGGGCACTGTCTGTGGGCAAGCCTTTAATGTCTGAACCGCTTGGGTGAGGTCCTCCATTCCCACCAGCGCCCACCAGCTCACCTGGAATCGGAGCACTGTCTGTGGGCAAGCCTTTAATGTCTGAACCGCTTGGGTGAGGCGGTACCCCGTCCTCCATGCCCACCAGCCCTGGCCAGGATCGGACGCACTTTTGCGGGCAGCCAGCCTCCCCATTGACCCCCTGGTTCCTCCACTTTTTCTCGCCTTCCCCGAAAACCTGACGGCAGGTCAGAGACAATCGGCGTCGGACACGCTCCTCCATGCGCGGGACGTCCCGGAAAGGCGGTCTCCCGTCGGGCATGGCTTGGCGGGCCGGGGCCTGGGTCTCATCAACTACACCAGTGAGCGTCGCCACCGGCCGTCTGGACCTTACAATGACCCACCATCCCCCAAATGGACTTGGTTTCAAAAGCTGGCTGGAAAGACCAACCATCACCCAACTGAGGCTTTGTTGTTCCAATCAATTTTTTTACTTCCTCTCTCTCTTAATATCCCTACCGCTAAAGTAGGGAAGTTAACCAAAAAAATTGAAACTTTATTTGGAAAAATAAATCCCATAAACTTAAGAAAACAGTTCTAGCAAATAGTCGAAAAGAGGGTGGACGTGATGTGTTAGACTTTGAGGACATAGTAAACACTTTTAGAATAAATTGGATTAAAAGATGCTTAAAAGACCCTAACTTTATATGGTTTTTATTCCGAATTCTATTTTCACAAAAATTGGAGGTCTTCCTTTTATTTTAAAATGTAATTATTTACCTAATAAATTGCCAATTGCACTGTCAAAATTTCACCAGCAGGTTCTTCTTTCTTGGAAATTGTGTTATTCCCACAATTTCTTAACACATAAATGTATTTTATGGAACAACTCCGATATTAGAATTAGAAACAAATGTATTTTTCTAACTACGTGGTTTAGCAGAAATATAATTGGGATTCTCTCAATTTTTGGTAAGTCTGGCAACTTCTTATCTTATGAACAATTTATGTCTAATAATAATTTTCCATTACCTTTTAAAGAATTTAATGCTGTGCAAAAAGCAATTCCTTAAGGCCTAATTCAACTTATAAAATCCTCACTTAATTTTTAATGAAAATGTTATTAAAGAACCAGAGCTGATCTTAAATGGAATTAGTCTATTTGACAAAAAATGTAATAATAAATATATTCGACAAATTTTTCAAAATAAAAAGTATAATGTTCCTTACTGGGCATCCTTCATTGACATAATAGACTGGAAAAACTATCTAGCCATGCAACCACCTGTCCGCTTGATCCCATTCCCTCCCATCTCTTGCAAGCCATTTCTCCTGCAGTCATACCAACACTGACTCACATAATTAACACATCTCTTGACTCTGGTTTATTCCCTACTTCATTTAAGCAGGCTAGGGTAACCCCACTGCTAAAGAAAACCCAACCTGGATCAAACTTGAAAACTACCGACAGGTACCCCTGCTTCCATTCATGGCCAAGATTTTGGAGAAAGTAGTGTTCAATCAAGTCCTGGACTTTCTTACTCAAAACAACCTCATGGACAACAAGCAATCTGGCTTTAAGAAAGGCCACTCAACTGAGACTGCCCTGCTCTCGGTCATGGAGGATCTCAGACTGGCTAAAGCAAACTCTAAATCATCTGTGCTCATCTTGCTGGATTTATCAGCTGCTTTTGACACTGTAAACCACTAGATCCTGCTATCTACGCTTGAGTCACTGGGCGTTGCAGGCACTGTTATGCAATGGTTCAGATCTTACCTCTCTGACAGGTCATTCAGGATGTCTTGAAGGGGAGAGGTGTCCAACCTACAGCATCTAAACACTGGGGTACCTCAGGGCTCTGTTCTTGGGCCACTTCTCTTCTCCATCTACACGACATCTTTAGGAACAGTCATCCAGAAACATGGATTTTCCCACCACTGCTATGCTGATGATACCCAGCTATACCTCTCTTTTCACCCTGATGATCCCCTCGGTTCCAGCTCGCATCTCAGCCTGCCTGTCAGACATTTCACACTGGATGAAAGATCATCATCTTCAGCTTAACCTCGCGAAAACGGAAATGCTTGAAGTTTCTGCCAACCCGACTCTACACCATAACTTTTCAATCCAGATGGATGGTGCTACCGTTACTGCATCCAAAATGGTAAAAAGCCTTGGAGTAACGATTGATGACCAACTAAACTTCTCTGAACACATTTCTAGAACTGCTCAATCTTGCAGATTCGCACTCTATAACATCAGAAAGGTCCGACCCTTCCTATCTGAACATGCAGCACAACTCATTGTTCAAGCTCTTGTTCTCTCCAAACTGCATTATTGCAACTCTCTATTAGCAATCAAACCTCTAGATAATTCTATCAAACCTCTTCAGCTGCTTCAGAATGCAGCAGCACGAGTGGTCTTTGATGAACCCAAAAGAGCACATGTCACTCCGCTACTCACATGTTTGCACTGGCTGCCAGTTGCTGCTCGCATCAAATTCAAAGCTCTGATGTTTGCTTACAAAGCAACCTCTGGCTTTGCTCCTTCTTATCTACTCTCATTTCTGCAGATTTATGTGCCCTCCAGAAACTTGCGTTCTGTGAATGAACGTCGCCTCGTGGTTTCATCCCTAAAAGGGAAGAAATCCCTTTCCCGAACTCTCGCATTCAATCTGCCCAGTTGGTGGAATGAACTCCCTAACTGCATCAGAATGGCAGAGTCACTTGCTGTCTTCAAGAAACGACTAAAAACTTAACTATTTAGTCTCCACTTTCCTTCCTAATCTTAAATGCCTCTCTGGCTATACCACTAACTGTACTCTCTCTCTCTCAAAAAAAAAAAAAAACATTACTAATGCTTTGATTCTTAGACTTTACACACCTGAAACTTGTCTATAGCTCTTATTCACTGTTGCTCGTATAGTTGTGTAAATTGCGTCCTCATTGGTAAGTCGCTTTGGATAAAAGCGTCTGCTAAATGACTAAATGTAAATGTAAAAAAGCCTGGCTATACCTCATAAGTACTGCATTCCCAATAAAACAAAAGAGGTTCATTTTAAAATTCTTCATAAAATTTATCCAGTGAATATTACTTTGGCAAATTATTTGGAGGTTGATAGTACATGCACATTTTGTAAAACTGAAGACGAAATGCTGATTCACTTATTTTTTCAATGTGAAAACACAAAAAGCTTTTGGAATGATTGCACCGCAAAAGACCCCTCCATCAAACTCATTAACGGTGACGAGTCTGCATACAGACAGGAGGTGGAGTGGCTGGCTTTATGGTGCAGATACAACAACCTGGAGCTGAACACGCTCAAAACAGTGGAGATGATAGTGGGCTTTAGGAGAAACCCCCTGCACTCCCCCCACTCACCATCATGAACAGCACCGTGGCTGCAGTCAGCTGAGGAAGTTCAGCCTGCCACTGGAGCTGCTCGTACAGTTCTACTCAGCAGTCATCCAATCCATCCTCTGCACTTCAATCGCTGTCTGGTTCAGCTCAGCTGCCAAAACCGACCTCCATAGACTACAGCGAATAGTCTGGACTGCTGAATGAATCACTAGCACTACCCTTCCTACACTTCAAGAACTGTACTGTCCAGAGTGAGTAAAAGGGCTCGCAAAATCACTCTGGACGCCTCACACCCAGCACACTTCCTGTTCGAACTGGTCTGCGCTTTAGAGCACCAAGCACATAAACAGCCAGACACAGGAAAAGTTTCTTTCCTCAGGCTATCTACCTTATGAACAGTTAAATATTCCCCTACTGTGCAATAAATATGTGCAATATTTTCTCATACACACTTGTACACAGCACCTTATTTCAATATACAATGCAATACCTTCTCCATTTGCATCTGTACACAGCACCTTATAACCTGTATATTCATAACAAATTTGTACACACAATTCAACATCCAGATTTTATGACTAAATGCATCTCTGTTTAATGTTTATAGTCTTTTTTTTGCATATTTATTTTGTGTTGTCACTTGTCACTTTATGTACACTGGAAGCTTCTGTAGTCAAAACAAATTCCTTGTGTGTGTGAAGCACATTTGGCAATAAAACTGATTCTGATTAGCTTATATCTGCATATAGGTAATTACATTGCTTCTTCCAGACCCTTTCAACTACAAGATATTATTTGTTATTATAAAGGTAAAACTGATATATCAGAGAACTACATTAATAACTTTTTTATTTTGCATGGAAAATATTTTATTCACAAACAAAAATTCTCCAATTCGCAGCCTTTTTTTCACATTTTTTAATTGAAATTGATGTTTTTATTAAATCTCTTAGACTGGTTAATAACAAGAAAAGTGATAGATTCTTGGATTATTATGATAATTCTTTTGGAAATATCACAGATACATACATAAGTCATTCTTTCCTCTTGCTGTATTTGTGTTATGTATGTATCTCTGTTTAATTTATTTTTTTTCTTTTACTTTTTCTCTATTTATGTTTGTGTTATTTGATATGATCTGTTTTTGTCATTGTTACTATCATGATGTTTTTTGTGTAGAAAAAAAAAAAACAGCATGCACCGCTTTAACACAGATTTTGATTGATCTACACAGTGCTGTATGAAGTCGAACACACCTAAAGTGTTTTTAATGACATACGATTCACATTGACAGGTGAAAATCCGATCCACCTGCTGCAGACACGAGAACACAGATCAGATTTATATCAGATAAATTTTCACATATGAACAAGGCCTGAATCTGATTTCAGTCAATCCATGTGATTTGTTCCTGCTAACATGTACATGGGTCATATCCAATCTGTGCCACATGGGAGAGGAAAAAAAAAATTCTGATTTGAGTCACTTGAACAGTGCACTGGAAATGCAGCCAAAAAAAAAAAGAAATAATGATAATGTAGAAAATAAAGTTCCCTTAAACTGTTTAAATAAACAAAAATAATATATGTTATTGTATGCAAGTGTGTATTTGTGGATGCAAAAGTAAGGATTAGCATTTAATTCAATTAAATTCATCTTTATTTCTATAGCACTTTTACAATGTAGATTGTGTCAAAGCAGCTTAACAAAGAAGTTCTAGTAAATTGAAACTAGTCCAGTTTTCAGAGTTGAAGTTCAATGTCTGAGTAGGTCACTGGCAGACCCCATCACTGGGGTCTTTCAGGAATCAGTCTCACGCTTTACACTCAACTATGACAACTACAGCATATGCTCAGCATACGGGCTGGGTTTAGGATTATGGAGACCTCGGGATAAGGATAAACAAACTAAAATAAGCGTAGATGCCATTCAAATGATGTCTTTTGGGAAGTGTTACCAGCTCAAATTGTCCTACTTAATGCCGCCTAACAATCCCTTAGAGAATTTGGATTTCAATAGTCACGCATTTGTGTTTTATGTGTATTATTATTTTGAACCAACTGAAGTTTGTTTATTAGGCCTACAGGGCAATAACCTAGTAACATTACAACAGTCTAGACGAGAGGTCATGAAAGCAAATAAGAGCAAGGCCAATGCACGTCCAGTAAAACCAACATAATGTCACAGATGGATCTGGAACCAGTGTGGCAAGCATATGAACAGTGTATTGATTAGGGTAGAAGATAAACAGAAACACATGAAATGGGTTGCACGATGGAGATGGCTTGACCAGATAGATGGAGAACCAGGAACACAGAGAACCAGACACGGAGACCAAATGACAACCAGACTTGGAACTAAGATAGACCACACTAGGAAAGAGACACAGACACTGGAGATCACAAGGAACAGGGTGAGGTGGGTAACTTTGGATATAAGTATTAACACTGACCGTGTGGAGAGCACAGTCCTTCGTTGTTGCAACAAGACTGTAGGGGATCAACCTACGTTTTAAGATCAATCAGGGATTTATTAGCTCATTTCAATGAGCCGGATCTTGAAGATTCGAATCATTGATTCAACTTAATTGAGTCAGACTGACTCAGATTAAAAGATTCACACTTTATCTACCATTTGTCCTGCAAATAGAAGACATTGTATCTTACCAATCTTGTTAATATTATTTACGTGGCCAACGATAATAACATAACACAGTATTGGGTTAACTTTTAGCAAGGTAACAAGATCTACAGCTCGAGGCAATGACTTAGAAGCACATAAACAAGAACACAGTTCTTACAAACTGAGAACAAAGATTTATTGAGCTACACTACGATACATGAAACTAACTACGTAATAAGCAAACAACAAACAAACGCACACACACATTCACACATACACACAGAGGCAGTTCAGAGGATGTAAGATGAGTTGAACAACCGTCCCAAATTAATTCTAATACTTCTTACAAGATCTTAGAATAACACCTGAGAAACCACAAAAGCAGAAATATGGCTTATCTTTAACTGCTTAAGATCAATCTGCACCAGATCAGCAAGAGACAACATTAGTTTGTGGTACTTGCGCCCTGTTTGCTGAAGTTGAATTTCCCTCGCCGACTGGCCTCGGGGAAACACGGTGCTCCTGATTGGTTGGTGGCTTCGGTGACATCCTTGGGATTCCCTCGCTCGTGAGTGGGTCATTGTGGGTTACCGAGTTGACGGACTGCTGAGAGTCGGTTTGCGGAAGTTCGTGCGGTTTCTGCGGTCCCGAAACTTAAGAGGTTTGCATGGAGAGTTCGTGGTGACCCGATCGCATGGCGGCGCAGTGTCCGAGCAGGCGAACGGGGGCAGAAAGCAAAAGCATGTGCAAGCCAGCTAATGCAAAAAGCAAAGTTTCTTTGTTGGAGGGTGTTTTTAAGTGACCTGGTTTGGTCCAGCCCCATGGCACTGTCTTCCAATGATCAGTTGCCATGAAGGGCGGGGCCACGCCCCGTACCATCATAGAAAGGGTCAATAATTAACAGACTGCATGTAGAATTCTCGTGGTAAGTTTTGTGACTATATCACATCAAAGGTTACAAGACGAATACTGTTTGTGCTACTAGTTTTTCATTTACACCAATGTATTGCAAATGTCACTAGCTTTCGTTCAATACCAGACATCATACATTTCAGACACATACAGATAATTTTAATCTGCTATAAGGGTTAAAACCACATTAATTAACCTGGTTGGTTGGAATAAACATAGCATATGAGGAAAACCATGGCATATTATTCAAAGATACATCTGCCTTAGTTTTGACAATTTAAAAGTTGGTCTTTCATTCGTATGCATTATTTTCCCTTTGTCTCTACGAAATTGTACATCTGGCAGGATGTGCCCGAGGCGAGCACATGACCATGTAGAGGAGTCAGTCAAACGTCTCGTGAGGCCGTTCCCGCTGAAAATCCTGTAAAGCCCCATTGTTTAAGTTTATTAGTCATTTACTAGTTAGCTGAAGGGTACCAGAACATCTGCAGCCAAAGTATTGATTCTGCAATTCAAGTCAATGGTGCTCTGTGATCGTGATGGTATAAGCCCTCAAGCCAGTTCAATGACAGACAATTTGGCGCCCAGTTTCTGAGGTTTCAGATTTAACTCGTGCTGTTCACTGCGATAGGCCATGAGTTACTACAAGATTAAACACTGAGTGCAGAGTGATGCACGCTTATACACTGGGGTAATGGACAATAAGGACGTGCGGGACTAATTAGAACTCAGGTTAAGGTGATCGGGGTGATTGTGGGGATTGAGAGAGGGAAGAACCTGGCTTGACTGTGACATTACAACCCCCCCCCCCCTCCCCACCCCCCCCCCCCCCCCCCAACAGTGTGGTTTCCCAACTGCCTTCTCTCTTGACTGTGTGGGTGTCTCACTTGGCTTTGGGGATCCAGAACCGGATCCATAATGTCATCCCTGGGAACCTATGACCTTTCCTCTAAACCATGTTCTTCCCAGTCCACCAAATAATCTAATCTTATCCCAGGTTGTCTAATATCCAGGACTTCATGGACCTGATGGAGCCTTCATCGGCAAGAATCGGGGGAGGGTTTCGATGCAGTACCAGGTTCTGTGGAGACAGGTAAAAAGAAGGGTTTTAATAAGGCCACATGAAATGTGGGCTGAATTTTGTATTCTTGAGGTAGGTGAACGTCATCAAGATGGCGCCGAGCATGGCCGCTGTGTTGCGAGCTCCCAGCAAACTTTGTTGTGATTTGTGTGTTTTACTTACATGGCAAATGGCAGACACACACTTCGGGAAATTGGCTCCCTTGTTGCACATCGAAGACTGGACTTTGAGTTCTTTAACGACGCTCTGTTTACAAACACAGCAACAGAGCCCTTTGTCTGGGTCACACAACCGAAGCGAGGACAGAAACGCAGCCGGAAAAGAGGAAGCAGAGCTGGCGTCCTCGTCAGACTAAGACGCCGTGGATTTCGACCTCCGCTCCCCACCATTCTGCTGGCTAACGTTCAGTCACTGGACAACAAAATTTGCGAGCTACGGGCGTGCATTTCCTTCCAACGCGAAACCAGAAACTGCTGCATTATCTGCCTTACAGAAACCTGGCTATCTGCGGAGGTACTAGACACAGCTGCTGAACTTTCAGGGTTCTCCGTGCATCACGAGGATAGAACGAATAAACTCACAGGGGAAAGCAAAGGAGGAGCTGTTTGTTTCTTTATTAACAACTTATGGTGTGATGAGAGGAACATACACCCAATTAGATCATTTTGTTCTCCTGATCTGGAATACCTTATGCTTCGCTGTCGACCATACTGGCTACCAAGGGAGTTTACAGCAGTTATAATTACGGCTGTCTACATCCCCCTCAAGCCAACACAGCAGGCGCTCAGGGAACTGTATGGGAGCATAAGCGAGCTGGAAACCGTACACCTGGAGGCAGCGTTTATTGTTACAGGGGACTTTAACAATGCCAATCTCAGGAAAACCGCTACAAAATACTTTCAACATATCACCACAAACATGTGTGGTGATCGCATTCTGAAGTATTGCTACTCTCCATTCCGGGATGCCTACAAAGCCCTCCCCCGCCCCACGTTTGGCAAATCAGATCACACTTCTGTTCTGCTCTTGCCTGCTTACAGGCAGAAACTGAAACGGGAACCACCCACCCTCAAGACGTTTCAGAGCTGGTCAGACCAATCGGATTCCATACTTGAAGACTGTTTTGATCATGTGGACTGGGAGATGTTCTGGGCAGCTTCTGATGACGACAGAGAAGTGTACTCAGACAGTTACGTGCTTCATCAGAAACTGTATAGAAGAAGTGGTCCCAACAAAAACTGTCCGTATCTACCCCAACCAAAAACCATGGATCAATTGCGAAGTTCGAACAGCCCTATCAGTGCGAGCTTCGGCCTATAAATCCATGAATGCTGAGGAACAAAAACAAGCAAATTACAACCTCAGAAAAACGATCAAAGAAGCAAAACGTCAATACAGAGACAAGGTAGAGGGTCAATTTAACACCAATAACGCAAGGAGCATGTGGCAGGGACTTTTTCAATTACATCACTTACTTTAAACGTGACAAATCCGCCACTGTAAACATTGCTGCGTCTCTCCCGGACAAGCTCAACTTGTTCTACGCCCGCTTTAAAGCCCAGGAGAGCGCACACACACTGTGCGCTCCTGCGGCTGATACCGAAACCGCCAGCACACTCTCTGTTTCTGTAGCGGACGTAATGAGATCTTTCTGTCGCATGAACATCCGAAAAACGACGGGCCCAGATGGCATCCCTGGACATGTACTTGAAGCATGCGCACATGCTTTAAGACAGCTACTATTGTGCCCATACCGAAATCAGCTAAAACCACATGCTTGAATGACTGGCGTCTGGTGGCACTGACACCCATCTTCAGCAAGTGCTTTGAGAAGCTGATTAAAAAGCACATCTGCTCTGTACTGCCCACTCACACTGACCCTCTGCAATTTGCATACAGGTATAACCGCTCCACTGATGATGCAATTGCTTTCACCTTGCACACTGCTCTGTCTCACCTGGAAGACAAAAACACATATGTGAGAATGCTGTTTGTGGACTACAGCTCAGCATTCAACAGGCACTATGCCTGCCAAACTGGTGGTAAAGCTCCAGGCTCTGGGTCTACATAGCTCTCTGTGCAACTGGATCCTGGACTTCCTGTCAAGTAGACGCCAGGTGGTTAGAATGAACAACATCACCTCATCCACACTGATCCTCAACACTGGTGCTCCACAGGGCTGTGTTCTCAGCCCACTCCTGTACTCCCTGTACAGACATGACTGCACAGCCAAACACAGCTCCAACGTCATTGTCAAATTAGATGCACACTCTGATGCAGTGGTGTCAGGAAAACCACCTCTCGCTCAACATCAGCAAAACCAAGGAGCTGGTGGTGGATTTCAAAAGAGAGAAGAGAGAACACACCCCCATCAACATCAATGGGAAACCAGTAGAGAGTCAGCACTTTCAAGTTTCTTGGAGTCCACATCGCTGAGGATTTGACATGGACTGCTCACACAGACGCAGTGCTGCGGAAGGCACAACAACGCCTCTTCTTCCTCAGGCGTCTCAGGAGGTTTGTAATGAGCCCCCACATCCTCCGCTCATTCTACACCTGCACTGTGGAGAGCATCCTGTCTGGCTGTATCACCACCTGGTATGGGAACAGCACCAGCAGCAATCGCAAAGTCCTACATAGGATTGTGCGAACTGCTGGACGTGTAGTAGGAGGTGAGCTTCCCTCCCTCCAGGACATCTACACCAGGCGGTGCACGAGGAAAGCCAAGAGAATCATCAGCGACTCCAGCCACCCAAGCCATAAACTTTTCTCTCTGCTACCCTCAGGCAGACGATTCCACAGCATCCGGTCACGCACCAGTCGACTGAAGGAAAGTTTCTTCCCTCAGACTATCAGGCTGATGAACACTTAACACACCCCACACAAACTCTTCCATACCCCTCACTGCACACCATCAATATTTAGCATGCACTACGCTTTAACCAATCCATACTTAAAACAATACTGCCTACTGCTATGTGTACACCTATTCATTGTACATATTGCTGTCAACACTGCCAATTTTACATTGTCCTTTTTTTTTTTTTTGGGAGTATGCTGTTGTATGTTGTTGTATTTTGCACTGTCTGCATTTTGCACTGTCGTTGTATTTGCACTGCCTGTATGTTGCACTCTCTGTATTTTGCACTATAGTTGTATTTGCACTGTCTGTATTTTGCACTGTCTGGGGCCAGCACCTAAGCTTTTCACTCACCACAGCACACATGCTGCTGATGATGTGACAATAAAAGTGATTTGATTTGATTTGAAGACGGTACACTCTCAGAAAAAAGGTACAAACTGTACCTTTTAGGGTACAAGGCCATCACTGGTGTGGTACCCTTAAGGGTAAAATTTTGTACCTCTATTTAGAGGTACAACAGTGTAATTTCCACATTTGTACAATTTAAGGGGTCATTTTGTACCCCAAGGAACAAAATTGTGTACACTAAGAGTACAAAAATGTACTATAGGAAGGCCCAGCCTTTTTGATCCTTTGGTGACAGCACGCATAATTAGATAAATAAAATATTTTGACAGATGCAGTTTTATTTATAAAAGTATAAATATTGAATTAAATCTGCAAAAACTGCAAGTGTGTCAAGAAAAAAATATATTGAGTATAAAGCAGTCATTTAAAATAGTAAAATTTTTATAAAGGTAACAGTCGTGAAATCGTCCACTGTTCCCTCTCGCTGATGCCATCATTAAAAACACCACCATCTGAACTGTCAATAAACCATGCAGCTCTACACTGAGGAACACCTATGTAACATGATAAATCCAGATTATTGTAATGGTTGTGTTTTTCAGCCATCATGCGCAATCACAGGGTGTGGTTGAGTAAATACTGTTCACATCTGAAGTATCAAAGGCTTGATCTGCTGATGAACTTGAGACACATGCAGCAATCACGGCTGATCTGTATTGAGCTGATCGAGGAATCCAAAAGTGTCGCAGCACCAGTGTAGCGGGTGTTCCATCAGCCAAACACCCATCCATAATCATCAAAATCTTGGACTCAATGAAAGAATGCATCCACTATTGTAAACTTCTGGTATATTCTCTCTGAGAGGAAGTCAAAAAATTGATTGGAACAACCAAGCCTCATTTGGATGATGGTTGGTCTTTCCAGCCAGCTTTTGAAAACAAAGTCCATTTGGGGCACCAGTGGCACAGTTGGGTAAGTGAGAATTAGCGTGTCTGGTAGTGTCGACGCTTACCGGGGTACTTGATGAGACCCAGGCCCCAGCCCGCCAAGACATGCCCGACGGGAGACCCCTTTTCCGTTATGTCCCGCGCCTGGAGGTGCCTGTTCGGTGCTGTCTCTGACCTGCCATCAGGAATTCGGGAAAGGCGAAGAAATGTTGACTTAGGTTTTTGCGGCTTTGCGTTTGAACGAACCAGGGGGTCAATAGCGAGGCTGGCTGCCCGCATAAGTGTCCCGATCCCGGCCAGCGCCATTGGCATTGGGGGGTGGGGGTCCCGCCCCAACCAAGCGGTTCAGACATTGAAGTCTTGCCCAAAGACAGTGCCCCGATCTTGGCCAGCGCCGTTGGCATTGGGGGCCTGAGGGTCCCGCCTCAACCAAGCGCTTCAGTCATTAAAGGCTTGCCCAAAGACAGTGCCCCAATCCAGGCCAGCGCTGTTGGCCTTGGGGGGTGGGGGTCCCGCCCCAACCAAGTGGTTCAGACATTGAAGTCTTGCCCAAAGACAATGCCCCGATCTTGGACAGCATCGTTGGCCTTGGGGGGTGGGGGTCCCGCCCCAACCAAGCGGTTCAGACATTGAAGTCTTGCCCAAAGACAGTGCCCCGATCTTGGCCAGCGCCGTTGGCATTGGGGGCCTGGGGGTCCTGCCTCGACCAAGCGCTTCACTCATCAAAGGCTTGCCCCCAGATAGTGCCCCGATCCCGGCCAGCGCTGCTGGCATAGGGGGCCTGGGGGTCCCAGGGGCACCAGTGGCACAGTTGGGTGAGTGAGAATTAGCGTGACTGGTAGTGTCGACGCTCACGGGGGTACTTGATGAGACCCAGGCCCCAGCCCGCCAAGCCATGCCAGACGAGAGACCCCTTTCCCAGGATGTCCCGTGCCTGGATGTGACTGTCCGGTGCTGATTGTCTCTGACCTGCCATCAGGAATTCGGGAAAGTAGAAGAAATGTGGACTTAGGTTTTGGCAGCTTTTCGTTTGAACGAACCAGGGGGTCAATAGCGAGGCTGGCTGCCTGCAAAAGTGTCCTGAAGACAGTGCCCCGATCCAGGCCAGCGCTGTTGGCCTTGGGGGGTGGGGGTCCCGCCCCAACCAAGCGGTTCAGACATCGAAGTCTTGCCCAAAGACAGTGCCCTGATCTTGGCCAGCGCCGTTGGCCTTGGGGGCCTGGGGGTTCCGCCTCAACCAAGCGCTTCAGTCATCAAAGTCTTGCCCAAAGACAGTGCCCCGATCTTGGCTAGCGCCGTTGGCATAGGGGGCCTGGGGATCCCACCTCAACCAAGCGCTTCAGTCATTAAAGGCTTGCCCCGAGATAGTGCCCCGATCCCGGCCAGCGCCGTTGGCCTTGGGGGGTGGGGGTCCCGCCTCAACCAAGCGCTTCAATCATCAAAGGCTTGCCCAAAGACAGTGCCCCGATCCAGGCCAGCGCCGTTGGCCTTGGGGGGTGGGGGTCCCGCCCCAACCAAGCGGTACAGACATTGAAGTCTTGCCCAAAGACAGTGCTCCAATCCCGGCCAGCGCTGTTGGCCTTGGTGGGGGTGGGGTGGGGGTGGGGGCAAACATCCGGCGCTGGAGGAAGACGCACAAAACTCCCATATTGAATGCCCCTGGAACTACGTGCCGCTGGTGCACCCCAGCCACCTCAACCAATTGAGCACAGCGCCGGGTGGTGGTACTGGGAAAGGCTGGTGCACCCAAGCTATCTACCACAGTACGGCGAGGTGATGGAGAGTGTGGTGCCCCACATCCAGGTGGGTCACCAACGGCACGTCTGCCTAGCGAGTGCCACTAACTAAGTCAATGTTCGTGGCTTAAGTGTGGGGTGCGGGCACTGCTGGTGAGCAGGTGTCAAACTAGAAGACCCTTTGGGCTTGGTGCTTGTCCCAGAAAGGGTGTGGGCCCTGGGGGACAGGGGGTGGCAGCGGTGGCCCTGGGTGTCAGGGGCTCCAGCCCCTCTAACGTGGGCGCCTGCCCCCGAACAGGGTGTGGGGACAGGGGGTGGCAGCAGTGGCCCTGGGTGTCAGCATCAGCACTTGGGATGAAGGTGGGTCTTTCCAGCGAGCTTTTGAAACCGTCCATTTGGGGCCATGAGGAAGATGGATGGTCTCCGGAACGGCCGGTGACGAGGGCTTGGCGACGCTCACCGGGGTACTTGATAAGACCCAGGCCCCAGCCCGCCAAGCCATGCCCGACGGGAGACCCTTTTTCCAGGACGTCCAGCGCCTGGAGGTGCCTGTCCGGCACTGATTGTCTCTGACCTCCCATCAAGAATTCGGGGAAGGTGAAGAAATGTGGACTTACGTTCTGACGGTTTCGCGGCCGGGAAAAAGTGGACTTAGGTTTTGACTTTTTCGCGCCTGGACCAAGTATGCTGATCGATAGGAGCTCGTTTGACGCCCCATGGGTTAGGCCCCTGCCCGGCACCCCCCCCCAACATTGGTGGGTCGGCCCCTATGGGTGTGGTTGGTTCCTCCCTGCCTCGGGCGTGCTTTGAGGGAGGCGTGGGGGGGTGTCCCTCCGCACACAACCCCCCCCCCCCCCCCCCCCCCTTTCCCGCCTCTATCTGTGGGAGAAAAAACTCAAATGGCCCGTCTGGTTTTGACCAAACTCAAATGGCTCGTCTGCTTTTAACCAAGAGCATATCCGCCGCCCTGCCCGTCAGCTCGCCCGCCTGACCCCCTGTGCTTTGTCCCCCCCCCTGCTGATTCTCAGTCCGCGCCCCCCTCGAGGGAGGGCTGGGGGTGGTTGATGGGCTCGGTAGAGTCTCCAGCGTGGTGAATCGAGCCCAGGGACTGCGTGGGATATGGGCTGGCGCCGGCTCCAGCCCCTGTGTGTGCTAGTGACCAGTACTGCATCTCCCGCCCGTCCGCAAGCCTGCCCACCTCATCGGGTTTATCCTTGCCGGCCCTCGGCAGTCCCCCCCCCCTCTTTGATGGTTGCCGTTGATGATGTGGTGAGCCCCGGAAAAGGTGAAAGTTCGATGGGGTTCTACGAGACCGCTTTGAATGTGGGACAAAGCCGTGTATAATGCTTCCGTAGCTGGTGCAGTCCAAGCTGCCTAAAACAAGTTGTGTTCGGCAGGGCTCATGCCATCCCTTTGTGGGGGCAGAGAAGGGAACTATAAAAAGCTTATGCAAAAAGCTCCTGCAGGCTGGCGCAATCCAAGCTGCCCAAAACGGTGCATGTTCGCCGGGGCTCATGCCCATCCCTTTGTGTGGGAAAAGGGAAATCAAAAAGCAGCGCAAAAAAAAGAGGAACGGAAACCAGACAGCCCGGAAGCCTAGCGTCCCTGTGCCGGCCCCCGCTGCAGGCTCGCAACGGAGCGCATACAAGCCCAGCTCTCAGAGCTCCGCAAGCAGGTGGACAAGGTGAGGTCCACCCAGCTCAAATTCACCCGCCGCTATCGAGAGTTGAGGAGGGAGGAAGAGGAGAGGAAGAACAGGCGAGCAAGCATGTGTCCTGCCCCGCCGGCACCATTCTCCGGCCCCGAGGTCTCCGGGCGGCTTCCGGGTCTGTGAAAGCCTAAGTTCCAACAAAGTACCCGTACCCATACCATGCCCGCGCCTTGAGTTGAGTATGGTGATGCAGTTCCTCGATTGTCTCTCCGAAACACCGCCGGGCTCCTGCCGCCTCTCCAGTACCACCCTGGTGCTGATTCGCAGAGAGCTTTGAGCTCTCATTCGCGGCATATGCCGCCGCGTCGTGGGACCTGAGGTAAGAATCAAGCAGGCCTAAGAAGGCAGACTCATCTCCAAAGCCACTCTGCTACGCTGTCACCGAACGGCTGGGAGAAAAATATGTGCCCTTCTAGGTGAGTGTTTGGTCCCAGCGGTCTGTGTTGCCACCACGTTTCCAACGCTTCTTTCCGTTCTACTCTCTTCTGTTTCGGGGCATCAGCGGCTCTTGGTCAAACAAGCCACATCAGCGTATTCGGGGATTAAGGGGTGGGTACCCTGACGTGGCTCGTTTGACCGAGAGCCGCTGGTGCTCTGGAGGAGAGATTATATCTTTTTGCCTTGGGGCACCAGCACCTATCGCAAAGTTTAAACCGTGGGTGGTGTAACAAGGTTTGTTGGAAAAGTCTAACCCCTAACTTCCTTCCGTCAGACGGCCTCAAGTCCAGCCCAGACACCAGGCAGCAGTGGCGCTTCTATGGCTACCTGACCGGCTACCTGACCTGCATCACGGGCCATCGCTGTGGGGTTTTCCAGAACCTGACCATCCAGGAGTTCGAAGAGGCCTCCAGGAGCCCCCACGCGTCCGCCTATCATTAACGTGAGTGTAACTTTGTGGTTGGGGGCCACCAGTGGTAGGCGCTCACTCATCTTCTGTTTTTCTCCAGATCACCACGCATAAGACAAACCGAGCCTTCGATGCGGCCCAGTTGTCTCTCAACAAGGAAGAATACAGCTGGTTCCGGAGGTTCTTGCAGCTGCGGGCTAGCTTCCCCGGGGGGAGCCAGGCCTCCTATTTTTTTTTTACTTCCAGACCCAGTCCCTGTCGAACACTGAACAAATATTTTCAATCTGCGTGGACCAGCATGGGGCTTCCCGGCAAGCCCACCTTCACTGACGTCCGAACTGCCATCGCGACCCACGTGAGTATCTATGCCAGTGCCCCCCGCTGACCCCTATGACTGCCAGCGGCTTTGACCCCAAAAAGTCTCTGTCTGTCTGTCTCTGACGCAGGCAAAGAATTCACATTCTTCTGAGAATCGCAGGAAGGTGGTGTAATTCATGTGCCACGACACCTAAACCTCAGATAAGTTCTACGCGCTTCACCTCGGCCCTCTCCAAGCACGTGAGCGCCGCAGACTCTTCGAGAGGGCCTTGGTGGAGGAGGAGGAGGAGGAGGCAGCGGGTAGAGAACGCCACTCAAGCAAGTGGACAGAGAGTCCCGGGTCACCCCTGGTAAATCAGTTCCATTTTGGCATGGATCTCAACAGAGGGACGTGTGGTGTTAGCTAACTGGCCTTTTCTCTTTTTCAGGAGGGAACTAGCAGGAGGTCGCTGCCATGGTCGCCTTCAAAGGGGAAACGCCCCCTCGAAGCAACAGAAGACTGAATCTTCCTGAATAAATATTTAACAATAAAAGTCATATGGTGTTCAGTGTCTTTATTATTCCTCTATCTGTGCAGTAAAAAATTGCTTCGAATGGGACAAATGATCCCTATCTCCTGTGTTAAAAGTGTCGCGTGGGACGGCCGCGTCCAGGTTCAGCCTTTGCTAAGTCCCAATTGGGACAAATGATCCCTTTTTCAACACAAAGAGGTGCCAGGCTGGACGAAACTGTCCAGGTCTGCACCGGCGTTGAATGGCCATATGGCCCATGGTCCAACTCTGGGTTTTTGCAGGCGTCTCCCGGGACGGCTCGGTCCATTGGGCTGCATTAAGAGGTCGGAGGAGGGATGCCCAAAAGCGGGGGTTAACTTCTGTGAGAAAACACAAACACTTAGTACAGGAAATATTGCAGATTTACATTCAGCTCTCTAAAAAGAAAAAAAATACAAAATGCTCACTCTCATTGGGATCTCACATACAAGACTAAAATGCATTAGCAACGTGTCATTTCAGTTAGTAAAACAAAAATCACCTCAATCGTCACCAAAATTAACATTAAGAATACAATCATGTAATAGAGTGTATTATTCACACAAAATACTATATTTCAATGACTAAAATGCTATAAAATCACTTCCATTACCTTTTATTAATCTGGTCACAAGAGAGAGCGAAGAGATGCACTTACCCATAATAGTTTCACCTGCTTTTCGAAACTTAGGCAAGTGCAAAATGACAAAATACAAAAATGTCTGCAATATACCAACCACAAGGGAGCACAAGGGGTCTAGCGCAATCATGTGATGGGATTTCGCAGGTGAGAGTTCACCAAGCTTGAACTTTCCAACAGAGCAAACTGCATGAACTTGCGTATGAACATTTGCGTGTGTATGAATGGAAGTCTATAGGGAGAAAAGTGCAGTGTGACCGCAGCTTTAACTGTAGGTTTCAAACAAGGCTGAAGGACTTAATTAGTTTCATCTGGTGTGTTTAATTAGGGTTGCAACTAAACTGTGCAAAGTCGCGGCCCTGTAGTTTAGTTTGCAGTTGAGTTTGACACCTGTGATAGAACACTAACTAAGAGTTAGATAGATGTACAGAGTAATACATTATTTTTTAACTATTAAGTTAATTGTAATACATTATTTAAAATGTATTTTTATTGAAGTACAACAGTAACAAAGGCTCCAGAAAAGTGCTGGCATTACATTATTTAAAAAGATCATGTTAGTTATATATTTTCAAGGGATAGTTCACCTAAAACTGAACTTAAAATGTTACAGGTTTTCAGCTTTCTTTGAAAAATATCTTGTTCAACAGAAAAAAAAGAAATTCAAACAAGTTTGACAAAAGAGTGAGTACATTTTTAGTGTTGGTGACCTATCCCTGTTCTGACAGAAAACCATTAAAGATAAGTAAAAGCAACTTTGTAAAAAGACAACGACACAAATTTAACATGTACAACTGTACAGTAGGTCTCCTAATTATGTATGATGTTATACAAATAAAAAGCTGCTCAAACAATTAAAAATGTTTAAAATTATTTAACATTAGCTTTAGCCTGGCTGAGCTTACTTCAGGGATTCCTGTCTGGTTCAAACTAACCAATATAACACTACCACCTGTAATCTTGTGGTACAAATAATATATATATTATGCAGTATGCTTGTAAATTTACATTGTTTATGTAAGTTACAGTTAAACAAAATATACAATCAGAGCAGGAAATTTAAGTGCCTCTTAAAGGCCTCCAGCCTCTGGCGCCTAGACTGCAACTCTGCACAAGACATTTGGCCATAGGAGAAATGGTCGTGGCCAACTGAGCCTGGTTTCTCTCAAGGTTTTTTTACTTCACTTTCACAATGTGGTGAAATTTGTTCCTCGCTGCTGTCGCCACTGGCTTGCATGGTTCGGGACTTGTGGAGCTGCGCATCGATGGATTTGCTCTTCAGTGTTTGAACTCTCAGCAGTGAAAATTAAACCACACTGAACTAAACTGAACTCAAACTCTAAAAACTGGACTGACAATGTTTCAATTTACTATAATCTTCTATGTGAAGCTGCTTTGACACAATTTACATTGTAAAAGCGCTATAGAAATAAAGATGAATTGAATTGAATTGAACTAAAAACTTAGATAGGGTCAGACTGCAAAGGAGCCATGACATCTCAGTTGGTAGTGCTGCTATTTTAGATTCCAGCAGAGTAAAATTGAGGCTAAGGTCAGTGCTGACTGGAAAATCAGTACCTTTGAAGATGTATGGGTTAAACTCAAAGTATAAATGCTTCTGAGAAAACAGTTACTTTGAAAAGAAAGTCTACATTTGTAGATACTTTGCCTTGGATGGAGTTGCAAGATTTTGACTGTTCTGATTTACCTGATGGTTCCTTATTTGATCTTGAACTACACATTCCAAAACAACTGAAGTGTCAACCAACAGAGCAGCTTAACATAGAGGTTGTAGTAAACTAAAATTGTGTCAGTCCTGTTTTCAGAGTTAAAGTTCAATTTAGTTCAGTTCAGTGTGGTTTAATTTTCACTGCTGAAGGTCCAAACACTGAATAGCAAATCCACCGATGTGCAGCTCCACAAGTCCCAAACCAAGCAAGCCAGTGGAGAGAATGGCAAGGAACTAAACTTCACCAATTGATAAAAATGAAAAAAAAAAAAAAAACTCACGACAAACCAGGCTCAGTTGGGCACGACCATTTCTCCTCTGGCCAAACTTCCTGTGCAGAGCTGCAGTCTAGTCTCACTGGACGTCCATCGTGGAGAAAATACACATGTGTGAGTAGGTCACCGTCAAGCGTAAAGTCTGGCCCATGGGATCAATGCAGAGACTCATCAATGCAGAGATGAGCATAACAAATGTTATCAGCTTACCAACCAGGTCTGGTGTGAATGATTGAATGTGGAGTCTTACAATGTGTTTAACTGCAAGGCAAAACTTGTTTAACTCATGTCTCTGTACCATTAGATTTTTTTCCAGGCAAAAGTTAGCCTGTGGAAAGACAGCTGGGTTTGTTGAGCACATTCGCCTGAGTCTTGACAAGCCCTTTCTTTTGCCATATAATTGTCTTGCTCCAAATGAGTCTGATACCTTTGTAAAGCTTTGGATGAGATGGAAAAATGTAGCGAGTTCACCTCTTGTTCAAGTCAGGACACACTCAGAACTTTGAATATGTATTTCACTGGATATATTTCACTGTATTAAAGTTCATGCAATCAAAGACGCTGCATTGGAGGGAAATACGTATTTTTCCACCATGGACCTCACAATTCGATTGTACAATGTAGAATATTATGATTATATACAGCATTTACCTTGCCTTTTGGGTTATAAAAGTATAATCAATTACTGTAGGGTCAGTGTAATTGTTCAACAACTTTCATGTGAAGTAAAGTGAAGTGACGTGTGGCCAAGTATGATGATCCATACTCAGAATTTGTTCTCTGCATTGAACCCATTCGATAGCACACACATCACTGAACACACTCACACTTATCCGCTTTTCCATTGTCGGGCCAGTGCAAGCCAGGGCTTTCATCCTGCTGGGCTGGGCTGGGCCAATAGCCCGGGAGCTTAAGCAGTGAGGCCTAAATCATCCATTTCCACTGTCAGGCCAATAGATTGCAGAGAAACATGAAAACCCCACCCCCTGAACCAAATCAAATGTCACACAAGTCAGCTAGTTCAGTTGGATAAAATGATCATTACAAAATTATCAAAATGGAGTCAAAATGATCCAAATGGAGTCAACTGAAGCAAACAAATTACATATTAATTTACAGCATTATATTATATGTCTATACACATAAATATTTTCAAGAATTATATTCGGTTTCCCGGAGCTAGGTTGCAGCTGGAAGGGTAAAACATATGCCGGAATAGTTGGTGGTTCAATCCTCTGTGGTGACCCCTGATAAATGAGGAACTAATCTGAAGGAAAATGAATAAACGGATATTCACCAACTGACTGCCAACTGTTATTGGCATCATACATTAAGTGGTCTTCCAGCCAAAGATGGCTCAATATTCAATATTTCAGAGCGCTATATATTCAATTTCCAATTCTCCCTAAAGGAAAAGAATTACAATTACACAATTAATTTTTTGCACAATTTGATTAATAATATAATCATATTAGACAAATATGTTATTCAAAGCTATTTTTAGAAAATAAGTAAAAACTTTTTCATCCTAAAATGAAAGCTCAAAATGGCTTAAATTTTTTTTACATTTATTTGTATTATATAGGCCTAAATGTATATAGCTTTTCTTTGTTTTATATTGGTTTATTTATTTATTATTGTATACGATTTTTGTAATTTTTATTTTAATATTATTATTTTTTAGGCTATAGGTTAGGCTATTTTATCTAGAATATGGCACTAATGTGTTGAGCCAATAGTGTCAAGATTTAAGTCATTCTATTATATTCAGATTTTGTATGATCTCCAAAAATAAATAAAATAAAAATAAATTCATTAGCCACTTGCTCAGCATCTAGACAGAGCTGTGAAATGAACTCTTTTTCACCCCGGTCCATGCATGCTGCTCAAACACACCCTTTAAACATAACAAAAGCTCTCGACAGCTGAGAGTTACTGGCTGTTGTGTCTTTAATGTGGTAGACTATAAGGCACACCGATTGAGTCTGACTGAAATGTGTAAAAATTATTGTGCATTATTGAAACTACATCAACAAGTGAACATATTATACATATTACATACTATATGTATGTATTATGTATTATATTAAACATATTATATTAAAACAACTAAGAATTATTTTATGCAACACTCAAATAAATTTGATGCACACTAAAATGCACATGAAAATCTACACCTGACCAGTAGCTACAATTTTATTTTTTTAATTGTACTTGTGCCACTAGGGAAAATGGCAGCAGACCATCTTGCTCTCACCTTGTCCCAAAGCCCCCCAAAGCCCCAGCTGGCCTGCTGTCCAAAGTATTTGGCAGGCAGACAAAGGTCAATTTTTAAGCTGAATCAAATTAACTTTATGAGTCCATAGAGCTTATATTATGTTAAACTGACCTAAAACAGCTAGTGTAACTTATAAAATTAAGTTAGAACATGATTAACTTAAATTAATAAGTTAAAATGAACTAAAAACATATGCTGTCATGACTAATTGATCATAAATTTTTTTGACAGTGTACATATGTGTGTTCATATTCCTAAAGATGTAAGGTGACAAAACACTTATTTTAACTGATTTATAGATTATATATCCATATACAGACAACATAATTTGTCTGTACAAATGTCTGCACTGTGATCGTAACTTTTCTTGTTTGATTGATTCCAGTTTTGACATTGGTACGGATTAATGTATATGCACAAATATATAATTGTTAAGCATCCTGTACAAAATATTAATTTAAAAAAACATATTTTTATTCATTTTAAAATATTTATCAAGTAATTTTTAATGCAACAAACACATTTCCACAGCATTCCTATAATAAATATATGTATGTCAGGCTCGTAGCCAGCCTATTGAAAGTGGTGGACCTTTTTGTAGTTATTCGCCTCATTTTCTATTAAATTGTGAGCTTCAAAAACTGCATTTTAGTGACATTTTAAGCACTCTGTGCTGGATTAGCTTGCTGAATGATGATCATAACCACAGTTTTTTGATGCAACAAAAACATTTCCTGCAGTGTTGTCCAAGTGCTTACAATGCTATTTTACCATAAAGTGTTTATTTACAACTGTGCTTTTAAACTGTAAACAGCTGTAAACAATTTATAATGGCATGCTGTCAAAAATGTGACAAATGAGCTCATATAGGGGCCAAATTCTGGGGGAGGGTCTTTTAAACCTCCTGAACCCCCCTGCAACTTTAAAACCCCAAAAGTTAAGGTAACTCAAACCATTTAAGGAAACCGATTGCAACAAACCATTTAAGTTAAAAAAACTAATCCAAATGAGTACTGTGGACTTAATCCATTTGAGTAAACAAAGCAATTTGAGCACAGTAAAACCCAATAAATGATGAGAACTCAAATAAACTGAGTACTGTAAAACTCAATAAGTTAAGCCAAAAAGATTGCAACAAACCATTTGAGTTAAAAATCTAATCTATATAAGAACGGTGAACTTGCTTCATTTAAGTTGACATAATTAGGTATTTAATTAACTCGTTACCCTCAACACTGGATTCAAAACTCTTTTCAAATGAGTAGAAAAAGTTTGAGTTAACTACATTCATTTCATTTGATAAAGTTGACTGTTGGGCTTTACAGTGTGGTTATGGGCCTTTTATCCCATGGCATTTCTTGTAAAGAGTAGGAGTGTCCTGGCTAAATTCCCTCCATCAGCCCTTATCAATCATGGACTCCCAATCACTCTCAACCACTGAATTGGCTCTATTACTGTCTGTCTACTCCACCAATAGCTGATGTGTGGTAAGCGTACTGGCATCATTGTCCTGTGGCTGCCGTCGCTTCATCCAAGTGGATGCTGCACACAGGTGGTGGTGTGGAGAGCCCCTATCATGATAGTGAAGCACTTTGGGTGTAAATGCACTATATAAATACATATTATATATATTTAACTTGCCTATTTTTTTATTATTTAAAAAACATTTAAGGTTAAAGCATTTTAAGGCATTGCTTTGGGCTGTAAGAGAAACCAGGGGAATTTTAAAAACTTCACACAGAAATGCCACTTGGCACAGCCAGTACTTGAACCAGCAACTTTTTGCTGTGATGCAACAGTGCAATAATCCACCATGCTGCTGGACAAAAATTCCATTAACACATATTCTTTTCAAAGCAAAAATGGATGCATGTGAACATAAATGGTTGATTAACTAACACCATACAAGTTTGATTATTGAGAAACATGGTTTTTCCTACCACTGCTATGCTGATGACACCCAGCTATACCTCTCTTTTCACCCTGACGATCCCTCGGTTCCAGCTCGCATTTCAGCCTGCCTGTCAGACATTTCACACTGGATGAAAGATCATCATCTCCAGCTAAACCTCACGAAAACAGAAATGCTTGAAGTTTCTGCCAACCCGACTCTTCACCATAACTTTTCAATCCAGATGGACGGAGCAACCATCACTGCATCCAAAATGGTAAAAAGCCTTGGAGTAACAATTAATGACCAACTGAACTTCTCTGACCACATTTCTAGAACTGCTCGATCTTGCAGATTCGCACTCTACAACATCAGAAAGGTCCGACCCTTCCTATCTAAACATACAGCTCAACTAATTGTTCAAGCTCTTGTTCTCTCCAAACTGGACTATTGCAACTCTCTGCTAGCCGGGCTACCAGCTAGTTCAATCAAACCTCTTCAGCTGCTTCAGAACGCTGCAGCACGAGTGGTCTTTGATGAACCCAAAAGAGCACATGTCACTCTCCGCTACTCACCCGTTTGCACTGGCTGCCAGTTGCTGCCCGCATCAAATTCAAAGCTCTGATGTTTGCTTACAAAGTGACCTCTAGCTTGGCTCCTTCATATCTGCTCTCACTTCTGCAGATTTATGTGCCCTCCAGAAACTTGCGTTCTGTGAATGAACGTCGCCTTGTTGTTCCATCCCAAAGAGGGAAGAAATCACTTTCCCGAACTCTCACATTCAATCTGCCCAGTTGGTGGAATGAACTCCCTAACTACATCAGAACAGCAGAGTCACTTGCTGTCTTCAAGAAATGACTAAAAACGCAACTGTTTAGTCTCCACTTTCCTTCCTAATCTGCAACTGCCTCTCTGGCTATACCACTAACTGTGCCCTCTCTCTCTCTCTCAAAAAAAAAAAATACAAATTTTTTTCTTAGCTTCTTAGACTTTACACACCTGAAACTTGTCTATAGAACTTGTTCACTGCTGCTCTTATAGTTGTGTGAATTGCTTCCTTGTCCTCATTTGTAAGTCGCTTTGGATAAAAGCGTCTGCTAAATGACTAAATGTAAATGTAAATGTAAATCCTTACAAATACAGTAGAAGCAAAAGCTAGATTAAATATTATACATTTTGATGTAGTATTATATATATTATTATATGTATTGGATCTAAGTAGGCCTTCGTTTTAGTATTGTTTACTGATGTTACATCTAATGTTATGTACAACATAGCAAAAGTTATTTGGCAAATATGATTGGTGTACTCAAAACATGAAAAAAAAAAAAACATCAACACATATTGGCAACAAGATAATCATGTAATTTAAATGTTTTTATTTTTTATTAAAACCATACAAACAATTGTCGTAATCTTATATAAAAAAGCATTAAGAGTTGTTCCCAGTTTAAAAGTGCTAGGCACCATGACTCTATTTTAATTTCCTTGTTTAAATGTAGGACAAAACACAGAGATTCCTGCTTTATAGAATAAGATATTTAGGAAGATATATATTTTTTTCTAATTCTGACTCCAGATGCAAACTATTCTGACTACAGTGTACCGAATTAATATGCATTTACAAGCTTGAAGAAATCAAACAACAGAAACAACAATGTTTACATGTAACATTTCTCAATGCCCAACCAAAACATGAAGTCATAGGAATCCTCCCTTTTTGTTTTTCTATAATTTGCGTAAAAAAGTAAAACGGCAGTGATTATTTTGTATGGACAGGCATAAATAAGGCACATACCTTAGGCGTAAACCTTCTGATCGTGTCCTATTGGAATGGGTCATACCACTTTTGTGATTAAAATAAAAGTCACTGTAATACGACTGCAGAAATAACTGTACAAAAACATTACCTATTGCTAGAGTACATCTTTAAAAAACTGTACAAATGCAGTTAGACATTGCAGATTGTTTTAATACTGCTTAAAACGCTTTTGCTCTTGATGTGCCATTGTGTATATAAATTTGAATTTTGTTTATGTAATCATAAATGTGTAGACAGACAACAAGTTGATCTAAAAAGTCAAGGTATACGTGACATCTTACTATATATTTACTGCACTGCTGTGACAAAAACAGCACACTACCGACTCTTACAAAATAACAAATAAAATTACTGACATATTTAGATAAATTAAACATGAATTACACATTAAACAACATCTTTTGTTCCCAAATTCCAAATCATCTGTGCAATAACCAAAACATTGACCTTACTAAAATGATCACAGATATTTTTTTTTCTTGACATATGTCACATGAAGTACTGCTTAACATTGACCCCAGTCATTAACTGTTATATAAAAAATATGTAAAAATGTAAATTATTATGGTAAACAAAGAAAAAATATTTACAAAGTTATAGCAATATAGTAAAGATACAGATATATCAGCTCTAGATGATTTGTTGCTCACATTACAAAATGTTCCTCTTTCTAGTGATGGTGTGAAAATTGGCCAAAACAAAATTTGTTAAAGCTGAAATCACTACAACATTAGTAAACATGATTTTTTTCCCTGTAAAAATATTTAACCCTGTCTTAACTTGTTGACAGTCGTGTCTGTGTGTATTTACACCTTCTTAGTAATTTGTAAAGCACTCTAAAATAAAGGTACACAATGAGTTAACCTACTCAGTTTAGTGAAAACTATGCACAATTTAGTATTTAAGAAAAATGGCATGCACTTGTAACAACAGTGCAAAAGAACTTAATAGGAGCAAAATCAACAAAGAAAACTGAGGCAAAAAAGATTGGTGCCTCTTTCGGTCATGATCATCTTCTAGGAAGACGAAAAAAAACCCCCATCAAAATAGAGTCTGTAGCAACTCTTTTATCAACATTGCCTGTTAAACAGTGTTCATAAGGCTTTTTTTCTCATCCCACATCTTTACATGCACAAGTCTGTTAAATTTATGTAACTATAAAACATTTTTTTGTTTTGGTGGGGCAGTTCAGACTACTGGATGATTGCCAGAAATTTACTCTCTTCAGCGAGGGTGGTGAGGAGGGAGCTCATGTCACTGATAGCCATGTTGTTTGTGCCTATATTCACACCGTGAAATGCAGAGGAAGCATGAGAATTACTCAGTCGAGAGGAAGTCATGCCAGATACTACGCTGCCCTGCTCATAACTATCATCAACAATGGAACAAATTCCTAAACCAACATTATCAGCTGGGATTCTTTCTACTGTGCTAGTCACCTGATTAACCCCAGATGACAGAAGAACTTCAGAAATTCTTTCTTTCTCTGCCATCAATGATTCCATTAGACATGACTGTACTATGTTGTGAGAGATCTTGGACTCTTCTGGGTCAAAAACAGTTGTCAATGAACACAGGCTTTTGTTGCTGAATTGATGAGCAAGTGTTGGTTTGAAGGTGATCAACTTGATCAAGCTTCACAACGGAAACCTGATTTGAAAGTGAACAATTGGTGCCTAGTCCATTTTTCAAGCTTTGTGGGTGGCATAATTGTACATTATGGCTGTTCATATCCTGCCTAGTGGAGTAGGAAGTGTTGACAGCTGGCTGAGGCCGGTAAGCCAGTAGTAAGCTGCAGTTACCTGGTCTTTGCAATAACAGATTGCTGCTGACTTGATTGTTATTTGATTTTGCTGGAGATGAGATTGGGATACAGCTGTATGTTGGGAACATTTCTGATGAATGGGGGCTGAAAAAATATGAGAGAAGTCTGGTCGACCAAAGTTGCTGTGTTTTGATTCCAGTTGGAAGGTTGAGAAAGACTCAGTCTTAATGCCTGTTTTCAACCTGGACTTCTCTTGGACTGGTTTTGCTACTTGTAGATGCTGCTCTGAATTTCTGCAGCCATAGCTTAAATCTGCCATGTGTTGAAGAGCTGAGTGCTGATCAATGAAATCTATATGCTGCTGTTGTACAACCATGTTTCCAAATCGACCAAAGGGATTGCTTACTGAGCTCTGGTCTGACCATCTGCCACACCTCTGAAACTGCTGCCTTGGAATAGTAACATCAGCACTACCAGAGCTCACTTCATTCGACTGGATAGGCATCAGATCTATACTAGTGTCTTCTTGCTCTACCCCTTTTTGTTGCTGTCGTGGACTGAGGAAGTTCTGGTTATCTGCGGGACTGATAATAGGCCTTTGGTTGTCTTGGTTATTTATTGATTGGGAATGGAGATACTGCATGAAGTCAGGCTGGATGTTTTTATTGACATGTAACAAAAGACCATCCTGGCTCATGGAAACGTTCTCAAGTGTGGATTGCTCCATGATGCTAGGAGGACAAGGGGAGTGCAGATCACTCTGAAAGCTATCTACTTGACAAGTGTAATTCTGTAGGTTTAGACCGTGATCTTCTCTGTTTGAGTAACCATAACTAGTAGGATATGGTGATGAAGTCATATTGTTTACACTACTGAAATGTCGTACTTGTGGCAAGCCATAAGAACTAACATTTTGTTTGTGATGTGTAGGATCACTAGCTCTTCGATCATTTTTCCCTGGACCACCACCAGAGTATGTTCCCTTTCGTTGATACACTTCTTGACTGTCATGCAAGTTGTGTGCACCATCACTACAGCGACGTGACCTGACCAGTGGTGGTAGTGTAAGCTGGTCGGTGTTCTTTCTGTCTTCCATCAAAGCCAAGTGAGTCTTTAGGCTTATATTCCCCATACTGGGCAAGGGTGTGGGAGGAGGTCCACCTGTTGCAGCTGCATACTTGGCCTTTAGGTTATAGTGTTGAGCTGGAGTGAGGTTCAGATCCCCTCTTGATCCCATACCACTGCCCTTAAAAACTACACTTCCACCAAACACCACTGCACTTGAACTTCCCCCATCATACTGGCTGGCTTCACTGGAGCGTCGAGAGGCATCAGTGGAAATAGGGTCATAAGAATCAGTGGCACTGAGATTATGGATATGTCGATGGGGGCTGTACTCTGAAAGTGAAGTCTGGCTAGAACAGCGACTGGAGAAGCAGGGGGAAATGCCAGATGAGCGACGGCTGCTGCTCAGGTAAGCTGAGCTAGTGTTGCTGCCACTACTGTCCCGTCGTTCATGCAGCAAACTCAGAATTGTCAGCTCTGTGTTGGACGGCTCAGGGCATGGAGGCACCCTCACAGAAGTACTCCTCCCAAGGCATTGACCTGATAATACAAGATACTTTATTTAGTAGAGGTTAAGCTTATCATTATTGTGCCATTATAGTCATATTTAGACGTTAATGGGTACATTATTCTAGAAATTAAACTTCTGTCATCATGCCATTAAACTGCATTACTGAAAGAACAGATGTAACATTGTGAAAATGACTTCAATGTGACTTTTGAATAAAAATACAAGTTTGAAATAAGATCAAGGTGATGACAGATTTATTTTTGGATAACTAGTTTAAAAGATTAGAAGAATGCTTGTGGGTCTGCAATTAAATTTGTAAAGTCTGATATGTTGACAAAGCTTGGAAAGTAAGACTTACCCTTTCCTGTGAGGGTAGGCATGGCCTGGCTTTTAGGGGGCGGTGTTGGAGGCAGGAATCCTAGCCTAGGCACAGCTCCATTCACCTGCCGTAACCTCTCAATCTTAACATGCTCCATCCAGCGTAGGGGCCGTCCACACTTCGGTGAGTCTGCAAAACTATTGTTGCCGCAGTGGATGTTGCAGTGGATACTGTAGAGTCCATAATGGGGGCATCCTCCTTATCTCCTTCTCTGTTCTCCTCATCCTCCTCTTCATTTTCCATGTCCTCAAGTACTGCCACCTCCCCCGCAAGCCCAATACTGTTCACAGTAAGCTGGACTCCCTGGCTGATATGGGGGCCGTTGATGGACTGGTCACTGCTGCATGAAGACTGACTGCCAGGGCTTGACTGAGACGTCTAAGAAAGAATGAGAGAAATTAATATATTTTGACTATTGTTGAATTTCCAGCAAGTTTAACAGATAAATCTATGTAGAGAATATTAATTACGTTCTAACATGTAAAAAAAATAAAATAAAATAAATAAAGCAGAGGTTTGCCCCTGGAGTCCCATGCTGCATCCCAATTTTTCAACTTGCACTACGCCTAAAAAGGAGCAATTTGTTTGTGTATAAAAAGTACACAAGTTTTGTGTATGTAAAGTATTAGAAATAATGAGTTTTGGGAATTAAAACAATGTTATAATTGTGCTCTGTTACATTCTGTTACTTTAAAACAGCCAGTCAATGATCCTGTTGTAGTTAACATCCTCAAATACATACTCCACTTTATTTTTAATTTCATTTATATTAAAACAAATCTTCCTACCATACTGACAGGAAAACAGGTAGTTTAATGGTGCTAAATTAACTAAGCATTTAATTTTAATATCAGGTTAGAAATAATATATTTAAAGGTAAAATGTTTATATTGTACATTGTTGACTAAATGTTGCTAGCAAAATCAGAATTAGTAAAAAGTAAATAATACAGTTTGAGGGTTAATTGTAATTAAAATGCACTGAACGAACATATTCCATTATTCAGCCTTACTAAAGCACATAAAGCACAGCTATTCTCTCAATAAAATCCATGTTAGCTATTTAGCAACGCAACTGGATTCACCAGGCAGACAGACACCCCTCCCATGACGAGAATCCACTTTGATTGTGAAGTGAATTTAACTTACAAATGAAGTGCAAATAAATCGAGTAAACTCGAAATAGTCATGCATCTAATTACGTGCGAATAGATTGTGTTTGGTTAGATCAACCATTTGGAGTTAAAATTTTTTCATAGAACCAATGATACCAATGACAAATGACTAAAGGTACTTGATCATGCATGTTGATATAATGTAATACTCATGTGACCATATGGAATAATATTGTGACAACAAAGAGTATGGATGTTAAATGTTCTGTACAAAACCAGTGATACAAAAAAGTAAGCTTTGTTTTTAAGACTGTACAAAGCAAAGTACACATACAGTTAGTTACCAGACGTAGCTTGCAATCTGATATAATACTCATTTTACCATATGAACAGCATTATGACAACAAACAAACAAACAATGAATAAATAAATAAACCAACCAACCAACGGGCTTGAATTGACTATGAACACAACAGTATTATGTTTTGTCTGGTCAACTTGATTTAATTTGTAAATATACATCCTTTCCTTTCATTCAGATCTGCAACACATTTCAAATTGGTTAAATAATGATGTGATTTGAAACAGGTGATGTCAACAGGTGATTGTAATTATGATTTGGTACAAAAGCAACATCCAAGAAAGGTCTAGTCCTTTAGGACCAAAGATGGGCCGAGGATCATCAGTTTGCCAACAAATATGTGAGATAATTATTGAAATGTTTAAAAACAATGTTACTCAAATAAATAGAAGATATTTAGATATTCCACTTTTAACAGTGCATAATTAAATGATTCAAGTAATTTGGAGGAATTTTAGTGTGTAAAGGACAAGGGCGCAAACCTAAGCTGAACATCTGTGATCTTTTTAGGTGGTACTGAATCAAGAATCATTATTCACGTATGAGCGATATCACCGCATGACCTCAGGACTATTTTGGCAAACCTGTCAAGTAGCACAATACGTAGTAACAACTACAATGCCAGTTTTAACTGTATTTTGCCAAAAGGAAGCCCTTTGTTAACACTGTCCAGAGAAGCCGTCAATTTCTCTGGGCTCGGAGGCATCTGGGATGCACCATCATGTGTACTGTGCTCAGAAAAATCTGTATTTCAGGTATATTTTGGTAGAAATATATGCCGTGTGCGCTGGACCAAAGAAAAAGAGGATCACCAAGACTATTACCAGCAACATATCCAAAAGCTAGGGTCTGTCATGGTATGGGGTTGTGTCAGTGCCCTTGGCAAAGGTAACTTGCACTTCTGTGATGGCACTATTAATGCTGAAAAGTACACAGAGATTTATGAGCACCTTCCTGGGAGGCCCATGCATATTTCAACAAGACAATGCAAAACCACATTCTGCACTTATTTCGAAGTCCTGGTAGTGGAGGAAGAGAATGCAGGTACTTGACTGGCCTGCCTGCAGTCTCAACCTGTCTTCAATAGAGAATGCGTGGCGCTTTTGGAAGCACAAAATGTGACACATAGACCCCGTACTGTTCCCCACCTTAAGACATGTTTGCAGGAAGAATGGTACAAAATCACCTAAAGCACTTCATCGCTTAGTGTCTTCTGTCCCTAAACATCTTTTAAGTGTTAAAGAAATGACAACAATACAAAGTGGTAAATGCTTTACTGTTCCAACTTTTTTTTTAAATGTGTTGCAAGATATATATTTTTTCTGATTTTAAATATATTCATTCTCAAAATTATTTGCATTTCTGGTAACTATGAGCAAAGAAAGCTGGGGAAAAATATTTTTTATTCAAAAATCTAACCATACATACAGTCATGTACCATCAGATAAAAATGAAAACCTGACCGTAAGTGTAACTTCTAGAAGTTTTATAATGGACCAAGGTTGTATGTTGCATATCGTCAAAGATCTACAACAAAAACCAAAAACTGAAACAAAAAGGGGTCACTGAATACAAATGTAAGATTCTGCCATGGCCATTTGAGTTTCCTGAACCGAATCCTATGGAAAATTAGTGGGTCAACTAAAGGGGAAAGAACACCAACATGGGTCAGAGAACCTGAAGGATCTGGAAAGATTCTGTAAGGAAAAATTCTGAAGGAAAAGATTTAGAACTGTTATCTGGGCAAATGAAGGATGCAAAAATGCATCTGATAAAGGAGTGCCAACAATGTTGACTAACATGAATTGGAGAAAACCTTTATTTCATAATGATTTTTCTTCCCCAGTTTTAATTTATATTAATATTTATTTCAATGAAACATTAATGTATGAAAGAAAAATATAAACATAAAAGAGTACTGCTCATATTTACCAAGAATGCCAACTTTTTTGACCACAACTAGAATGCATTTACAAGCAGCATAATTATTAAACTAAGACATGACATGGTCGACCAATGACTGAATGAATAGCTCAAGCAATGATTTAGACTTGAAAACAGCAAGTGAAATGAAAATGTAAAAAAAAGCAGACCTAAAAAGACATCACCATTCTCACCTGATCACCCACTGTCCTTAGTAAGAGAGGACATGTAATGCGTGGCAGTGGAAAAAAGATATTCAGTTATTTATTTGAACATGGCAACTTGCCAAATATCACTTGAGACATATTTTTAAACGAACAAAAATTTCACTGGAGGGCTTATCATTTTGCCTTCAACTGTGTGTGTATACGTACAGTTGAAGTCAGAATTATTAGCCCTTCTCCTTAAGTTTAATTCATTTTTATTATTTCCCTAATTTCTGTTTAAGAGAAAGAAGATTTTTTTCAACACTTTTCTGAACATAATAGTTTTAAAAACTAATTTTCTAATAACTGATTTGTTTTATCTTTGCCATGATGACAGTACATAATATTTTACTACATTTTTTAAGATACTAGAATTTAGCTTAAAGTGCCATTTTAAAGGTTTAACTAGGTTAATTAGGTTAACTTGTCAAGTTAGGGTAATTTGGCAAGTCATCGTATGACAGTGGTTTGTTTTGTATGACTATGACAGTGTGACTATGAGAAAAAAATGCTTAAGGGGCTAATAATCTTGACCTTACAATGGTATTTAAAAAATAAAACTGCTTTTATTCAAGGCAAAATAAAACAAATTTCTCAGAAGGTATAAAATACTGTGAACATTTCATTGCTCTGTTAAACATCATTTTGAAAATACTTGAAAAAAAATATTTGGGGAAAAAAAATCAAAAGAGGGTTATTAATTTTCAATTTAATTATGCTATAAATATATAATTTTCTTAAATTTATTCTTGATTTTTGACATGAAAGGAGGCTTACCATGGGCTTCTCTGTTTTGATTGACTTGACTTGCAGACATTCTTCCTGTTTTGAGGTAGCATGGGTATACTCCTTTTGGTCAGTGGTTGCTCCAGGTTCTCGTGGTTGAGGTGGCGGTCGTGGGTATGTCTCCCCACGTTGTTTTTTGGTGACATGGGCCTCAGGACCATGAACAGTTTTAACATGTTTCCTTAAGGAGCTGGGGTCAGTGTACCGCTTAGTGCAACCAGGAATTTTACACACATAGGGTTTCTGAGAGAAATAAAAAAAGAGCATTTGCATATGATAAAATTAAACTTTTACCAATGCATGCTATACATTTCTGTAGAGTGTAATGTAGCTGTAATATAAAAGTTCAGCGAAAATTCAAAGAGTGAATCGGAATGAACTACAGGCATTTAGTTCCCATGATGCTATGTAAAAGCAGCCTCACACAAAAAAAGCTTTCACAGCCCCATGTCAACTTACACACATTTTTATAATTGTTGACAGTGCTTGCAAGATAAATATGGAACAAAACTTTCCAAAACAACAACAACAACAACAAAATCAATCCCAATGTCTTGAGAATATTTAATTCAATATATTTTCCGGTCACACTTTATTTTGATGGTTCGTTTGTTGAATTTAAGTCACAATGCATCTACATGCCAAACTAATTCTCATTAGATTATAAGTAGACTGTTAGGTTGGGGTTATGGTTAGGGTTAGTGTAAGTAACTGGCAAAGTTTCTTATAGTCAGTTAAATGTCTGTTGAAGGAGCAGTATCAACAGATATTAAGCAGACAGTCTACTATACTCAAATGGCCATGAAAATAAAGTGTTACCATTTTCCTACACCTAAAATTCAAGGACCTTTTTAGGACTCTTCAGGTTAAAAACCATGAAATTCAAAGTCTTTACTTTCAATTTCACTCTCTTTCGTGGATAAGGAAATGTGTTGTACGCACATCCATTAGCCTACATAATACATTTAGTTTGTTAAGTGCAAAGATTTGTTTCAAAATGATTTCGAAATTCCGTTCTAATTTCCAAACGAAAAAATTATCAATAATAACGAAGTGTGGTCAAAACTGAGTTATTTACAAATACACATGCTATGCCCCATATGGTCTAAAACCTGACAGGTGGGCAAATCTAAGCTTGTTTTTAATAAAACAAATATAAATTTGCATATAATAAATAAAACTACTACTAATAATAACATTATACAAAAGCAAATTGTCATGGATATACTGAAAAAGCCCCCGAGATAAAGGCATTAAAAAGTAGTTTTTATATATATATATATGTAGAAAATAATAATTTTTGTAATATTATAATCCTTTAATTCTTTTTTATTTGTAAAGATATTTGCGTATTGCTGTACATCCTGTGTGTTTTAAGCAATGTTAAAGGAGGCACACAATTAACGCGCTCTGCGCTGGACTTTAGACCTCCTCCTAGCTGGTCTATTGAACAAACTATTTTAGTTCCTCAAAATAGCAACGCACTAGCAATGCGCCTTAACACACCTCCTTTTGAGACCAGAACGCCTATGGGCGCACATATGAGTGCAATGCATTTGCTATTTAAACAGCATGGTGCAAAACGTCAAAATGACTCTTGCGCTGAGCTGAAACTAGCAAGCAACAATTGCGTTGCGCCTTGTGCTGCATTGCGCCGGGTATATGATAGGGTCCTAAGAATGCAAACGGTCGGATGGTGCTGTGAAAAGGTGTGGATTAAACTCTTCATTGTAAAGCTCTTGATTCATTCATTTTCTTTTCAGCTTAGTCCCTTTATTAATCTGGGGTCGCCACAGTGGAATGAACCGCCAACTTATCCAGCATATGTTTTACGCAGCGGATGCACTTCTAGCTGTAACCCATCACTGGAAAACATCCAGCTTGCATTTGTACTGAATTCACATGCAGATGAAAGGAAGTATATGGAGCAAAAACTGAGGTGTGTTACATATTATTACACTTTTCATGTGTCTGTAGCAACTTAGATTATTATTTTAATGAAATGTTCATACTGAAATAATTTTCTTAAAACAATAAAATCTTGAGCTCATGATGCAAAAATATGTTTTCATTGTAATAAGATTTAAAAATAAATAATGTAATATTTTTTTTTTTGACAAATTACATTGTAAAACACTATGGCAATGTATACAGTAATCTCATCACAGTTGATGTAATACCTGCACACAATATAAAATGATGTTTACAAAGTAATAATTTTTTTCAATTCATGCTCTTTGAGTTAATACATTTAAAGTCATTCTTTGTGTTTTGTTTTGCCAGTTGTTGGCCAGTCAGTCACCAATTTTGTTGTCATTTTAATCCCTTTTTATCAATGATGAATTATTTTATTAAGATTTTATTTAGTTTCAAAATCTACCTGTTTCTTTTCGTGAACTCATGCTTATTATGCTTGATGTTTTAATGCTTTTTTTCTGTATTTATCTAAAAGAATAGCCTTATCAACCTCTGTCCAGTTTGGTTGCATTCTTTGTATTCTGTGATGTATTCTCTCCATAGGGAAAAATTAGGGATGAGGAATTAGGGATAAATTACCATGATCATTTGTTGTTTACATTAACACTCAATTAAATAAATAATTATATGCAACTAAGGTAATTATTCATGTCATGATTTTATAGGCTACCTCCCACATACCAAAATTTAAGAGAAAGACTTACTCAACTAACTCAACAGAATATAAACTGCACAGACTAAATGTGTGAAGTCATGAAAGTGGATTACAAAGATAGTGAAAGATAAGCAATTGTGGTTAAAATCTAACTAAGTTTGGTTTAATAAGAAAATTACAGATCTTTCACTAGATAAGACCTTAATAAGAGGTGGCATGACAAAATATCAGTGTCAAGCAAACCTATAAAAAAGTAACTAAATTCACTACCTTCTACTTGTCAGATGTAGTACATAGTTGTTGCATTGGTATTTTATGACTTCATATTTTAGGACATTCATTGTGACAATTTCATACAACATTGCATGAAAAAAAAAACCTGATACTCCATTTAGCTTAAGATGTTAAGTAATTTTAGTGAAATGTATATTATATGAAACAAGCTGTATAGATTAGGACTAATTTCACACCATCACTAATTTATTGCGAGCAAAGCCATTTGAATCTTTTTTGGCTCATGACTTCCGGTCTCATTCACTTCCATTCATTTTCAGATGTTAAAAACAGCTCGTTATGCTGCTTGATGTTGCGAACTGATATTTCTTATTATATTATTCTGCTTTGTCCTGTATAGTCCATCCAAGCACTTGTTGGTAGAGCAGGTAGTTTGACCGTTTTCTGCAGTTTATTATTCCTAGTAAGATTGAAAACAATAGTGAAAACAAGCGCACTTTAGCATTGAAGAATAAGGTCAATAGCACATTATTGTGCTTCATTAGTATTGAAATTGCACTTTCATTTTATTATGTATTGTAGCCTAGCAGCTGTATTTCCAAACTGCAACAGCTAAATGAACAGTACCATGTTGTTATTGATTATTGTGTACTGTCTATAAATTTTAATACCTTATCATGGCCAAGGCAAACACACTTAATACCAGAGCCAGTTAGAAGGGCAAGATAATGTACTGCACTCCCAAATAAATGGATGGGTTTATAATGTAATTAATACACATTAAACCTTATTAGCATTATTAAAAGTGCATATTTAGTGATTGATATTGTTGGTTCACAGTTTTAATGTTCTTGTAAAAACTATATGTTTTGCTAGTTATATCATTTTCAAGTTAGTAAGCAAATAAATGATCTACTGCCACTTTTAGTATGGCTATAAACGTCACAAAAAATGGTATTCAAACTCACATTAAAAACATTGCACACAAAAACAAGCACAAGAGGAGTCTCAGATCAACATGGAAAAGATTTCCATAGGGCGCTTGCAGAGGCACTTTATTGATTCTCTCCACAGTTAAATCTACTGTTGATTAACTGATGACATTCCTAGCACAAATAATATTACAACTGCAGTTTTAGCAAAAGTTGGATTTGTGTTTTTTATGTTCTGTTTACTGTTAGATGTAGTAACTATAATAAACATGGTACCCATTACCTATGTTGACAAAAACTATGGCAAAATGCTTGGTACTGTATAGTACTGTAAGTAATGAAAGTGCCAGAGAGAATGTGAAATGAAACCTTTGGAAGTTTCTTCTAACTTATAACTTGTTGTACTTTCTATATTGGAAAGTCTGTTTTTCAACACAGTAGAGAGCGTTGAATAGAATAGAATAGAGTGTATATTTAACACAAGTGTAATGCATAAGTGCAAAAGATCAGGGTTGATTTCTGTTGAAGGTGAGTCGAAATGAGATTTCATTCTGCTTTCAGCACATCTGTTAAAGTTGTCTGGAAAATGATTGAGCAAACAAATAAATATGTAGTAAGTTCATCAGCTTGAAGCACAGCGAAATTACTACCTCACTACTGACAAATGTAGTATATCAGACTCAAAGCTACATTATTAATAAAGTCCAAGACAGTGCTCAAAATGGTACTGAGATTGATTCAGTGATGTATTTGTTTGTATGAAAGCCTCTTGTTCTTTAGAAAGGAATTAGAAGTCAATTTCTGCTGAAGATGAACTAAATCCTGACACGGTCAGAAATTGTGATGTTAGTGTTTATTATAAGAATTAAGGTGTTTTCACCTAACAAAATTAAGAGCATTAAAATAAAATAATAATGGCATCTTAAAGGTAGCATTAACGACTTGGTTAACCCTTGTTCTCTGAAGAAGGAAACTGAGACGTTATGTCGTGACAACATTATGCAGATTCCAGGAGACCAATCACTCTTGTATGAAAATGGGCCAGTAAAAATTGACTAGTGGAATCTACATTCTTTGGCAACTTAGCAGGTCTTAGACAATCACTTTTTTGTTGAGCAACAAAGCTCAGCATTCAGCTGGTGGTTCAGAGTTGTGATCATCAAGACATAATTAATAATTATGTGGCAATACAAATTTTAGCTGGTCAAGTTATGACTAAACAAGTTTTCCCTTTCCTTAGCCACCTTAATTAATAAGTAACCCATAATTAAATATCATATGTAGATCGTGCATCAGCCCTGGAGAATAACCACTCACATGCATGTGTTTGGTAGGTGGGCCATGACATGCAAACGTGTGTCCTGCAGCTTTGTAAGCTCTGGCATTAAATAATACCAAAACGTATATGCTTTGGATGGGAGGCATGAACCGCTTTCTTCACCTGAGGAATGCCCATGTACGCCTGGGTCACCCTCAAGTTAACTATAATGAGGGCAGAGTAGCTCAAGGCTCTGGCAGTGAAAAGTGCCTTCTAAGACTTGTAAGTTTGGACATGAATGCTCAGAGAGCATAGAAAGAACACCATCTTGAAAAGATATGCAAACTGAACAACGTCTTGCTCTTTAAGATGGAACTAAACTACTCTGTGAGGTGTTGAGACCCAGCCACTTTTACTGTATGCACTGTATCAAAGATGTTGCCTGCTACAAAGCAAACATCTGAATGAGTGACAGCCGTTTATATACCCGTATGTATGGGTATAACCTTGCCAGTTTTTTTAGGCCCATTTTCAAAACTCTTAGTGACTAGTCTACTAAGCAGAATCCCTATAATGTCATCATGCCATTAATTGTGGTGAAAGACTAAAAGGGAAAGATGTGTCCAAGTCCATTTAGCTTCAGATGTTAAGTACTTTTACTTAAATATATCTTATATGAAACAAGCTGTATAGGATTAGAGCTAATTTTAACCATCACTAATTTACTGCGTCTTTAAAATGCTGGCTGGATGTCAAACAACACATAACAGGAAAGGCCTGAAAAAATAAACAATGTGGCAATGTCTGTGAAAACATTTGCATAAAATCTGTCAATTTTAATTTCATGTTCTTTATATTTGTCTACTTGTCTAAAGCAAAAATATTTAGATATTAAATAAGATATTCTTTGTATATGTGTGAACTGACCTCATTAGAGTGTGTGCGATTCTGGTGTTTGGCTCGGTCAGATGCATTCGAAAAGGCTTTGTTGCAGCCTTCATGTTCACATACATATGGTTTCTCTCCTGTATGTGAACGCAAATGTGTTTTCAGGTTCTCCAATCTGGAATATGCCTTTGAACAGCCTTCAAACTGAGATAAAAAAGGACAAACAGTTACACAGATTAGTTATAGACAGGCTTTTACAGCAGGTTTTTTGACTAAACCAAAATCCAGATCACAAACTGTTCTTACTGAAAAGAGTGTCAGAAATCATCAAATACCAAATGTGTTAAATGCAATTCTCACCGTGCATTTATGTGGCTTCTCTCCTGTGTGGTCTGCGCAGTGTGAACCACCAGCATATACTGGGCCTTAAAGGGTTTCTGCTCTCTTGAACATTCCTCCCAGCGACACACAAATTCCTTTTTTTCTCCATGAATGTGGTCATTATTTATGTGCTGTGAGAGGAAGAATACAGTCGGTCAAAAGTCATGCTAATGAGTAGCATAATATGATATGGAACCTTTGTCATGCTGTGTGCTTTAACAAAAGCATTAGTATTTTTACAAGTATGTAAAAAATACTAACATTAAACTGTACCAGGACGTTCCTTTTTTAACAATTATTAAAAAATAAAATAAAAATACACCCCAATCAACAAACAGTATAATTGTCTCAACTTTGTTTTTGTCAAAACATTTCTCATGTTGATTTTGAATAAAGGTAGAATTATGGTAGATGATTATAATTAACAAAACAAAACAATAATGTTCAGAATTAATTAAATAAAAAATATTATTTATTATTATTATTATTTACTTTATTTAGCCAGATCACATTGAGACAGTACTGTCTCTTCTTCCAGTGAGAGCTGGTCAAGACTGCAGGCAGCACATAAAGTTTCACATATAAATCACAAAAAAGTAATACCACAAAATTACAAAATCACCATTCATAAAAAGGTCAGATCATAACAAGTATATCCTTCTAGACGTCGTACAGAAGATGTTTAAAAGTACTCAAAGTCGGAAGTGTTTCAAGATTAAGCTGATTTTTCAGGTCATTCCAAGCCCTAGGAGCATAAAAGGAAAAATCACGCTTGCCAAGTTCTGACAATACCCTTGGGACTGTAAAACAAATACAAAATGTTAATCCCAAGAGAGATGTTTTGCATCTTTGAAACATGGGAGTCTTGCAAATAAGTTTCTTTAGCTTATAGGCAGTGTAATCTGTTCTATGCAAACAGTGTTGGGGAAAGATACTTTTGAAAATAATGCAGTAAAATATTGAGTTAGTCCTCAAAAAAGTGAATAGTTGCATTACTTAGTTACTTTTTATGGTAAGTAGTGCATTATGTTACTTTTGCATTACTTTTTCTTGCCTGGCTGAGGTTTGATTTCTTTCAGAATGTCACACCCTCGGCTTGTTCCTGCTTCACCAATCACTGCTCTCCTATCTACCAGCGTGATGGGATACCGGCCCAGAAGAAAAACACGGTCATGGAAGCTAGTGCTGTGCTAACCTGGAAGTGCTCCGGACCCATTCGCTGGTATGGTCCATACCATGCATCAAACACTGCCTTCTGCTCCCCTGAGCGCCACTTCCAACCCAGTGGTCATCACGAGCACCCCACTTGCTTGAGCTACTCGGGCGAATGAAGCACCTGCAATGGTTTTCTCCTTCAATGTTCACTGTATATGGAAGCTAATGCTCACCAATTTCCTAATGAAATTTCAAAAGTTGCTTTTATGATTTCCCTACTTTCAGGACGGCAGATGCCAGTGGGCAGATGCTTTGTTTAATGCCCACAGCCCGGTGATGGCCACCTCCCAAACCTTTATAAGTGTAGCAGGAGAGATAATTATTTTCTTTGCGTCATTGATTGATGGGTCTTTGTTTCTGCCCTATCACCAAACAACATTTGGGCTACAAAAAGGGGAAAACATTTGCTACCTGGAATGCGTCCACCGGATGGGATGCTGCACCATGAATGTGCTTCCGTCACTCCCGGACCTGCCGAGGGCACTCGAAATACAAATCGGGTTGGATATTTCTTTATCTAAAGCATTGTTTGGCTGTGATGCCAATGCAAAAGTAAGTGTAGAGACTGGAAAAGGTAAGAAAGCACTGTCTTAGTAGTTTAATGCTGTAGTTAATGCGATAGATATGGGAACGCTGTATACCCGCTTCCTTTTCTCAGCTGCGAGAACCAGACGCAGGTGCGCAGCTCTGTTTGTTTTGCTGTGCTGGCTGTTTGACTAAAAATTACATGACGACTGCCTTGCGACTGAAGCTTGATCCCCTTGGGTGAGCAGTAGGTGTTCGCATACAATTATAAATTGTCTAATAGAAAATTTGTAACTTTATACCATAATGATTTTATTTCTTTGTTTATAGGCTCGGTGGCATTCTGTAAAATGAGCTCCTGTCGGGCGCTCTATGTTTATTTGTGGCTGCAGTGCTGTTCTGTTTTCCGGGTTTATTTTGGTTTACACAAGGATCGTTTAATTAACTAGCTTCGTTGGTTGATTTTTTTATTATTGCTTCCGTTGAGTCTTATTTCTCCTATTTGGTTGTTTGTTTTGATTATATTTTTGTGAGTGTAAAATCCTCTTTATTTTTGTTTATTTGTTTTGGCTGGATTTATAATTTTTTTTTGCTTGGTTTATTTCTCTTATTTTGATTATTTATCCAGCTTGATTTTGTTATTTTGATTTATGAGATTTGGTTTTTTCATGTATTTTTGCCTTTTGTGAAGGTCTACTGGGGCTCTGTATTTCTTTATCCTTTATTTTTGTTTAGTAAATTGATCTGGTTTATTCTTCTACTTTGTAAACCTTTTTGGCTTAAGATTGAGCCTTATGCTCATTTTCTCTTTTTATTGTTTAAGATGTGATTAAGTTTGTCTTTCATTGCACAATTTTCTAATAAGTTTTATTTCTTTGCATCTTTCTAATTTTTCTTTGTTGCAATTGTGATTTTCGTTTTGATTGCAGGGCATTTGTCCGAACTGGTCACTTGTCTGCTTTGTGACAGAACCCGAGCTCCCAGGACGAAAGGCTAATTTATAGGTGATTTTAGGATTTTTCTCACAGTATGTAGTGATCACTGTATGTGTGTGTTTGTTTGTGCGCGTGAGCCCTTTACATAGTGGAATGCACTTTTTTCACTTACAGGAAGTGCAGTCTGGGCCACTTTCCCTGGCTGGTGAGCTCTGGCCCTTGGGCACAATTTATTATTTTACCAGCTACTGTGTCAATGTTGCAATATTGGATTTAATCGTGTTTTTATTCAAAACGTGTTTTGTACTGTGCTTATGTCTCTGATTCTAATTGGTGTAGTGAACTTGTGCCTGCCTTTTTAGGTGGTGCATGTATTTTATTTCTTTGGGCGAAATTCCCAAAGTGGCACAGTTGGGTAAACTGGTGTAATTTCTATTCTATTAGTGGTTTTCTTCCTCCCTCTGCCCACCTGCCACCTGCCATCAAGTCGCACTCTTAGCAGCTTATCGTAAAGGACTGAAACCTCAAATTCATAAGCAAATGGTTATTTATGATGAAAATGCCAATTTAGAACCTTCATAAAGAAGACTATCAGCGACTCAACATTTCTGTTTGCCATCATCTGCCTGTCCTTCTTCCACGTCTGTTAACCGAATATCACCACCCAGTGTTCCATCACCAGCGCCAGAAGCCGAAGAGCCTATGATCACGGATGCATAGCGTTTGGAATCCTCTAAACGTCAACAGCGGATACGCAACCAACACTGTCTATACTGTGGGGAATCCACTCACCTCATTTCAGCCTGCCCAGTTCGTCCGCCTCGCCTAATGGTGGGTAAGGTTACGCTCACACCTTCTGTCTCTCATATACCACATATGCAATCAGAATTAATTGTGAACTCCCATACTCTCCCCATACATGTGCTGGTGGATTCTGGAGCGGCTGGAAACTTAATCTTTTCTATATTCATTTCCAAGCATCGTATTCCCTCCATGTGAAATGAGATTCAGTACAAAATAACCACCATACAGAGCACACCATTAGGCGATGGCAAAATATCCCAATGTACGAAAGAAGTGATACTTCTCTCTCCTCTTAAACATCAAGAGAAGTTAAATTTTACTCATCTTCCCTCACGCCAACGTTGATGTCATCTTGGGCAGACCATGGCTCAAGCAACACCAACCCCATATTAACTGGCATACAGGCGAGATACTGAAATGGAGTACCGCTTGTGTCACACATGGTCATATAACTTCCCCTGCTGTTCACTCTACGAAACACAAACTCTTATCAATTCAAGCCACCACCATTGAAGCTCCTCATCACTCATCCATCCTCACCATTACCTCCATTTACCAATCATTCACCGACGTTTTCAGCAAGGCACCCAGTTACCCCCTCATCGGTCCTGGGACTGTAGCATCGACCTGCTGCCAAACACCAAACTCCCTCACGACAGAATATATCTCCTTTCCTGTCCTAAATACGAGGTGATGAATTCATACATTGACGAGGCTCTCCATCAAGGGCTCATCAGACCATCCACCTCTTCAGCTGCATCTAGCTTCTTCTTCGTTTCCAAGAAGGACGGAGGATTAAGACCCTGTATCGATTATTGGGTACTGAATACTGCCACGTTGAAGTTTGCTTACTTGCTACCACTGGTTCCTGCTACTCTGGAGGAGCTCAGAGACGCTCGCATCTTTAGTAAGCTTGATCTTCGAAGTGCCTATAATTTAATCCGTATCCAAGAAGGGGACGAATGTAAGACTGCTTTCATCACCCCCTCCGGCCATTATAAATATCAGGTTATGCCCTATGGCCTAGCACACAGTCCTTCCATCCTCCAGAATTTCATGAATGAAATCTTCAGACACTTCCTCCATCGTTTCACGATAGTCTATATCGATGATATTTTGATCTATTCCGTAACCTAAAAGAACACCAGTCACATGTTCAACAAGTACTCCAATGTCTCTGTGTAAATCAACTCTTCCTCAAAGCCGAAAAGGGGAAATCCCATAAAACCATCATCTCCTTCCTCGGATATGTGATCGATGCCGAAGAGGTCAGTATGGAGCAAGGCAAAGTGGATGCCGTTTCTCAGTGGGAAACACTGAAGACCCTCAAAGAACTACAACGATTTCTGGGCTTCGCCAGCTTCTATAGACGGTTCATTAAAAACTACAGCATCCTTTCTGCTCCTTTGGTCTTTTGCCCTGAAGCGCATCACACCTTCAATAAACTGAAGACCATGCTTACCACAGCACCCATTCTCCGTCATCTGGACCCTTCACTGCCTTTCACGGTCGAAGTAGATGCAGCTGAGGCACCATACTTTCCTAATGGTCTGGTGAACCCAAAGCTCTTCATGTGTGTGTACTACTCCAGGAAATTAACATCTGCGGACCAAAACTATGGAATCGGAGACCGTGAGCTGTTGGCCATTAAACTTGCTCTTGAAGAATGGTAACATTGGCTTAAAGGGGCTCAATGTCCCTTTACTGTTATCACAGACCATAAAAATCTCCAATCTCTTCGAGATGCCAAACGCCTCAATGCCCGTCAAGTTTGCTGGTCCTTATTCTTCACAGGGTTCAACTTTCATATCACCTATTAGCCTGGTCACAAAAATGTAAAAGCTGACGCTCTTTCTTGGATGTACTTATCTATTCCTGATCATGATTCCCCTAACATGTTCCTACCACCTTCTGTCTTCATCGCTCCTATTATGTGGCAACTGGATGAAGATATCCACTCAGCCACAATAGAGACAGCGCCCCCTGAACTCCCTCAGGGCCTCCTTTATGTGCCTACCAGGTATCGTGTACTGCTCCTGGATAGTACACACACATCCCTCGGCTCAGGACATCCTGGCAGCAGGCGAACCCTCTCGCTCCTCAGACAAAAAAATTGGTGGCCCAAAATGACCCAAGATGTCACCCAGTATGTTAAGGGTTGCTCAGCCTATGCCATCACAATGACACCTCGCCGCCTGACTGAAGGTAAACTGCAGCTGTTGCCCATTCCCCACCGACCCTGGACCCACTTAGGAGTTGACTTTGCCACCGATCTGCCTCCATCACAAGGGTATACCACCATTCTTGTAGTAGTTGATCGATTTTCAAAGTCATGTAAACTGATCCCTTTAAAAGGTCTCCCCACAGCTCTAGAAACAGCAGAAGCCCTATTCCAACATGTCTTCTGGAATTATGGGCTCCCAGAGGATATTGTATCGGATGGAGGACCTCAATTCATCTCCAGGGTCTGGCGGGCATTCTTCCGGCTACTGGGCACTATCATCAGCCTTTCTTCTGTTACCAGCCGCAGACGAACGGACAGACCGAATGTAAAATCCAAGCGATTTCCCATTACCCCTGAATGTACTGCCAACAGTCATCGAAATACCTAGAGCCAGTATCTACCGTGGGCTGAGTATGCTCAAAATTCCCTTCGTCAAACCTCTACTGGCTTAACCCCCCTTAACCAATGCAAATCGTCACCCGCCTACCGAATCCTACTTACCAACCAGGGCACTACAGAATATCTTGACTCCCGGTGGCGGAACGGCCAACTCCATATCTTATAGATTGGGAAGGCTTTGGTCGTTAGGAGAGATCCTGGACACCCCGCGATGACATCTTAGATCCAACTCTCCTTGAGGAATTCCGCATAGTCACGCCGAATGCACAGCTCCTCGAGGGCGTGGTCGTCCCCGCCGCCAGTCTAGGGTGCCAGAGTCACCCGTGTCACAGCCTCGGCTTGTTCCTGCTCCACCAATTACCGCTCTCCTTCACAAACCGCCTCTCCAATCCCGCGAACCACCACCAGCCGTCTAGACCTCTGCACCTGTTCCCTCTCATTAAAGGACACTATAAAAACTTACCTCATTCTCCCATTCATCCGCCGGTTTCGAAGTCGGATGGTTGTCCTAACCTTTGCTCCTTCGTCTTCTCCTCTTCTTCAATGGATGTCCCCTTTGTGCCTTCGGATCCTTAATCTACTGATCAAGGAAGTGAATATTCTCATATGGTGTTTACGTGAAGATCTACCATTTACCTGATGAACTATGTGTCTAATTCTCACCTTCTGATGTTCCCAAGAACGAACTGTGTGTGAGATCGCTAACATCAGATGTTTACCTTATGAACTGTTGATGAGATCGCTAACAGCCTTGACACCACTCCTCTGCTTCCTCACTTTGATTCAGTGACTTGTTTCAAATAAAACTCATAAAAAAATAACCATCCTTGTCTTCCTTGTCTACCAGCGTGATACAGAACTTGCAGGTTTTATTTTTTCTTCTTCTTTTTTTTTAAATAGAGGAGTTCTGCAAATTAACTGCACCTTCATTTACATAGAAAACACATAGAAAATAATTGTTTACGATAATGTTATCTTCTGAGAGTTTCCAGACCTCAGAGCAATACATGACAGAGATTTTTAATAGTTTAAAGCAATTTGTTTGTTTCTTTTGTCATTTTTAAATTTGTATATATATTTTTTTGTCATTTTAGTTAAGTAAAGTTACTGTTCAATGACACAATACCCTTTTCCCTTTCTTTCAATTAAAATAATTCTAGAAATGTAAGGCTCTGGCACATTGTAAAAAAAAAAATCTACTTAAAGTAAGTGTTCATGCTGCCTTAAAGTTTTCTTTACTTACATGGTAAAGTTGTCTTAACTCAAGTTAAGTTTACAGGACTCAGCAATCCAAGTGTAATATACAAGGTCAAAGTTTAGTTAACTTAAATAGATATGTTGTTTGTAATTAGGAGTGATGTTAACAGGACTTTATAATTCTAGTGTAATAAGCATGGCTTAAGTTTAGTGAACTTAAATATTGAAGTTGACTCTCATTCACACACACTATGGCTAATTTTGTTTATTGAATTCACTTTTCCCACATGTCTTTGGGGGAAACCAGAGCACCTAGAGAAAACCCACCAACACTTGTTAATTTTTAATATAAAATGTATGTAGCACTAAAAACACACTTTGCTTTTCTTAAATATTTAACACAAAATGCATATTCAAAACATTCAAACTCAATTCTAAACCCGCTCGAATTTTACAACACACTTAAGCCCTTTTTTACCAGCACAAGCAAATTCACCAGCAGAAAGACATTAATCATCTGACATCACAAAAAAGTAAATATAAATTTAAGTAAAAGTATTACAATAAATAAAAATAAACAAAGTATGTATAACAATTACAAAACATATACAATAACAAACTGTAAGTAGATTCATTTAATAAAAATGTGTTCGTTAAAAATGTGTTTGTTTTCATTTGCACATATTTGTACTATTTAAAGCCCAGATGTTTGAAAATGTTAACTAATATATATGAGTTTAGCTGACTTCTTTTTAGACTTCTTTTTAAAAAAAATCTAATAAGTTCAGCCACGTAAAACTTTGATATATAAGTTGCCAACATGTTCAATCCAGATAAGTTAACATAACTCAAAATATTAAGTTGTCATAACTAATTAGCACAACAAATTTTTACAGTGCATGCCATCTTTGTTTTTGTTCCCACAGGGAGCATTAATGTGACTTTGTTAATTTTAATTGAGCAATTTCTTTTTTAAATGCTAATTGATTAAAATAAAATGTACCTCACAATTCATTTAAAAAAACAGAATTCAAATATTATTTGCATATGTTTATCTATTGTATTCATTTCAGTGTAAGTACTTAATTTTCAAATCACTGTTATGCCATGCTTGATGATATTTATAGAATTCTAAAATTAATTTCTAAACATCTACAATCCTCTGACAATATATATATTTTTTAACTATCGTATTTTTAATAAGTATCTTTTTTAATTGCCGTTTCATTGCCAAATTTATAATAGTGATAATTTGTTTTGCTAAAGCTGCTTCTGCCTCATTAGTGCATAGGCTGTTATATAATACTCTTTTTTTTTTGTTATGTTAAACTAGATGTTCAGTTTAAAAGCATAATTATAATTGCATAGTGTACATCATACATTTTCCAAGGACATTTTAATACAAATTTGCTTCTTTGTTTGCAATGGAATAGAATTTTTGGATAACATTGTTTTTTCAAAAAATATGTATTAACATTATGTAAATTTTTTACTGAACAATAAATATCTGTACAATTCCAGAACAGAATCTGCAAAATAGACAGGGTTTCAGATTTATCAGCAGCACCTCCTTACAGTTTAAAGTTATCTACAGAATGGACTGGTTATTAACATTATTAAAAAAAAAGGAACAAGAATCGCTGTTTCAGTTTACATTGAACATTTACTACTGCCAAAGCCACTGAACTATCTCTGTGAACCATGTCTGGTTCTTCCAGAACGGGGTTATTATAAGGATGGAGTATTGTCCTCCTTGATCAGTCTATTGAGCCGAGGCAACAGGACAATTGAAGATGTAAACACTGATGTTTATGGTAAAGATACAAATCACTGTTTATGCAAATACGTGATTCATGATCTGTTACACCAGTAGAAAATAGTGACTGTAAAAGCCTAATTTGCTGTCTGCTGGAGAAGCAATTTCCATTGGTCCATTTACCAGAAAACTCTGCACTGCAGGTTAGGAAAATGAGAGATTTTTTGTCCTTTAGCATAATCTGGACACTGCCTCTGAAGTAAGGTTGTCTGTTAGTTAACTGGAATAGACCATGTTTTATGGTCCATAAGACCAAAGCTGAGACTTTCAAGATAGCTCTTCAAGCCTGCAGCCAAGTGACAAGTGGTGTTCGTTTTACAAGAGGCCGGTTGCTGTCAGGGGCAGGTGAGGCAAAAAAAAAAAAAAAACTTTGCAGGACTACAGCCAGCTCTTCATCACAACCCAACTTTGCCTACACCTGACAAATCTGTATGATCTGGATTGTGTTACTCCACTAGACTTTTATTTTTATTTTACATTTGTGTGTTGTCGGTTTTAAAACAAAGTATTTTAGGCCATTCAAGTACATGATGCTGCAAAGATCTCAGTGTAGTACTTATGTGCTGTAATAGATTTGTTTCTGTGCTTGCAAATCTGTGCTTGCAAATAGAAAGCCACCCAGTATATAATTGAGTTTTTTTCCCCAATATATTTTTGCCTATTTGTGGGAAAATATTCATCTTGATAAGTATTTATGTCAGCTTTGTCCATTATAGGGTCAATTTCTTGAGCTCTAAACAGGCTTGTAAAACAGTTTCAAGCTACATACCTTCCTATGCAGACATCAGAGAATAGTTTTAAAATATAATTCATCATTGGAAAAGGCTAATTTTAAAATGGACAGAGATTCTGTTTCTGTTTGCGTAAAGTTTGTACATTATCCCTTTCAAGTATAATTTACCACATGAATCCAGTAGGGGGCCATAGAGATTATTTTCTTGCTGTTGCCAACTGCTCCAAATACAACATGTGTAACATTTTGTGAATATTCAAAAAAAAAAAAAAAAATCTAAAGGAGATGTTGACTTGAAATTGAACCAGATTTTGGTTAAAAATAAATAAATAAATAAAAAATACCCACATAAAAATAAAGCTAAAAAAATAAAACATCTAAAAAATTTAATTGCCAATTTTTTATGGCAGTTTACTGGTGGCTCTCATGATGAGAATTAAGTCTTCAACAGCATGCAAAATCTTAACGATTCTGTGGGTCCCATCTATAAAAATCAGATCTTTATTTTGTATTTTCTATTGGATTCAAGTCAGGTGATTGGCTGGGCCATTCTACAGCTTGATTTTTTTTTCTCTGAAAGCATTTGAGAGTTTCCTTGGCTGTGTCTTGGATAATTGTCTTGCTAAAATGTCCTCTTTGGTTTCTTCATCATCCTGGTAATGTAGATGTTGGGACTGAATCAGGGATTATTAATTCACAATGACTAAGGGCCGAAGGTTGCTTTGTAACTACTGAGAGATTTCAGCTGCCATCTGGGCTTTTACTGCCTTTCTACCACTCCCTTTCCTCATGTGTTCAATAATTTTTCTCTGTGTTGTTTCATTTTATTACACCTAACTTAATTAATTAATTAGTTTTGTTTTCTTTGCATATATGGATTTATTTGGTATATACCAACATATATATATATATATATATATATATATATATATATATATATATATATATATATATATATATATATATATTATATATAGCAATCGCACACAAGAAGCAGCATAATGTGGCTTTATATCAGCATTGGTGGGAGGCGTGTGCGGGCCGAGTGCCTTAGTGCCCTCCACCACTTAGTGCCGATATACAGCCACATCGCAGCCAGGCGTTCCTGCCCGGTCTTCAAATACATTGCGCAATGATGAATTATAATGAATTATTCAGCTGTTTGAAACTTATTTCTATTGTTATTTTTCTCCCTCTAAGCACTAATTATGTGGTCTATGTCGCCATCTTGTGGCGGAATATCAACTGTCAATATACATATTTATATAAAACGCTGTAGTATTATCTAGACTCTGTATACACACATATACAGTTGAAGTCAGAATTATTAGCCCCCCTTTGAATTTTTTCTTTTTTAAATATTTCTTATTTAAATATTCATGTTAAGCAGAGCAAGGAAATTTTCACAGTATGTCTGATAATATTTTTCTTATAAGTCTTATTTGATTTATTTCGGCTAGAATAAAGCAGCTTTTAATTTTTTTAAAACCCATTTTAACGTGAAAATTATCAGTCCCTTTAGGCTATATATTTTTGATAGTCTACAGAACAAACCATCATACCATCATACCATCAGATTACCCTAATCTGCCTCGTTAACCCAATGAACCTAGTTAAGCATTTAAATGTCACTTTAGGCTGTATAGAAGTGTCTTGAAAAATATCTAGTAAAATATTTATTACTGTCATCATGGCAAAGCTAAAATAAATCAGTTATTAGAAATTAGTTAATAAAACTATTATGTCTACAAATGTGTTGAAAAAAATCTCTCCGTTAAACAGAAATTGCGGGGGGCTAATAATTCTGACTTAAGCTGTATATGTCAAGGTTGGGGGTTGAAGGAGAGGAGGCGAGGACCCAATTGCAAAAAATCATGGCTTTATTTACTAAAAACAAAACAAAAAGACAACAAAAACACCCCGAGGGTGAAAAACATAATTTAACACAAAATGCACACAAACTTGGCTGGGCTGGCAAAACAGGACTATATACAGTTGAAGAGGCTTAACTGGGTTAATTAGGTTAATTAGGTTACCTAGGCAGGTTAGGGTAATTCTGATTGTCGGAAAAAATCGAAAAAAAAAATATATAGCTTAAAGGGGCTAATAATTTTTACCTTAAAATGGTGTTTAAAAATAAAAAAACTGCTTTTATTCTAGCTGAAATAAAACAAATAAGACTTTCTCCAGAAGAAAAAATATTATCAGACATACTTTGAAATTTTCCTTGCTCTGTTAAACATAATTTGGGAAATCTTAAAAAAATAAAATAAAATTCAAAGGGGGGCTAATAATTCTGACTTCAACTATATATATATATATATATATATATATATATATATATATATATATATATATATATAATATATATATATATATATATATATATATAAATATATATATATATATATATATATATATATATATATATATATATATATATATATAAATATATATAATATATATATATATACTATAGCAACAAACTATAAAAGCCTGAAGTGTTAGCCTTGTAAGCTCCATTTTCAATTCTGCCCCAGACTACGCTTGGCTAATTGACCTCTGTCTGCAGCTGTGGTTCAAGTCGAATGCACTTACAGACAACACAGACTTGGCTGAACATTCACAGTTGAAAGGTTTAATTGCAAACAGACTAAAAAAAATTTTTTTTTACTATGATTTAGTGGGGGATTTAATAACTTTCAGAGAAATTGTGTTAGGGGAAAGTGTTTTATGTTGTATTTATAAAGAATAATTTGTTCTTTAAGTTCTAAAATATTGTAAGCATGTCTTGGTTTTACATTTGACCAAAAGCTTAGTAAATTATTTTATGAATAATAATAGTATTGTATTTGAAATGAAATACTGAAGAAATTTTATTTAATCATGCTATGCTAACATTGTCTTCTCTTCTCTCCAGTGTGCTGTTTGGTATGTGAGTCTCAGTGTCTGACTTAAACTGGATTTCAAATAAACCCCTGTCACCTCCCATCACTGCAGGCCTATGGCCTTGCTATGACAAGTGCTGACAGTTGTGCTGCTGTGGCAACATTCAATCTAAGACTTCAGGCTGGGTTGAGTATGAATGGGGGATGTGTTTGGGGTAAAAGATATTGCACATTTTCTGAAAGCATCTCTAATAACAGAGTTGTCCAAGTGCCGCCCATCACCTCATTCACCCCTATTATTGATACACTCACCTCTGGCCTAATCAAACCCAGTACTTCCCCCAGCGTTTCCCTTTTTTCTCCAACAAACCATCAAATCCCTGTTGTGTTTATTCTATCTTTTTCTCACAGGCTGCCTTGCCTAGGGTCCTTCTCATTTTCTCAATGTAATCCCTTTTTGTTCATCTTGTCATCTCTGTCACACACTGTGCAGTGAAGGAATAATGAAGAGTTCATGGTTTAATAAAAAACTGAAAACACACACACATTTTCATGCAAACATCTGGGTGAATGTGGTTGACATCTGGCATAAACAGAGACAACAGTGAGCAGAGCTTTGAGCACTTTTCCTGTCTCAAAGCCAGTTGATTTCTAAAAGACATACACAATTTCCTGCATATAAGTGTGTGGGAATAATGAATTCAAAAACACAGAGCATCTAAGCAAAGATGGAACGATCTCATATTGAGTGCATGGAAGAATATGAGAGAGAAATACAAATAGAAAAGTCAAGAGAGAGCGACAAAACAGAGAAAGAAAGACAGTCAGCGAGTTGACTTCCCTCACATACAGAGTAGAAGAGGGGACAGGCCAGAGTGACAGCAGGAAGGCCAAGAAAGGCAGAGTGGAACAGCTTCTAAAAAAGAATGAGAGGTGCCAGCAGAGACAGAGAGTGCAGCTCATCCTTTATTCCTCTTCATGACACAAAGACAGCCCGCATCACAGTTTTCCCTGTCACCTTGCGCAGTTGCAGCCAAACTTTCACAGAGTTTGGATAAGGGACATGCGCATCCATGTGTGCATGAGTGAGTGTTTATGTGTGCACCCTATATTTGCACTTCTACATCACTAGACGTCAAAGTCAGACTGTCATTCAAACCTTTCTTTTAGACAAAGAGTCGACCCTCTATCACCTGTCTGGGTTAAAATAACTGATAACTATGAGAATGCCATCTTCACGGTCCAACAAACAAACTTCCATTCACCTAAAAAATGTTGATCTATGGATAATTTGCATACATAAAATTAAAGCATAATGTTGATGGCGTAGATTTTCTGACGAATGGAGTAAGACGTATAATTCCTGTGTCTTTTATGATCATTAATAAAGTTGAATGTAGGGCCTAGATTGTATTATGACCTTAGTGTCATCCCATAATGTGTGTATTTGCTTTTTTGTATTCCAAATTATTTGTTTCCTCAGGATCTACCAAGCCAGGTCAGAGGTCATGGAGACCTCTTGCGTGGAATTGAGTCTTGAAGAATTATTTGCCATTTAATGTCTTAAATCTTTTAAAGTAAATTTCTTTGTATGCAAGCTGCCAGTTAGGATGTTGATTATGCCTGTTTTAACAAGATAGATGGATAAGATAGATTTTGATAAGATAGATGAGTACCACACTGTAAAACCTAACAGTCGATTTATTAAATGAAATGAGTGTAGTTAACTCAAAATTTACCGGAAGTTAATTCTACTCATTTGAAAAGAGTTTTGAACTCAGTGTTGAAGTTACTGAGTTAATTAAGTGATTTTAATGTGAAGTGGGATGCTGACCACAGAGGTGTGAATCCAAATGCAGGTTTATTGAGAATGTTCAGGCAAGTAACAGTCAACACAGGGGCGAACAGATGTATGCAGGCAATCCAGAGTTTATGGTCATAAAACAGGCAGATGGTCAAAAGGCATGCAGCAAGCAACGTAAAACAAACAAAACAAAGCGAGGGTCAGAACAAAGCAAGGTCGTATGTTCACAATACTGTTACAAGACTCAGCAGCTAGTGTGTGTCTGTGTTGTTTTAAAGTCCATGTCACCACTTCTAAACAGCTTTAGCTGTGTGTGTTAGCAACCAGCAGGACTAGGAACTGGTGTGTGTGCGCAGTGCATGACTGGATCTTGTAGTCCATAAAATGGCGGATTTGTAGTTCTGTGCGATCTGTGTGTTTACCAGTGATCTGCCAGGATTAGATTACTGGTGACTATGACCAGTGATTAAGTATGTGTTGATTGAGCATTAATAATGTACCTGCGATTATCAAGCAGAATTACTAAAGAAAAACACAAAACTACAGCTTTAAAAGAAATAAAACACATTTAATCTCTTAAAAAATCTTATCTGAGGATCATTAAACAACTCAACAAACGTATCAACAGCCTTACCAATTACTAACCTGCTTGACTTTATTTCTGTCAGACATCTACACAAGCCCTTAGCAAGACTCATTGGAAATAATCTTGTTAGACGTCACCATTGACGAGAAGCACGGTTGCTTTACTAGCGCTCTTTGACTTCATTTTTCTTGTTAGTTTCTCTTTGAATGTTTTAACTATATGTTATGGCAAGAGAAAGGAGACAGAATATTATCAGTTTAAATAATCAAATTGCTAAATCATTATTAATATTGCTATTTAAATTTGTTTCTAATAAAGTTAATGATGTGGTATTGAATCTGAAGTAATGAATAATGTAGATGCTTTATTAAACTATAGAGTACTTTATTGAACTACACTTTATTAAGGGTTTCTTAACAAACATACATGTTTTTTTTTTCAAATCTGAACCAAATAAGAGATGTAGACATTAAGAATTATAGTAGGCTGTTTCCTCAATATACAGTTAAAGTCAGAATTAGTAAGCCCCCTGAATTATTACCCCTTGTTTATTATCCCCCCAATTTCTGTTTAACAGAGAGCAGATTTTTTCAACACATTTCTAAACATAATAGATTAACTGATTTATTTAATCTTTGCCATGATGACAGTAAATAATATTTTACTAAATATTTTTCCAGACACTGGAAAACCAGGTTAATTAGGTTAACTAGGCAAGTTAGGGTAATTAGGCAAGTTATTGTATAACGATGGTTTGTTCTGTAGACTATCAAAAAAAAAATATATAGCTTAAAGGAGCTAATAATTTTGACCATATAAATGGTTTTAAAAAATTAAAAACTGCTTTTATTCTAGCCGACATAAAACAAATAAGACTTTCCCCAAAGAAAAAATATCATCAGACATACTGTGAAAATTTCCTTGCTCTGCTACACATCATTTTGTAAATATTTAAAAAAAAATCAAAGGATGGCTAATAATTCTGACTTTAACTGCACGTTCTTCAGCAATCTTGCGTCCTTGTCATGTAACGTCATCATCAAGTGCCAAAGTTAATTTTTAAAAACTCAAGACCTGTAAGAACTGAGGAGGTGTGAAAGTTCCCGGATGTGTTTCTTGATATCAAGAATGAGTCGATCGGACTTGACTGCACAACTCGCTCGAGAGGTCCCAGAAGTCATTGCGGCTGAATAAAAAAGGTGGGAAGCGCAGAGCATTTTATATAGATTTATTATTCAAGTTTAGAGATATAACTTATTTGTCTCAGGAGTCTTCCTAAATGAGACGTGAAAGTAAACATTACCATGAAAGTCTTATTTATTTATGCTGTTTATTTGCTGCTTAAAATTTGTTTTATTTTGTATTGTGGCAACATACATTTGTAAGATCTCTATGCAAAGTATATATTGTGAAAAGGGGAAAAACAAAAAAAATGTTGTATGAGCACTGTACTGTTTAAATAATTTTCCGTTTTAAATGTTGAATGTCATGTGGCCATAAGGAAGAACACATCATCTCATTTCTCACAGAACGCGTTCTCTGTTCTCGTGGTCTCCCGAGTTCATTCTGCCGAGGTAACTTGGCAAAAACAGTCTCCACAAGAACATCCGAGTTCTTGTAATTGAGAAACAGCTTCTAAGTCTCATTGATGGTGGCACATTTCATGCTGCAGTGCATGCTGGGAGAATCATTCAAAACTCATCCATGGCTCCCAGCATGCACTGCAGCAAGTAATATGTTACATCATTGAGATTCAGACTCTGATTTTTGATGTCTATGTGTTTAAAGTGGTTCAGATGTTCAATGTGTTTTAAAGCTGGGTTTCCTTCTGTAAAACAACAGAGGAATTATTATCAGTGAAGTGAAAAGCAGTACCACAACATTATAAAAATAATGTGAAATCACCAATAACATCAATTATTGAACCACTTGATAATATAGACAGCAGCCAATGAAAAGTAAACATGTGAAACAGTGGTGTAGTCGGGGCTATACGCACGTATACTCCGTATGCCTACTTTTTCCATGAGCTGTTTGGGTATTACGACTCCAGAGGATCAATAATTGCGTTTACCCTTAGTATACTCACTCACTTTGCTGATTAAACTTCCCTAACTTAAGTGTATTCTCATCCCTTTTAACTATACCAAACTCGCATCTTAATTTGTTGCAATTGGTGCATTTTTGTTTAACTTGTGCCATTCCTCAAGTACGATTATAAAACAGCATGGGCATCACTTTAGCGCTATATATTTCTATTCAGCCCCCCTAAAAGTTTTGCGATTACCTCATGAACTGTACACTAAACTATCACCTCAGTACCCTTTAAAGCCAATCTCCGAGTCTGCTGCGGGCACTATTAGCTAAGCATAAATCATTGAATAGGATTAGACTATTAACATCTTGCTTTAAAATTAACAGATTTGTTGAAATATTTTTCATTTTTAAATGGCTAGTTCACCCAAAAACATAAAATGGTCATCATTTAACCTTTTCTTAATCCAAATCGGTTTGTCTTTTTCATTCTGTGAAAACTTGTAATCACTGACTTCCATATTATTTATTTTTCCTTCTGTGGAAGTCAATAGTTACAGGTAACTTATGTTAAATAAATAATTATTGCTAATGAATCAAAGAAACATTAACTTTCGTCGTTTCTCTGCTCTCTTTTAAAATGTAAAATCCTGCTTGTTAACAGCAGGTGTTCATCATTAATGCTCAATCAACACATACTTAATCACTTAAATATCTCATTGATTCAACTTAAATGGAGTAAGTTCAAAGTACTCATACAGATTAGTTCCCCTTTGGATGGGGAACTCCAATGCTATGTGGAAACTTCCACTATGGGGATTTCGTCAGAAACCAATCCTCTGAATGAGTATAAAAACGGGCCAATGAAATGCCAATGAGTTGGCAGCGTCAGCGTGCACAGCTGGCGTCAATGACAATCGTCATGCTATAAGACGCAGCCAGTGCCATGCTCGACATCCTTTCGCTTTCAGAGCCTTTCACGAAGCTTCTGAGAGAGTCTTTGAGGGTATCTCCAACCTGTGTCTACAAAGAGAGATCGAGAAGCAGCTTCTCCCAGTCCAGAGCGCGTATACGCAGTGGCAGATGGTCGAGCTGGGTATTCTCCCTTGCCTGGCTCCTTTGGGTCCGGTTCTCCAAGAGCGGTTTGTATATAGGAAAAAAGCCTTCCTAAAAGCAACACGGTCGTGCAGCGCGTCTTTTTCAAGACGTCACTCCGACCGTGCGTTTCTGGATTCGGGGGTTTCCTATGCCCGGATGATGGGCACGAGCACAGCGTTTCATGTCTGGGGGTCCAGCATGTTAATGCAGTGCTCGCGGGCAGTGCATGCCATCACTGATGTCATGTCTGTTGCGCAGTTAAGATCGCGGCTCGCTCTTGCAAAAGAGCCACCCACCCCAGTTGTCCCCCGCACTGCGGTTGGCACTCGGGCAGACTCGGTTTCAGTGGGAGTAAATCCGCCGCCCCAATCTGAAGAAAATGAATAAACGGATATTCACACACAACTGACTGCCAACTGTTATTGGCATCATACATTAAGTGGTCTTCCAGCCAAAGATGGCTCAATATTCAATATTTCAGAGCGCTATATATTCAATTTCCAATTCTCCCTAAAGGAAAAGAATTACAATTACACAATTAATTTTTTGCACAATTTGATTAATAATATAATCATATTAGACAAATATGTTATTCAAAGCTATTTTTAGAAATAAGTAAAAACTTTTTCATCCAAAAATGAAAGCTCAAATGGCTTAAATTTTTTTTACATTTATTTGTATTATATAGGCCTAAATGTATATAGCTTTTCTTTGTTTTATATTGGTTTATTTATTTATTATTGTATACGATTTTTGTAATTTTTATTTTAATATTTTATTTTTTAGGCTATAGGTTAGGCTATTTTATCTAGAATATGGCACTAATGTGTTGAGCCAATAGTCAAGATTTAAGTCATTCTATTATATTCAGATTTTATGATCTCCAAAATAAATAAAATAAAAATAAATTCATTAGCCACTTGCTCAGCATCTAGACAGAGCTGTGAAATGAACTCTTTTTCACCCCGGTCCATGCATGCTGCTCAAACACACCCTTTAAACATAACAAAAGCTCTCGACAGCTGAGAGTTACTGGCTGTTGTGTCTTTAATGTGGTAGACTATAAGGCACACCGATTGAGTCTGACTGAAATGTGTAAAAATTATTGTGCATTATTGAAACTACATCAACAAGTGAACATATTATACATATTACATACTATATGTATGTATTATGTATTATATTAAACATATTATATTAAAACAACTAAGAATTATTTTATGCAACACTCAAATAAATTTGATGCACACTAAAATGCACATGAAAATCTACACCTGACCAGTAGCTACAATTTTATTTTTTTAATTGTACTTGTGCCACTAGGGAAAATGGCAGCAGACCATCTTGCTCTCACCTTGTCCCAAAGCCCCCCAAAGCCCCAGCTGGCCTGCTGTCCAAAGTATTTGGCAGGCAGACAAAGGTCAATTTTTAAGCTGAATCAAATTAACTTTATGAGTCCATAGAGCTTATATTATGTTAAACTGACCTAAAACAGCTAGTGTAACTTATAAAATTAAGTTAGAACATGATTAACTTAAATTAATAAGTTAAAATGAACTAAAAACATATGCTGTCATGACTAATTGATCATAAATTTTTTGACAGTGTACATATGTGTGTTCATATTCCTAAAGATGTAAGGTGACAAAACACTTATTTTAACTGATTTATAGATTATATATCCATATACAGACAACATAATTTGTCTGTACAAATGTCTGCACTGTGATCGTAACTTTTCTTGTTTGATTGATTCCAGTTTTGACATTGGTACGGATTAATGTATATGCACAAATATATAATTGTTAAGCATCCTGTACAAAATATTAATTTAAAAAAACATATTTTTATTCATTTTAAAATATTTATCAAGTATTTTTAATGCAACAAACACATTTCCCACAGCATTCCTATAATAAATATGTATGTCAGGCTCGTAGCCAGCCTATTGAAAGTGGTGGACCTTTTTGTAGTTATTCGCCTCATTTTCTATTAAATTGTGAGCTTCAAAAACTGCATTTTAGTGACATTTTAAGCACTCTGTGCTGGATTAGCTTGCTGAATGATGATCATAACCACAGTTTTTTGATGCAACAAAACATTTCCTGCAGTGTTGTCCAAGTGCTTACAATGCTATTTTACCATAAAGTGTTTATTTACAACTGTGCTTTTAAACTGTAAACAGCTGTAAACAATTTATAATGGCATGCTGTCAAAAATGTGACAAATGAGCTCATATAGGGGCCAAATTCTGGGGGAGGGTCTTTTAAACCTCCTGAACCCCCCTGCACTTTAAAACCCCAAAAGTTAAGGTAACTCAAACCATTTAAGGAAACCGATTGCAACAAACCATTTAAGTTAAAAAAACTAATCCAAATGAGTACTGTGGACTTAATCCATTTGAGTAAACAAAGCAATTTGAGCACAGTAAAACCCAATAAATGATGAGAACTCAAATAAACTGAGTACTGTAAAACTCAATAAGTTAAGCCAAAAAGATTGCAACAAACCATTTGAGTTAAAAATCTAATCTATATAAGAACGGTGAACTTGCTTCATTTAAGTTGACATAATTAGGTATTTAATTAACTCGTTACCCTCAACACTGGATTCAAAACTCTTTTCAAATGAGTAGAAAAAGTTTGAGTTAACTACATTCATTTCATTTGATAAAGTTGACTGTTGGGCTTTACAGTGTGGTTATGGGCCTTTTATCCCATGGCATTTCTTGTAAAGAGTAGGAGTGTCCTGGCTAAATTCCCTCCATCAGCCCTTATCAATCATGGACTCCCAATCACTCTCAACCACTGAATTGGCTCTATTACTGTCTGTCTACTCCACCAATAGCTGATGTGTGGTAAGCGTACTGGCATCATTGTCCTGTGGCTGCCGTCGCTTCATCCAAGTGGATGCTGCACACAGGTGGTGGTGTGGAGAGCCCCTATCATGATAGTGAAGCACTTTGGGTGTAAATGCACTATATAAATACATATTATATATATTTAACTTGCCTATTTTTTTATTATTTAAAAAACATTTAAGGTTAAAGCATTTTAAGGCATTGCTTTGGGCTGTAAGAGAAACCAGGGGAATTTTAAAAACTTCACACAGAAATGCCACTTGGCACAGCCAGTACTTGAACCAGCAACTTTTTGCTGTGATGCAACAGTGCAATAATCCACCATGCTGCTGGACAAAATTCCATTAACACATATTCTTTTCAAAGCAAAAATGGATGCATGTGAACATAAATGGTTGATTAACTAACACCATACAAGTTTGATTATTGAGAAACATGGTTTTTCCTACCACTGCTATGCTGATGACACCCAGCTATACCTCTCTTTTCACCCTGACGATCCCTCGGTTCCAGCTCGCATTTCAGCCTGCCTGTCAGACATTTCACACTGGATGAAAGATCATCATCTCCAGCTAAACCTCACGAAAACAGAAATGCTTGAAGTTTCTGCCAACCCGACTCTTCACCATAACTTTTCAATCCAGATGGACGGAGCAACCATCACTGCATCCAAAATGGTAAAAAGCCTTGGAGTAACAATTAATGACCAACTGAACTTCTCTGACCACATTTCTAGAACTGCTCGATCTTGCAGATTCGCACTCTACAACATCAGAAAGGTCCGACCCTTCCTATCTAAACATACAGCTCAACTAATTGTTCAAGCTCTTGTTCTCTCCAAACTGGACTATTGCAACTCTCTGCTAGCCGGGCTACCAGCTAGTTCTATCAAACCTCTTCAGCTGCTTCAGAACGCTGCAGCACGAGTGGTCTTTGATGAACCCAAAAGAGCACATGTCACGCTCCACTCACCCGTTTGCACTGGCTGCCAGTTGCTGCCCGCATCAAATTCAAAGCTCTGATGTTTGCTTACAAAGTGACCTCTAGCTTGGCTCCTTCATATCTGCTCTCACTTCTGCAGATTTATGTGCCCTCCAGAAACTTGCGTTCTGTGAATGAACGTCGCCTTGTTGTTCCATCCCAAAGAGGGAAGAAATCACTTTCCCGAACTCTCACATTCAATCTGCCCAGTTGGTGGAATGAACTCCCTAACTACATCAGAACAGCAGAGTCACTTGCTGTCTTCAAGAAATGACTAAAAACGCAACTGTTTAGTCTCCACTTTCCTTCCTAATCTGCAACTGCCTCTCTGGCTATACCACTAACTGTGCCCTCTCTCTCTCTCTCTCAAAAAAAAAAAATACAAATTTTTTTCTTAGCTTCTTAGACTTTACACACCTGAAACTTGTCTATAGAACTTGTTCACTGCTGCTCTTATAGTTGTGTGAATTGCTTCCTTGTCCTCATTTGTAAGTCGCTTTGGATAAAAGCGTCTGCTAAATGACTAAATGTAAATGTAAATGTAAATCCTTACAAATACAGTATAAGCAAAAGCTAGATTAAATATTATACATTTTGATGTAGTATTATATATATTATTATATGTATTGGATCTAAGTAGGCCTTCGTTTTAGTATTGTTTACTGATGTTACATCTAATGTTATGTACAACATAGCAAAAGTTATTTGGCAAATATGATTGGTGTACTCAAAACATGAAAAAAAAAAAAAACATCAACACATATTGGCAACAAGATAATCATGTAATTTAAATGTTTTTATTTTTTATTAAAACCATACAAACAATTGTCGTAATCTTATATAAAAAAGCATTAAGAGTTGTTCCCAGTTTAAAAGTGCTAGGCACCATGACTCTATTTTAATTTCCTTGTTTAAATGTAGGACAAAACACAGAGATTCCTGCTTTATAGAATAAGATATTTAGGAAGATATATATTTTTTTCTAATTCTGACTCCAGATGCAAACTATTCTGACTACAGTGTACCGAATTAATATGCATTTACAAGCTTGAAGAAATCAACAACAGAAACAACAATGTTTACATGTAACATTTCTCAATGCCCAACCAAAACATGAAGTCATAGGAATCCTCCCTTTTTGTTTTTCTATAATTTGCGTAAAAAAGTAAAACGGCAGTGATTATTTTGTATGGACAGGCATAAATAAGGCACATACCTTAGGCGTAAACCTTCTGATCGTGTCCTATTGGAATGGGTCATACCACTTTTGTGATTAAAATAAAAGTCACTGTAATACGACTGCAGAAATAACTGTACAAAAACATTACCTAATTGCTAGAGTACATCTTTAAAAAACTGTACAAATGCAGTTAGACATTGCAGATTGTTTTAATACTGCTTAAAACGCTTTTTGCTCTTGATGTGCCATTGTGTATATAAATTTGAATTTTGTTTATGTAATCATAAATGTGTAGACAGACAACAAGTTGATCTAAAAAGTCAAGGTATACGTGACATCTTACTATATATTTACTGCACTGCTGTGACAAAAACAGCACACTACCGACTCTTACAAAATAACAAATAAAATTACTGACATATTTAGATAAATTTAAACATGAATTTACACATTAAACAACATCTTTTGTTCCCAAATTCCAAATCATCTGTGCAATAACCAAAACATTGACCTTACTAAAATGATCACAGATATTTTTTTTTCTTGACATATGTCACATGAAGTACTGCTTAACATTGACCCCAGTCATTAACTGTTATATAAAAAATATGTAAAATGTAAATTATTATGGTAAACAAAGAAAAAATATTTACAAAGTTATAGCAATATAGTAAAGATACAGATATATCAGCTCTAGATGATTTGTTGCTCACATTACAAAATGTTCCTCTTTCTAGTGATGGTGTGAAAATTGGCCAAAACAAAATTTGTTAAAGCTGAAATCACTACAACATTAGTAAACATGATTTTTTTCCCTGTAAAAATATTTAACCCTGTCTTAACTTGTTGACAGTCGTGTCTGTGTGTATTTACACCTTCTTAGTAATTTGTAAAGCACTCTAAAATAAAGGTACACAATGAGTTAACCTACTCAGTTTAGTGAAAACTATGCACAATTTAGTATTTAAGAAAAATGGCATGCACTTGTAACAACAGTGCAAAAGAACTTAATAGGAGCAAAATCAACAAAGAAAACTGAGGCAAAAAAGATTGGTGCCTCTTTCGGTCATGATCATCTTCTAGGAAGACGAAAAAAACCCCCATCAAAATAGAGTCTGTAGCAACTCTTTTATCAACATTGCCTGTTAAACAGTGTTCATAAGGCTTTTTTTCTCATCCCACATCTTTACATGCACAAGTCTGTTAAATTTATGTTAACTATAAAACATTTTTTTGTTTTGGTGGGGCAGTTCAGACTACTGGATGATTGCCAGAAATTTACTCTCTTCAGCGAGGGTGGTGAGGAGGGAGCTCATGTCACTGATAGCCATGTTGTTTGTGCCTATATTCACACCGTGAAATGCAGAGGAAGCATGAGAATTACTCAGTCGAGAGGAAGTCATGCCAGATACTACGCTGCCCTGCTCATAACTATCATCAACAATGGAACAAATTCCTAAACCAACATTATCAGCTGGGATTCTTTCTACTGTGCTAGTCACCTGATTAACCCCAGATGACAGAAGAACTTCAGAAATTCTTTCTTTCTCTGCCATCAATGATTCCATTAGACATGACTGTACTATGTTGTGAGAGATCTTGGACTCTTCTGGGTCAAAACAGTTGTCAATGAACACAGGCTTTTGTTGCTGAATTGATGAGCAAGTGTTGGTTTGAAGGTGATCAACTTGATCAAGCTTCACAACGGAAACCTGATTTGAAAGTGAACAATTGGTGCCTAGTCCATTTTTCAAGCTTTGTGGGTGGCATAATTGTACATTATGGCTGTTCATATCCTGCCTAGTGGAGTAGGAAGTGTTGACAGCTGGCTGAGGCCGGTAAGCCAGTAGTAAGCTGCAGTTACCTGGTCTTTGCAATAACAGATTGCTGCTGACTTGATTTGTTATTTGATTTTGCTGGAGATGAGATTGGGATACAGCTGTATGTTGGGAACATTTCTGATGAATGGGGGCTGAAAAAATATGAGAGAAGTCTGGTCGACCAAAGTTGCTGTGTTTTGATTCCAGTTGGAAGGTTGAGAAAGACTCAGTCTTAATGCCTGTTTTCAACCTGGACTTCTCTTGGACTGGTTTTGCTACTTGTAGATGCTGCTCTGAATTTCTGCAGCCATAGCTTAAATCTGCCATGTGTTGAAGAGCTGAGTGCTGATCAATGAAATCTATATGCTGCTGTTGTACAACCATGTTTCCAAATCGACCAAAGGGATTGCTTACTGAGCTCTGGTCTGACCATCTGCCACACCTCTGAAACTGCTGCCTTGGAATAGTAACATCAGCACTACCAGAGCTCACTTCATTCGACTGGATAGGCATCAGATCTATACTAGTGTCTTCTTGCTCTACCCCTTTTTGTTGCTGTCGTGGACTGAGGAAGTTCTGGTTATCTGCGGGACTGATAATAGGCCTTTGGTTGTCTTGGTTATTTATTGATTGGGAATGGAGATACTGCATGAAGTCAGGCTGGATGTTTTTATTGACATGTAACAAAAGACCATCCTGGCTCATGGAAACGTTCTCAAGTGTGGATTGCTCCATGATGCTAGGAGGACAAGGGGAGTGCAGATCACTCTGAAAGCTATCTACTTGACAAGTGTAATTCTGTAGGTTTAGACCGTGATCTTCTCTGTTTGAGTAACCATAACTAGCAGGATATGGTGATGAAGTCATATTGTTTACACTACTGAAATGTCGTACTTGTGGCAAGCCATAAGAACTAACATTTTGTTTGTGATGTGTAGGATCACTAGCTCTTCGATCATTTTTCCCTGGACCACCACCAGAGTATGTTCCCTTTCGTTGATACACTTCTTGACTGTCATGCAAGTTGTGTGCACCATCACTACAGCGACGTGACCTGACCAGTGGTGGTAGTGTAAGCTGGTCGGTGTTCTTTCTGTCTTCCATCAAAGCCAAGTGAGTCTTTAGGCTTATATTCCCCATACTGGGCAAGGGTGTGGGAGGAGGTCCACCTGTTGCAGCTGCATACTTGGCCTTTAGGTTATAGTGTTGAGCTGGAGTGAGGTTCAGATCCCCTCTTGATCCCATACCACTGCCCTTAAAAACTACACTTCCACCAAACACCACTGCACTTGAACTTCCCCCATCATACTGGCTGGCTTCACTGGAGCGTCGAGAGGCATCAGTGGAAATAGGGTCATAAGAATCAGTGGCACTGAGATTATGGATATGTCGATGGGGGCTGTACTCTGAAAGTGAAGTCTGGCTAGAACAGCGACTGGAGAAGCAGGGGGAAATGCCAGATCGACGGCTGCTGCTCAGGTAAGCTGAGCTAGTGTTGCTGCCACTACTGTCCCGTCGTTCATGCAGCAAACTCAGAATTGTCAGCTCTGTGTTGGACGGCTCAGGGCATGGAGGCACCCTCACAGAAGTACTCCTCCCAAGGCATTGACCTGATAATACAAGATACTTTATTTAGTAGAGGTTAAGCTTATCATTATTGTGCCATTATAGTCATATTTAGACGTTAATGGGTACATTATTCTAGAAATTAAACTTCTGTCATCATGCCATTAAACTGCATTACTGAAAGAACAGATGTAACATTGTGAAAATGACTTCAATGTGACTTTTGAATAAAAATACAAGTTTGAAATAAGATCAAGGTGATGACAGATTTATTTTTTGGATAACTAGTTTAAAAGATTAGAAGAATGCTTGTGGGTCTGCAATTAAATTTGTAAAGTCTGATATGTTGACAAAGCTTGGAAAGTAAGACTTACCCTTTCCTGTGAGGGTAGGCATGGCCTGGCTTTTAGGGGGCGGTGTTGGAGGCAGGAATCCTAGCCTAGGCACAGCTCCATTCACCTGCCGTAACCTCTCAATCTTAACATGCTCCATCCAGCGTAGGGGCCGTCCAACACTTCGGTGAGTCTGCAAAACTATTGTTGCCGCAGTGGATGTTGCAGTGGATACTGTAGAGTCCATAATGGGGGCATCCTCCTTATCTCCTTCTCTGTTCTCCTCATCCTCCTCTTCATTTTCCATGTCCTCAAGTACTGCCACCTCCCCCGCAAGCCCAATACTGTTCACAGTAAGCTGGACTCCCTGGCTGATATGGGGGCCGTTGATGGACTGGTCACTGCTGCATGAAGACTGACTGCCAGGGCTTGACTGAGACGTCTAAGAAATGAGAGAAATTAATATATTTTGACTATTGTTGAATTTCCAGCAAGTTTAACAGATAAATCTATGTAGAGAATATTAATTACGTTCTAACATGTAAAAAAAATAAAAAAAATAAGCAGAGGTTTGCCCCTGGAGTCCCATGCTGCATCCCAATTTTTCAACTTGCACTACGCCTAAAAAGGAGCAATTTGTTTGTGTATAAAAAGTACACAAGTTTTTGTATGTAAAGTATTAGAAATAATGAGTTTTGGGAATTAAAACAATGTTATAATTGTGCTCTGTTACATTCTGTTACTTTAAAACAGCCAGTCAATGATCCTGTTGTAGTTAACATCCTCAAATACATACTCCACTTTATTTTTAATTTCATTTATATTAAACAAATCTTCCTACCATACTGACAGGAAAACAGGTAGTTTAATGGTGCTAAATTAACTAAGCATTTAATTTTAATATCAGGTTAGAAATAATATATTTAAAGGTAAAATGTTTATATTGTACATTGTTGACTAAATGTTGCTAGCAAAATCAGAATTAGTAAAAAGTAAATAATACAGTTTGAGGGTTAATTGTAATTAAAATGCACTGAACGAACATATTCCATTATTCAGCCTTACTAAAGCACATAAAGCACAGCTATTCTCTCAATAAAATCCATGTTAGCTATTTAGCAACGCAACTGGATTCACCAGGCAGACAGACACCCCTCCCATGACGAGAATCCACTTTGATTGTGAAGTGAATTTAACTTACAAATGAAGTGCAAATAAATCGAGTAAACTCGAAATAGTCATGCATCTAATTACGTGCGAATAGATTGTGTTTGGTTAGATCAACCATTTGGAGTTAAAATTTTTTCATAGAACCAATGATACCAATGACAAATGACTAAAGGTACTTGATCATGCATGTTGATATAATGTAATACTCATGTGACCATATGGAATAATATTGTGACAACAAAGAGTATGGATGTTAAATGTTCTGTACAAAACCAGTGATACAAAAAAGTAAGCTTTGTTTTTAAGACTGTACAAAGCAAAGTACACATACAGTTAGTTACCAGACGTAGCTTGCAATCTGATATATACTCATTTTACCATATGAACAGCATTATGACAACAAACAAACAAACAATGAATAAATAAATAAACCAACCAACCAACGGGCTTGAATTGACTATGAACACAAAGTATTACTGTTTTGTCTGGTCAACTTGATTTAATTTGTAAATATACATCCTTTCCTTTCATTCAGATCTGCAACACATTTCAAATTGGTTAAATAATGATGTGATTTGAAACAGGTGATGTCAACAGGTGATTGTAATTATGATTTGGTACAAAAGCAACATCCAAGAAAGGTCTAGTCCTTTAGGACCAAAGATGGGCCGAGGATCATCAGTTTGCCAACAAATATGTGAGATAATTATTGAAATGTTTAAAAACAATGTTACTCAAATAAATAGAAGATATTTAGATATTCCACTTTTAACAGTGCATAATTAAATGATTCAAGTAATTTGGAGGAATTTTAGTGTGTAAAGGACAAGGGCGCAACACCTAAGCTGAACATCTGTGATCTTTTTAGGTGGTACTGAATCAAGAATCATTATTCACGTATGAGCGATATCACCGCATGACCTCAGGACTATTTTGGCAAACCTGTCAAGTAGCACAATACGTAGTAACAACTACAATGCCAGTTTTAACTGTATTTTGCCAAAAGGAAGCCCTTTGTTAACACTGTCCAGAGAAGCCGTCAATTTCTCTGGGCTCGGAGGCATCTGGGATGCACCATCATGTGTACTGTGCTCAGAAAAATCTGTATTTCAGGTATATTTGGTAGAAATATATGCCGTGTGCGCTGGACCAAAGAAAAAAGGATCACCAACAGACTATTACCACAACATATCCAAAAGCTAGGGTCTGTCGTGGTATGGGGTTGTGTCAGTGCCCTTGGCAAAGGTAACTTGCACTTCTGTTGATGGCACTATTAATGCTGAAAAGTACACAGAGATTTTATGAGCACCTTCCTGGGAGGCCCATGCATATTTCAACAAGACAATGCAAAACCACATTCTGCACTTATTTCGAAGTCCTGGTAGTGGAGGAAGAGAATGCAGGTACTTGACTGGCCTGCCTGCAGTCTCAACCTGTCTTCAATAGAGAATGCGTGGCGCTTTTGGAAGCACAAAATGTGACACATAGACCCCGTACTGTTCCCCACCTTAAGACATGTTTGCAGGAAGAATGGTACAAAATCACCTAAAGCACTTCATCGCTTAGTGTCTTCTGTCCCTAAACATCTTTTAAGTGTTAAAGAAATGACAACAATACAAAGTGGTAAATGCTTTACTGTTCCAACTTTTTTTTTAAATGTGTTGCAAGATATATATTTTTTCTGATTTTAAATATATTCATTCTCAAAATTATTTGCATTTCTGGTAACTATGAGCAAAGAAAGCTGGGAAAAATATTTTTTATTCAAAAATCTAACCATACATACAGTCATGTACCATCAGATAAAAATGAAAACCTGACCGTAAGTGTAACTTCTAGAAGTTTTATAATGGACCAAGGTTGTATGTTGCATATCGTCAAAGATCTACACAAAAACCAAAAACTGAAACAAAAAGGGGTCACTGAATAAAATGTAAGATTCTGCCATGGCCATTTGAGTTTCCTGAACCGAATCCTATGGAAAATTAGTGGGTCAACTAAAGGGGAAAGAACACCAACATGGGTCAGAGAACCTGAAGGATCTGGAAAGATTCTGTAAGGAAAAATTCTGAAGGAAAAGATTTAGAACTGTTATCTGGGCAAATGAAGGATGCAAAAATGCATCTGATAAAGGAGTGCCAACAATGTTGACTAACATGAATTGGAGAAAAACCTTTATTTCATAATGATTTTTCTTCCCCAGTTTTAATTTATATTAATATTTATTTCAATGAAACATTAATGTATGAAAGAAAAATATAAACATAAAAGAGTACTGCTCATATTTACCAAGAATGCCAACTTTTTTGACCACAACTAGAATGCATTTACAAGCAGCATAATTATTAAACTAAGACATGACATGGTCGACCAATGACTGAATGAATAGCTCAAGCAATGATTTAGACTTGAAACAGCAAGTGAAATGAAAATGTAAAAAAAAGCAGACCTAAAAAGACATCACCATTCTCACCTGATCACCCACTGTCCTTAGTAAGAGAGGACATGTAATGCGTGGCAGTGGAAAAAAGATATTCAGTTATTTATTTGAACATGGCAACTTGCCAAATATCACTTGAGACATATTTTTAAACGAACAAAAATTTCACTGGAGGGCTTATCATTTTGCCTTCAACTGTGTGTGTATACGTACAGTTGAAGTCAGAATTATTAGCCCTTCTCCTTAAGTTTAATTCATTTTTATTATTTCCCTAATTTCTGTTTAAGAGAAAGAAGATTTTTTCAACACTTTTCTGAACATAATAGTTTTAAAAACTAATTTTCTAATAACTGATTTGTTTTATCTTTGCCATGATGACAGTACATAATATTTTACTACATTTTTTAAGATACTAGAATTTAGCTTAAAGTGCCATTTTAAAGGTTTAACTAGGTTAATTAGGTTAACTTGTCAAGTTAGGGTAATTTGGCAAGTCATCGTATGACAGTGGTTTGTTTTGTATGACTATGACAGTGTGACTATGAGAAAAAAATGCTTAAGGGGCTAATAATCTTGACCTTACAATGGTATTTAAAAAAAAAAACTGCTTTTATTCAAGGCAAAATAAAACAAATTTCTCAGAAGGTATAAAATACTGTGAACATTTCATTGCTCTGTTAAACATCATTTTGAAAATACTTGAAAAAAAATATTTGGGGAAAAAAAATCAAAAGAGGGTTATTAATTTTCAATTTAATTATGCTATAAATATATAATTTTCTTAAATTTATTCTTGATTTTTGACATGAAAGGAGGCTTACCATGGGCTTCTCTGTTTTGATTGACTTGACTTGCAGACATTCTTCCTGTTTTGAGGTAGCATGGGTATACTCCTTTTGGTCAGTGGTTGCTCCAGGTTCTCGTGGTTGAGGTGGCGGTCGTGGGTATGTCTCCCCCACGTTGTTTTTTGGTGACATGGGCCTCAGGACCATGAACAGTTTTAACATGTTTCCTTAAGGAGCTGGGGTCAGTGTACCGCTTAGTGCAACCAGGAATTTTACACACATAGGGTTTCTGAGAGAAATAAAAAAGAGCATTTGCATATGATAAAATTAAACTTTTACCAATGCATGCTATACATTTCTGTAGAGTGTGATGTAGCTGTAATATAAAAGTTCAGCGAAAATTCAAAGAGTGAATCGGAATGAACTACAGGCATTTAGTTCCCATGATGCTATGTAAAAGCAGCCTCACACAAAAAAGCTTTCACAGCCCCATGTCAACTTACACACATTTTTATAATTGTTGACAGTGCTTGCAAGATAAATATGGAACAAAACTTTCCAAAACAACAACAACAACAACAAAATCAATCCCAATGTCTTGAGAATATTTAATTCAATATATTTTCCGGTCACACTTTATTTTGATGGTTCGTTTGTTGAATTTAAGTCACAATGCATCTACATGCCAAACTAATTCTCATTAGATTATAAGTAGACTGTTAGGTTGGGGTTATGGTTAGGGTTAGTGTAAGTAACTGGCAAAGTTTCTTATAGTCAGTTAAATGTCTGTTGAAGGAGCAGTATCAACAGATATTAAGCAGACAGTCTACTATACTCAAATGGCCATGAAAATAAAGTGTTACCATTTTCCTACACCTAAAATTCAAGGACCTTTTTAGGACTCTTCAGGTTAAAAACCATGAAATTCAAAGTCTTTACTTTCAATTTCACTCTCTTTCGTGGATAAGGAAATGTGTTGTACGCACATCCATTAGCCTACATAATACATTTAGTTTGTTAAGTGCAAAGATTTGTTTCAAAATGATTTCGAAATTCCGTTCTAATTTCCAAACGAAAAAATTATCAATAATAACGAAGTGTGGTCAAAACTGAGTTATTTACAAATACACATGCTATGCCCCATATGGTCTAAAACCTGACAGGTGGGCAAATCTAAGCTTGTTTTTAATAAAACAAATATAAATTTGCATATAATAAATAAACTACTACTAATAATAACATTATACAAAAGCAAATTGTCATGGATAACTGAAAAAGCCCCCGAGATAAAGGCATTAAAAAGTAGTTTTTATATATATATATGTAGAAAATAATAATTTTTGTAATATTATAATCCTTTAATTCTTTTTTATTTGTAAAGATATTTGCGTATTGCTGTACATCCTGTGTGTTTTAAGCAATGTTAAAGGAGGCACACAATTAACGCGCTCTGCGCTGGACTTTAGACCTCCTCCTAGCTGGTCTATTGAACAAACTATTTTAGTTCCTCAAAATAGCAACGCACTAGCAATGCGCCTTAACACACCTCCTTTTGAGACCAGAACGCCTATGGCGCACATATGAGTGCAATGCATTTGCTATTTAAACAGCATGGTGCAAAACGTCAAAATGACTCTTGCGCTGAGCTGAAACTAGCAAGCAACAATTGCGTTGCGCCTTGTGCTGCATTGCGCCGGGTATATGATAGGGTCCTAAGAATGCAAACGGTCGGATGGTGCTGTGAAAAGGTGTGGATTAAACTCTTCATTGTAAAGCTCTTGATTCATTCATTTTCTTTTCAGCTTAGTCCCTTTATTAATCTGGGGTCGCCACAGTGGAATGAACCGCCAACTTATCCAGCATATGTTTTACGCAGCGGATGCACTTCTAGCTGTAACCCATCACTGGAAAACATCCAGCTTGCATTTGTACTGAATTCACATGCAGATGAAAGGAAGTATATGGAGCAAAAACTGAGGTGTGTTACATATTATTACACTTTTCATGTGTCTGTAGCAACTTAGATTATTTTTTAATGAAATGTTCATACTGAAATAATTTTCTTAAAACAATAAAATCTTGAGCTCATGATGCAAAAATATGTTTTCATTGTAATAAGATTTAAAAATAAATAATGTAATATTTTTTTTTTTGACAAATTACATTGTAAAACACTATGGCAATGTATACAGTAATCTCATCACAGTTGATGTAATACCTGCACACAATATAAAATGATGTTTACAAAGTAATAATTTTTTTCAATTCATGCTCTTTGAGTTAATACATTTAAAGTCATTCTTTGTGTTTTGTTTTGCCAGTTGTTGGCCAGTCAGTCACCAATTTTGTTGTCATTTTAATCCCTTTTTATCAATGATGAATTATTTTATTAAGATTTTATTTAGTTTCAAAATCTACCTGTTTCTTTTCGTGAACTCATGCTTATTATGCTTGATGTTTTAATGCTTTTTTTCTGTATTTATCTAAAAGAATAGCCTTATCAACCTCTGTCCAGTTTGGTTTGCATTCTTTGTATTCTGTGATGTATTCTCTCCATAGGGAAAAATTAGGGATGAGGAATTAGGGATAAATTACCATGATCATTTGTTGTTTACATTAACACTCAATTAAATAAATAATTATATGCAACTAAGGTAATTATTCATGTCATGATTTTATAGGCTACCTCCCACATACCAAAATTTAAGAGAAAGACTTACTCAACTAACTCAACAGAATATAAACTGCACAGACTAAATGTGTGAAGTCATGAAAGTGGATTACAAAGATAGTGAAAGATAAGCAATTGTGGTTAAAATCTAACTAAGTTTGGTTTAATAAGAAAATTACAGATCTTTCACTAGATAAGACCTTAATAAGAGGTGGCATGACAAAATATCAGTGTCAAGCAAACCTATAAAAAAGTAACTAAATTCACTACCTTCTACTTGTCAGATGTAGTACATAGTTGTTGCATTGTATTTTATGACTTCATATTTTAGGACATTCATTGTGACAATTTCATACAACATTGCATGAAAAAAAAACCTGATACTCCATTTAGCTTAAGATGTTAAGTAATTTTAGTGAAATGTATATTATATGAAACAAGCTGTATAGGATTAGGACTAATTTCAACCATCACTAATTTATTGCGAGCAAAGCCATTTGAATCTTTTTTGGCTCATGACTTCCGGTCTCATTCACTTCCATTCATTTTCAGATGTTAAAACAGCTCGTTATGCTGCTTGATGTTGCGAAACTGATATTTCTTATTATATTATTCTGCTTTGTCTGTATAGTCATCCAAGCACTTGTTGGTAGAGCAGGTTAGTTTGACCGTTTTCTGCAGTTTATTATTCCTAGTAAGATTGAAAAACAATAGTGAAAACAAGCGCACTTTAGCATTGAAGAATAAGGTCAATAGCACATTATTGTGCTTCATTAGTATTGAAATTGCACTTTCATTTTATTATGTATTGTAGCCTAGCAGCTGTATTTCCAAACTGCAACAGCTAAATGAACAGTACCATGTTGTTATTGATTATTGTGTACTGTCTATAAATTTTAATACCTTATCATGGCCAAGGCAAACACACTTAATACCAGAGCCAGTTAGAAGGGCAAGATAATGTACTGCACTCCCAAATAAATGGATGGGTTTATAATGTAATTAATACACATTAAACCTTATCGCAGTATTAAAGGCATATTAGTGATTGATATTGTTGGTTCACAGTTTTAAGTGTTCTTGTAAAAACTATATGTTTTGCTAGTATATCATTTTCAAGTTAGTAAGCAAATAAATGATGCTCTACTGCCACTTTTAGTATGGCTATAAACGTCACAAAAAGGTTATTCAAACTCACATTAAAAAACATTGCACACAAAAACAAGCACAAGAGGAGTCTCAGATCAACATGAAAAGATTTCCATATGGCGCTTGCAGAGGCACTTTATTTGATTCTCTCCACAGTTAAATCTACTGTTGATTAACTGATGACATTCCTAGCACAAATATATTACAACTGCGTTTTAGAAAAGTTGGATTTGTGTTTTTTATGTTCTGTTTACTGTAGATGTAAGTAACTCTAAATACATGGTACCCATTACCTATGTTGACAAAAACTATGGCAAAATGCTTGGGACTGTATAGTACTGTAGTAATGAAGTGCCAGAGAGAATGTGAAATGAAACCTTTGGAAGTTTCTCTAACTTATAACTTGTTGTACTTTCTATATTGGAAAGTCTGTTTTTCAACACAGTAGTAGGTAGAGAGCGTTGAATAGAATAGATAGAGTGTATATTTAACACAAAGTGTAATGCATAAGTGCAAAAGATCAGGGTTGATTTCTGTTGAAGGTGAGTCGAAATGAGATTTCATTCTGCTTTCAGCACATCTGTTAAAGTTGTCTGGAAAATGATTGAGCAAACAAATAAATATGTAGTAAGTTCATCAGCTTGAAGCACAGCGAAATACTACCTCACTACTGACAAATGTAGTATATCAGACTCAAAGCTACATTATTAATACAGTCCAAGACAGTGCTCAAATGGTACTGAGATTGATTCAGTGATGTATTGTTTGTATGAAAGCCTCTTGTTCTTTAGAAAGGAATTAGAAGTCAATTTCTGCTGAAGATGAACTAAATCCTGACACGGTCAGAAATTGTGATGTTAGTGTTTATTATAAGAATTAGGTGTTTTCACCTAACAAAATTAAGAGCATTAAATAAAATAATAATGGCAATCTTATTAAGGTAGCATTAACGACTTGGTTAACCCTTGTTCTCTGAAGAAGAAACTGAGACGTTATGTCGTGACAACATTAGCAGATTCCAGGAGACCAATCACTCTGTATGAAAATGGGCCAGTAAAAATTGACTAGTGGAATCTACATTCTTTGGCAACTTAGCAGTCTTAGACAATCACTTTTTGTTGAGCAACAAAGCTCAGCATTCAGCTGGTGTGTTCAGAGTTTGTGATCATCAGACATAATTAATAATTATGTGGCAATACAAATTTTAGCTGGTCAAGTTATGACTAAACAAGGTTTTCCCTTTCCTTAGCCACCTAATTAATAAGTAACCCATAATTAAATATCATATGTAGATCGTGCATCAGCCCCTGGAGAATAACCACTCACATGCATGTGTTTGGTAGGTGGCCATGACATGCAACGTTTTGTCCTGCAGCTTTGAAGCTCTGGCATTAAATAATACAAAAACGTATATGCTTTGGATGGGAGGCATGAACCGCTTTCTTCACCTGATGAATGCCCATGTACGCCTGGTCACCCTCAAGTTAACTATAATGAGGGCAGAGTAGCTCAAGGCTCTGGCATGAAAAGTGCCTTCTAAGACTTGTTAAGTTTGGACATGAATGCTCAGAGAGCATAGAAAGAACACCATCTTGAAAGATATGCAAACTGAACAACCGTCTTGCTCTTTAAGATGGAACTAAACTACTCTGTGAGGTGTTGAGACCCAGCCACTTTTACTGTATGCACTGTATCAAGATGTTGCCTGCTACAAAGCAACATCTGAATGAGTGACAGCCGTTTATATACCCGTATGTATGGGTATAACCTTGCCAGTTTTTTTAGGGCCCATTTCACAAAACTCTTAGTGACTAGTCTACTAAGCAGAATCCCTATAATGTTCATCATGCCATTAATTGTGGTGAAAGACTAAAAGGGAAAGATGTGTCCAAGTCCATTTAGCTTCAGAGTTAAGTACTTTTACTTAATCTATCTTATATGAAACAAGCTGTATAGGATTAGAGCTAATTTTAACCATCACTAATTTACTGCGTCTTTAAAATGCTGGCTGGAGTCAAACAACACATAACAGGAAAGGCCGAAAAAATAAACAATGTGGCAATGTCTGTGAAAACATTTGCATAAAATCTGTCAATTTAATTTCATGTTCTTTATATTTGTCTACTTGGTCTAAAGCAAAAATATTTGAGATATTAATAAGATATTCTTTGTATATGTGTGAACTGACCTCATAGAGTGTGTGCGATTCTGGTGTTTGGCTCGGTCAGATGCATTCGAAAAGGCTTTGTTGCAGCCTTCATGTTCACATACATATGGTTCTCTCCTGTATGTGGAACGCAAATGTGTTTTCAGGTTCTCCAATCTGGGAATATGCCTTTGAACAGCCTTCAAACTGAGATAAAAAAGGACAAACAGTTACACAGATATTTATAGACAGGCTTTTACAGCAGGTTTTTTGACTAAAACCAAATCCAGATCACAAACTGTTCTGTACTGAAAAGAGTGTCAGAAATCATCAAATACCAAATGTGTTAAATGCAATTCTCACCGTGCATTTATGTGGCTTCTCTCCTGTGTGTCTGCGCATGTGAACCACCAGCATATACTGGGCCTTAAAGGGTTTCTGCTCTCTTGAACATTCCTCCCAGCGACACACAAATTCCTTTTTTTCTCCATGAATGTGGTCATTATTTATGTGCTGTGAGAGGAAGAATACAGTCGGTCAAAAGTCATGCTAATGAGTAGCATAATATGATATGGAACCTTTGTCATGCTGTGTGCTTTAACAAAAGCATTAGTATTTTTACAAGTATGTAAAAATAATAACATTAAAACTGTACCAGGACGTTCCTTTTTTAACAATTATTAAAAAAATAAAATAAAAATACACCCCAATCAACAAACAGTATAATTGTCTCAACTTTGTTTTGTCAAAACATTCTCATGTTGATTTTGAATAAAGGTAGAATTATGGTAGATGATTATAATTAACAAAACAAAACAATAATGTTCAGAATTAATTAAATAAAAAATATTATTTATTATTATTATTATTTACTTTATTTAGCCAGATCACATTGAGACAGTACTGTCCTCTTCTTCCAGTGAGAGCTGGTCAAGACTGCAGGCAGCACATAAAGTTTCACATATAAATCACAAAAAGTATACCACAAAATTACAAAATCACCATTCATAAAAAGGTCAGATCATAACAAGTATATCCTTCTAGACGTCGTACAGAAGATGTTTTAAAAGTACTCAAAGTCGGAAGTGTTTCAAGATTAAGCTGATTTTCAGGTCATTCCAAGCCCTAGGAGCATAAAAGGAAAAATCACGCTTGCCAAGTTCTGACAATACCCTTGGGACTGTAAAACAAATACAAAAATGTTATCCCAAGAGAGATGTTTTGCATCTTTGAAACATGGGAGTCTTGCAAATAAGTTTCTTTAGCTTATAGGCAGTGTAATCTGTTCTATGCAAACAGTGTTGGGGAAAGATACTTTTGAAAATAATGCAGTAAAAATATGAGTTAGTCCTCAAAAAAGTGAATAGTTGCATTACTTAGTACTTTTTATGGTAAGTAGTGCATTATGTTACTTTTGCATTACTTTTTCTTGCCTGGCTGAGGTTTGATTTCTTTCAGAATGTTCACACCCTCGGCTTGTTCCTGCTTCACCAATCACTGCTCTCCTATCTACCAGCGTGATGGGATACCGGCCCAGAAGAAAACACGGTCATGGAAGCTAGTGCTGTGCTAACCTGGAAGTGCTCCGGACCCATTCGCTGGTATGGTCCATACCATGCATCAAACACTGCCTTTCTGCTCCCCTGAGCGCCACTTCCAACCCAGTGGTCATCACGAGCACCCCTTGCTTGAGCTACTCGGGCGAATGAAAGCACCTGCAATGGTTTCTCCTTCAATGTTCACTGTATATGGAAGCTAATGCTCACCAATTTCCTAATGAAATTTCAAAAGTTGCTTTTATGATTTCCCTACTTTCAGGACGGCAGATGCCAGTGGGCAGATGCTTTGTTTAATGCCCACAGCCCGGTGATGGCCACCTCCCAAACCTTATAAGTGTAGCAGGAGAGATAATTATTTTTCTTTGCGTCATTGATTGATGGGTCTTTGTTTCTGCCCTATCACCAAACAACATTTGGGCTACAAAAAGGGGAAAACATTTGCTACCTGGAATGCGTCACCGGATGGGATGCTGCACCATGAATGTGCTTCCGTCACTCCCGGACCTGCCGAGGGCACTCGAAATACAAATCGGGTTGGATATTTCTTTATCTAAAGCATTGTTTGGCTGTGATGCCAATGCAAAAGTAAGTGTAGAGACTGGAAAAGGTAGAAAGCACTGTCTTAGTAGTTTTAATGCTGTAGTTAATGCGATAGATATGGGAACGCTGTATACCCGCTTCCTTTTCTCAGCTGCGAGAACCAGACGCAGGTGCGCAGCTCTGTTTGTTTTGCTGTGCTGGCTGTTTGACTAAAAATTACATGACGACTGCCTTGCGACTGAAGCTTGATCCCCTTGGGTGAGCAGTAGGTGTTCGCATACAATTATAAATTGTCTAATAGAAAATTTGTAACTTTATACCATAATGATTTTATTCTTTGTTTATAGGGCTCGGTGGCATTCTGTAAAATGAGCTCCTGTCGGGCGCTCTATGTTTATTTGTGGCTGCAGTTGCTGTTCTGTTTTCCGGGTTTATTTTGGTTACACAAGGATCGTTTAATTAACTAGCTTCGTTGGTTGATTTTTTATTATTGCTTCCGTGAGTCTTATTTCTCCTATTTGGTTGTTGTTTTGATTATATTTTTGTGAGTGTAAAATCCTCTTTATTTTTGTTTATTTGTTTTGGCTGGATTTATAATTTTTTTTTGCTTGGTTTATTTCTCTTATTTTGATTATTTATCCAGCTTGATTTTTGTTATTTTGATTTATGAGATTTGGTTTTTCATGTATTTTTGCCTTTTGTGAAGGTCTACTGGGGCTCTGTATTTTCTTTATCCTTTATTTTTGTTTAGTAAATTGATCTTGGTTTATTCTTCTACTTTTGTAAACCTTTTTGGCTTAAGATTGAGCCTTATGCTCATTTTCTCTTTTTATTGTTTAAGATGTGATTAAGTTTGTCTTCATTGCACAATTTTCTAATAAGTTTTATTTCTTTGCATCTTTCTAATTTTTCTTTGTTGCAATTGTGATTTTCGTTTTGATTGCAGGGCATTTGTCCGAACTGGTCACTTGTCTGCTTTGTGACAGAACCCGAGCTCCCAGGACGAAAGGCTAATTTATAGGTGATTTTAGGATTTTTCTCACAGTATGTAGTGATCACTGTAGTGTGTGTTTGTTTGTGCGCGTGAGCCCTTTACATAGTGGAATGCAGTTTTTTCACTTACAGGAAGTGCAGTCTGGCCACTTTCCCTGGCTGGTGAGCTCTGGCCCTTGGGCACAATTTATTATTTTACCAGCTACTGTGTCAAGTGTTGCAATATTGGATTTAATCGTGTTTTATTCACAAACGTGTTTTGTACTGTGCTATGTCTCTGATTCTAATTGGTGTAGTGAACTTGTGCCTGCCTTTTAGGTGGTGCATGTATTTTATTTCTTTGGGCGAAATTCCCAAAGTGGCACAGTTGGGTAAACTGGTGTAATTTCTATTCTATTAGTGGTTTTCTTCCTCCCTCTGCCCACCTGCCACCTGCCATCAAGTCGCACTCTTAGCAGCTTATCGTAAAGGACTGAAACCTCAAATTCATAAGCAAATGGTTATTTATGATGAAAATGCCAATTTAGAAACCTTCATAAAGAAGACTATCAGCGACTCAACATTTCTGTTTGCCATCATCTGCCTGTCCTTCTTCCACGTCTGTTAACCGAATATCACCACCCAGTGTTCCATCACCAGCGCCAGAAGCCGAAGAGCCTATGATCACGGATGCATAGCGTTTGGAATCCTCTAAACGTCAACAGCGGATACGCAACCAACACTGTCTATACTGTGGGGAATCCACTCACCTCATTTCAGCTGCCCAGTTCGTCCGCCTCGCCTAATGGTGGGTAAGGTTACGCTCACACCTTCTGTCTCTCATATACCACATATGCAATCAGAATTAATTGTGAACTCCCATACTCTCCCCATACATGTGCTGGTGGATTCTGGAGCGGCTGGAAACTTAATCTTTTCTATATTCATTTCCTAAGCATCGTATTCCCTCCATGTGAATGAGATTCAGTACAAAATAACCACCATACAGAGCCACACCATTAGGCGATGGCCAAAATATCCCAATGTACGAAAGAAGTGATACTTCTCTCTCCTCTTAAACATCAAGAGAAGTTAAATTTTACTCATCTTCCCTCACGCCAACGTTGATGTCATCTTGGGCAGACCATGGCTCAAGCAACACCAACCCCATATTAACTGGCATACAGGCGAGATACTGAAATGGAGTACCGCTTGTGTCACACATGGTCATATAACTTCCCCTGCTGTTCACCTCTACGAAACACAAACTCTTATCAATTCAAGCCACCACCATTGAAGCTCCTCATCACTCATCCATCCTCACCATTACCTCCATTTACCAATCATTCACCGACGTTTTCAGCAAGGCACCCAGTACCCCCTCATCGGTCCTGGGACTGTAGCATCGACCTGCTGCCAAACACCAAACTCCCTCACGACAGAATATATCTCCTTTCCTGTCCTAAATACGAGGTGATGAATTCATACATTGACGAGGCTCTCCATCAAGGGCTCATCAGACCATCCACCTCTTCAGCTGCATCTAGCTTCTTCTTCGTTTCCAAGAAGGACGGAGGATTAAGACCCTGTATCGATTATTGGGTACTGAATACTGCCACGTTGAAGTTTGCTTACTTGCTACCACTGGTTCCTGCTACTCTGGAGGAGCTCAGAGACGCTCGCATCTTTAGTAAGCTTGATCTTCGAAGTGCCTATAATTTAATCCGTATCCAGAAGGGGACGAATGTAAGACTGCTTTCATCACCCCCTCCGGCCATTATAATATCAGGTTATGCCCTATGGCCTAGCACACAGTCCTTCCATCCTCCAGAATTTCATGAATGAAATCTTCAGACACTTCCTCCATCGTTTCACGATAGTCTATATCGATGATATTTTGATCTATTCCGTAACCTAAAAGAACACCAGTCACATGTTCAACAAGTACTCCAATGTCTCTGTGTAAATCAACTCTTCCTCAAGCCGAAAAGGGGAAATCCCATAAAACCATCATCTCCTTCCTCGGATATGTGATCGATGCCGAAGAGGTCAGTATGGAGCAAGGCAAAGTGGATGCCGTTTCTCAGTGGGAAACACTGAAGACCCTCAAAGAACTACAACGATTTCTGGGCTTCGCCAGCTTCTATAGACGGTTCATTAAAAACTACAGCATCCTTTCTGCTCCTTTGGTCTTTTGCCCTGAAGCGCATCACACCTTCAATAAACTGAAGACCATGCTTACCACAGCACCCATTCTCCGTCATCTGGACCCTTCACTGCCTTTCACGGTCGAAGTAGATGCAGCTGAGGCACCATACTTTCCTAATGGTCTGGTGAACCCAAAGCTCTTCATGTGTGTGTACTACTCCAGGAAATTAACATCTGCGGACCAAAACTATGGAATCGGAGACCGTGAGCTGTTGGCCATAAACTTGCTCTTGAGAATGGTAACCATTGGCTTAAAGGGGCTCAATGTCCCTTTACTGTTATCACAGACCATAAAAATCTCCATCTCTTCGAGATGCCAAACGCCTCAATGCCCGTCAAGTTTGCTGGTTCCTTATTTCTTCACAGGGTTCAACTTTCATATCACCTATTAGCCTGGTCACAAAAATGTAAAAGCTGACGCTCTTTCTTGGATGTACTTATCTATTCCTGATCATGATTCCCCTAAACATGTCCTACCACCTTCTGTCTTCATCGCTCCTATTATGTGGCAACTGGATGAAGATATCCACTCAGCCACAATAGAGACAGCGCCCCCTGAACTCCCTCAGGGCCTCCTTTATGTGCCTACCAGGTATCGTGTACTGCTCCTGGATAGTACACACACATCCCTCGGCTCAGGACATCCTGGCAGCAGGCGAACCCTCTCGCTCCTCAGACAAAAAAATTGGTGGCCCAAAATGACCCAAGATGTCACCCAGTATGTTAAGGGTTGCTCAGCCTATGCCATCACAATGACACCTCGCCGCCTGACTGAAGGTAAACTGCAGCTGTTGCCCATTCCCCACCGACCCTGGACCCACTTAGGAGTTGACTTTGCCACCGATCTGCCTCCATCACAAGGGTATACCACCATTCTTGTAGTAGTTGATCGATTTTCAAAGTCATGTAAACTGATCCCTTTAAAAGGTCCTCCCCACAGCTCTAGAAACAGCAGAAGCCCTATTCCAACATGTCTTCTGGAATTATGGGCTCCCAGAGGAATATTGTATCGGATGGAGGACCTCAATTCATCTCCAGGGTCTGGCGGGCATTCTTCCGGCTACTGGGCACTATCATCAGCCTTTCTTCTGTTACCAGCCGCAGACGAACGGACAGACCGAATGTAAAATCCAAGCGATTTCCCATTACCCCTGAATGTACTGCAACAGTCATCGAAATACCTAGAGCCAGTATCTACCGTGGGCTGAGTATGCTCAAAATTCCCTTCGTCAAACCTCTACTGGCTTAACCCCCTTAACCAATGCAAATCGTCACCGCCTACCGAATCCTACTTACCAACCAGGGCACTACAGAATATCTTGACTCCCGGTGGCGGAACGGCCAACTCCAATATCTTATAGATTGGGAAGGCTTTGGTCGTTAGGAGAGATCCTGGACACCCCGCGATGACATCTTAGATCCAACTCTCCTTGAGGAATTCCAGCATAGTCACGCCGAATGCACAGCTCCTCGAGGGCGTGGTCGTCCCCGCCGCCAGTCTAGGGTGCCAGGAGTCACCCGTGTCACAGCCTCGGCTTGTTCCTGCTCCACCAATTACCGCTCTCCTTCACAAACCGCCTCTCCAATCCCGCGAACCACCACCAGCCGTCTAGACCTCTGCACCTGTTCCCTCTCATTAAAGGACACTATAAAAACTTACCTCATTCTCCCATTCATCCGCCGGTTTCGAAGTCGGATGGTTGTCCTAACCTTTGCTCCTTCGTCTTCTCCTCTTCTTCAATGGATGTCCCCTTTGTGCCTTCGGATCCTTAATCTACTGATCAAGGGAAGTGAATATTCTCATATGGTGTTTACGTGAAGATCTACCATTTACCTGATGAACTATGTGTCTAAATTCTCACCTTCTGATGTTCCCAAGAACGAACTGTGTGTGAGATCGCTAACATCAGATGTTTACCTTATGAACTGTTGATGAGATCGCTAACAGCCTTGACACCACTCCTCTGCTTCCTCACTTTGATTCAGTGACTTGTTTCAAATAAAACTCATAAAAAAATAACCATCCTTGTCTTCCTTGTCTACCAGCGTGATACAGAACTTGCAGGTTTTATTTTTCTTCTTCTTTTTTTTTAAATAGAGGAGTTCTGCAAATTAACTGCACCTTCATTTACATAGAAAACACATAGAAAATAATTGTTTACGATAATGTTATCTTCTGAGAGTTTCCAGACCTCAGAGCAATACATGACAGAGATTTTTAATAGTTTTAAAGCAATTTGTTTGTTTCTTTTGTCATTTTTAAATTTGTATATATATTTTTTTTGTCATTTAGTTAAGTAAAGTTACTGTTCAATGACACAATACCCTTTTCCCTTTCTTTCAATTAAATAAGTCTAGAAATGTAAGGCTCTGGCACATTGTAAAAAAAAAAATCTACTTAAAGTAAGTGTTCATGCTGCCTTAAAGTTTTCTTTACTTACATGGTAAAGTTGTCTTAACTCAAGTTAAAGTTTACAGGACTCAGCAATCCAAGTGTAATATACAAGGTCAAAGTTTAGTTAACTTAAATAGATATGTTGTTGTAATTAGGAGTGATGTTAACAGGACTTATAATTCTAGTGTAATAAGCATGGCTTAAGTTTAGTGAACTTAAATATTGAAGTTGACTCTCATTCACACACACTATGGCTAATTTTGTTTATTGAATTCACTTTTCCCACATGTCTTTGGGGAAACCAGAGCACCTAGAGAAAACCCACCAAACACTTGTTAAATTTTTAATATAAAATGTATGTAGCACTAAAACACACTTTGCTTTTCTTAAATATTTAACACAAAATGCATATTCAAAACATTCAAACTCAATTCTAAACCCGCTCGAATTTTACAACACACTTAAGCCCTTTTTTACCAGCACAAGCAAATTCACCAGCAGAAAGACATTAATCATCTGACATCACAAAAAGTAAATATAATTTAAGTAAAAGTATTACAATAAATAAAAATAAACAAAGTATGTATAACAATTACAAAACATATACAATAACAAACTGTAAGTAGATTCATTTAATAAAAATGTGTTCGTTAAAAATGTGTTTGTTTTCATTTGCACATATTTGTACTATTTAAAGCCCAGATGTTTGAAAATGTTAACTAATATATATGAGTTTAGCTGACTTCTTTTTAGACTTCTTTTTAAAAAAAATCTAATAAGTTCAGCCACGTAAAACTTTGATATATAAGTTGCCAACATGTTCAATCCAGATAAGTTAACATAACTCAAATATTAAGTTGTCATAACTAATTAGCACAACAAATTTTTACAGTGCATGCCATCTTTGTTTTTGTTCCCACAGGGAGCATTAATGTGACTTTGTTAATTTTAATTGAGCAATTTCTTTTTTAAATGCTAATTGATTAAAATAAAATGTACCTCACAATTCATTTAAAAAAAACAGAATTCAAATATTATTTGCATATGTTTATCTATTGTATTCATTTCAGTGTAAGTACTTTAATTTTCAAATCACTGTTATGCCATGCTTGATGATATTTATAGAATTCTAAAATTAATTTCTAAACATCTACAATCCTCTGACAATATATATATTTTTTTAACTATCGTATTTTTTAATAAGTATCTTTTTTAATTGACTTTTCATTGCCAAATTTATAATAGTGATAATTTGTTTTTGCTAAAGCTGCTTCTGCCTCATTAGTGCATAGGCTGTTATATAATACTCTTTTTTTTTTTGTTATGTTAAACTAGATGTTCAGTTTAAAAGCATAATTATAATTGCATAGTGTACATCATACATTTTCCAAGGACATTTTAATACAAATTTGCTTCTTTGTTTGCAATGGAATAGAATTTTTGGATAACATTGTTTATTCAAAAATATGTATTAACATTATGTAAATTTTTTACTGAACAATAAATATCTGTACAATTCCAGAACAGAATCTGCAAAATAGACAGGGTTTCAGATTTATCAGCAGCACCTCCTTACAGTTTAAAGTTATCTACAGAATGGACTGGTTATTAACATTATTAAAAAAAAAGGAACAAGAATCGCTGTTTCAGTTTACATTGAACATTTACTACTGCCAAAGCCACTGAACTATCTCTGTGAACCATGTCTGGTTCTTCCAGAACGGGGTTATTATAAGGATGGAGTATTGTCCTCCTTGATCAGTCTATTGAGCTGAGGCAACAGGACAATTGAAGATGTAAACACTGATGTTTATGGTAAAGATACAAATCACTGTTTATGCAAATACGTGATTCATGATCTGTTACACCAGTAGAAAATAGTGACTGTAAAAGCCTAATTTGCTGTCTGCTGGAGAAGCAATTTCCATTGGTCCATTTACCAGAAAACTCTGCACTGCAGTTAGGAAAATGAGAGATTTTTTGTCCTTTAGCATAATCTGGACAATGCCTCTGAAGTAAGGTTGTCTGTTAGTTAACTGGAATAGACCATGTTTTATGGTCCATAAGACCAAAGCTGAGACTTTCAAGATAGCTCTTCAAGCCTGCAGCCAAGTGACAAGTGGTGTTCGTTTTACAAGAGGCCGGTTGCTGTCAGGGGCAGGTGAGGCAAAAAAAAAAAAAAAACTTTGCAGGACTACAGCCAGCTCTTCATCACAACCCAACTTGCCTACACCTGACAAATCTGTATGATCTGGATTGTGTTACTTCCACTAGACTTTTTATTTTTATTTTACATTTGTGTGTTGTCGGTTTTAAAACAAAGTATTTTAGGCCATTCAAGTACATGATGCTGCAAAGATCTCAGTGTAGTACTTATGTGCTGTAATAGATTTGTTTCTGTGCTTGCAAATCTGTGCTTGCAAATAGAAAGCCACCCAGTATATAATTGAGTTTTTTTTCCCCAATATATTTTTGCCTATTTGTGGGAAAATATTCATCTTGATAAGTATTTATGTCAGCTTTGTCCATTATAGGGTCAATTTCTTGAGCTCTAAACAGGCTTGTAAAACAGTTTCAAGCTACATACCTTCCTATGCAGACATCAGAGAATAGTTTTAAAATATAATTCATCATTGGAAAAGGCTAATTTTAAAATGGACAGAGATTCTGTTTCTGTTTGCGTAAAGTTTGTACATTATCCCTTTCAAGTATAATTTACCACATGAATCCAGTAGGGGGCCATAGAGATTATTTTCTTGCTGTTGCCAACTGCTCCAAATACAACATGTGTAACATTTTGTGAATATTCAAAAAAAAAAAAAAAATCTAAAGGAGATGTTGACTTGAAATTGAACCAGATTTTGGTTAAAAATAAATAAATAAATAAAAAATACCCACATAAAAATAAAGCTAAAAAAATAAAACATCTAAAAAATTTAATTGCCAATTTTTTATGGCAGTTTACTGGTGGCTCTCATGATGAGAATTAAGTCTTCAACAGCATGCAAAATCTTAACGATTCTGTGGGTCCCATCTATAAAAATCAGATCTTTATTTTGTATTTTCTATTGGATTCAAGTCAGGTGATTGGCTGGGCCATTCTACAGCTTGATTTTTTTTCTCTGAAAGCATTTTGAGAGTTTCCTTGGCTGTGTCTTGGATAATTGTCTTGCTAAAATGTCCTCTTTGGTTTCTTCATCATCCTGGTAATGTAGATGTTGGGACTGAATCAGGGATTATTAATTCACAATGACTAAGGGCCGAAGGTTGCTTGTAACTACTGAGAGATTTCAGCTGCCATCTGGGCTTTTACTGCCTTTCTACCACTCCCTTTCCTCATGTGTTCAATAATTTTTTCTCTGTGTTGTTTCATTTTATTACACCTAACTTAATTAATTAATTAGTTTTGTTTTCTTTGCATATATGGATTTATTTGGTATATACCAACATATATATATATATATATATATATATATATATATATATATATATATATATATATATATATATATATATATATATATATAGCAATCGCACACAAGAAGCAGCATAATGTGGCTTTATATCAGCATTGGTGGGAGGCGTGTGCGGGCCGAGTGCCTTAGTGCCCTCCACCACTTAGTGCCGATATACAGCCACATCGCAGCCAGGCGTTCCTGCCCGGTCTTCAAATACATTGCGCAATGATGAATTATAATGAATTATTCAGCTGTTTGAAACTTATTTCTATTGTTATTTTTCTCCCTCTAAGCACTAATTATGTGGTCTATGTCGCCATCTTGTGGCGGAATATCAACTGTCAATATACATATTTATATAAAACGCTGTAGTATTATCTAGACTCTGTATACACACATATACAGTTGAAGTCAGAATTATTAGCCCCCCTTTGAATTTTTTTCTTTTTTTAAATATTTCTTATTTAAATATTCATGTTAAGCAGAGCAAGGAAATTTTCACAGTATGTCTGATAATATTTTTCTTATAAGTCTTATTTGATTTATTTCGGCTAGAATAAAAGCAGCTTTTAATTTTTTTAAAACCCATTTTAACGTGAAAATTATCAGTCCCTTTAGGCTATATATTTTTGATAGTCTACAGAACAAACCATCATACCATCATACCATCAGATTACCCTAATCTGCCTCGTTAACCCAATGAACCTAGTTAAGCATTTAAATGTCACTTTAGGCTGTATAGAAGTGTCTTGAAAAATATCTAGTAAAATATTTATTTACTGTCATCATGGCAAAGCTAAAATAAATCAGTTATTAGAAATTAGTTAATAAAACTATTATGTCTACAAATGTGTTGAAAAAAATCTCTCCGTTAAACAGAAATTGCGGGGGGCTAATAATTCTGACTTAAGCTGTATATGTCAAGGTTGGGGGTTGAAGGAGAGGAGGCGAGGACCCAATTGCAAAAAATCATGGCTTTTATTTACTAAAAACAAAACAAAAAGACAACAAAAAACACCCCGAGGGTGAAAAACATAATTTAACACAAAATGCACACAAACTTGGCTGGGCTGGCAAAACAGGACTATATACAGTTGAAGAGGCTTAACTAGGTTAATTAGGTTAATTAGGTTACCTAGGCAGGTTAGGGTAATTCTGATTGTCGGAAAAAATCGAAAAAAAAAAATATAGCTTAAAGGGGCTAATAATTTTTACCTTAAAATGGTGTTTAAAAATAAAAAAAACTGCTTTTATTCTAGCTGAAATAAAACAAATAAGACTTTCTCCAGAAGAAAAAATATTATCAGACATACTTTGAAATTTTCCTTGCTCTGTTAAACATAATTTGGGAAATCTTAAAAAAATATAATAAAATTCAAAGGGGGGCTAATAATTCTGACTTCAACTATATATATATATATATATATATATATATATATATATATATATATATATATATATATATATATATATATATATATATATATATATAAATATATATATATATATATATATATATATATATATATATATATATATATATAAAATATATATAAATATATATATATACTATAGCAACAAACTATAAAAGCCTGAAGTGTTAGCCTTGTAAGCTCCATTTTCAATTCTGCCCCAGACTACGCTTGGCTAATTGACCTCTGTCTGCAGCTGTGGTTCAAGTCGAATGCACTTACAGACAACACAGACTTGGCTGAACATTCACAGTTGAAAGGTTTAATTGCAAACAGACTAAAAAAATTTTTTTTTTACTATGATTTAGTGGGGGATTTAATAACTTTCAGAGAAATTGTGTTTAGGGGAAAGTGTTTTATGTTGTATTTATAAAGAATAATTTGTTCTTTAAGTTCTAAAATATTGTAAGCATGTCTTGGTTTTACATTTGACCAAAAGCTTAGTAAATTATTTTATGAATAATAATAGTATTGTATTTGAAATGAAATACTGAAGAAATTTTATTTAATCATGCTATGCTAACATTGTCTTCTCTTCTCTCCAGTGTGCTGTTTGGTATGTGAGTCTCAGTGTCTGACTTAAACTGGATTTCAAATAAACCCCTGTCACCTCCCATCACTGCAGGCCTATGGCCTTGCCATGACAAGTGCTGACAGTTGTGCTGCTGTGGCAACATTCAATCTAAGACTTCAGGCTGGGTTGAGTATGAATGGGGGATGTGTTTGGGGTAAAAGATATTGCACATTTTCTGAAAGCATCTCTAATAACAGAGTTGTCCAAGTGCCGCCCATCACCTCATTCACCCCTATTATTGATACACTCACCTCTGGCCTAATCAAACCCCAGTACTTCCCCCAGCGTTTTCCTTTTTCTCCAACAAACCATCAAATCCCTGTTGTGTTTATTCTATCTTTTTCTCAACAGGCTGCCTTTGCCTAGGTCCTTCTCATTTTCTCAATGTAATCCCTTTTTGTTCATCTTGTCATCTCTGTCACACACTGTGCAGTGAAGGAATAATGAAGAGTTCATGGTTTAATAAAAAACTGAAAACACACACACATTTTCATGCAAACATCTGGGTGAATGTGGTTGACATCTGGCATAAACAGAGACAACAGTGAGCAGAGCTTTGAGCACTTTTCCTGTCTCAAAGCCAGTTGATTTCTAAAAGACATACACAATTTCCTGCATATAAGTGTGTGGGAATAATGAATTCAAAAACAACAGAGCATCTAAGCAAAAGATGGAACGATCTCATATTGAGTGCATGGAAGAATATGAGAGAGAAATACAAATAGAAAAGTCAAGAGAGAGCGACAAAACAGAGAAAGAAAGACAGTCAGCGAGTTGACTTCCCTCACATACAGAGTAGAAGAGGGGACAGGCCAGAGTGACAGCAGGAAGGCCAAGAAAAGGCAGAGTGGAACAGCTTCTAAAAAAGAATGAGAGGTGCCAGCAGAGACAGAGAGTGCAGCTCATCCTTTATTCCTCTTCATGACACAAAGACAGCCCGCATCACAGTTTTCCCTGTCACCTTGCGCAGTTGCAGCCAAACTTTCACAGAGTTTGGATAAGGACATGCGCATCCATGTGTGCATGAGTGAGTGTTTATGTGTGCACCCTATATTTGCACTTCTACATCACTAGACGTCAAAGTCAGACTGTCATTCAAACCTTTCTTTTAGACAAAGAGTCGACCCTCTATCACCTGTCTGGGTTAAAATAACTGATAACTATGAGAATGCCATCTTCAACGGTCCAACAAACAAACTTCCATTCACCTAAAAAATGTTGATCTATGGATAATTTGCATACATAAAATTAAAGCATAATGTTGATGGCGTAGATTTTCTGACGAATGGAGTAAGACGTATAATTTCCTGTGTCTTTATGATCATTAATAAAGTTGAATGTAGGGCCTAGATTGTATTATGACCTTAGTGTCATCCCATAATGTGTGTATTTGCTTTTTTGTATTCCAAATTATTTGTTTCCTCAGGATCTACCAAGCCAGGTCAGAGGTCATGGAGACCTCTTGCGTGGAATTGAGTCTTGAAGAATTATTTGCCATTTAATGTCTTAAATCTTTTAAAGTAAATTTCTTTGTATGCAAGCTGCCAGTTAGGATGTTGATTATGCCTGTTTTAACAAGATAGATGGATAAGATAGATTTGATAAGATAGATGAGTACCACACTGTAAAACCTAACAGTCGAATTTATTAAATGAAATGAGTGTAGTTAACTCAAAATTTACCGGAAGTTAATTCTACTCATTTGAAAAGAGTTTTGAACTCAGTGTTGAAGTTACTGAGTTAATTAAGTGATTTTAATGTGAAGTGGGATGCTGACCACAGAGGTGTGAATCCAAATGCAGGTTTATTGAGAATGTTCAGGCAAGTAACAGTCAACACAGGGGCGAACAGATGTATGCAGGCAATCCAGAGTTATGGTCATAAAACAGGCAGATGGTCAAAAGGCATGCAGCAAGCAACGTAAAACAAACAAAACAAAGCGAGGGTCAGAAACAAAGCAAGGTCGTAATGTTCACAATACTGTTTACAAGACTCAGCAGCTAGTGTGTGTCTGTGTTGTTTTAAAGTCCATGTCACCACTTCTAAACAGCTTTAGCTGTGTGTGTTAGCAACCAGCAGGACTAGGAACTGGTGTGTGTGCGCAGTGCATGACTGGATCTTGTAGTCCATAAAATGGCGGATTTGTAGTTCTGTGCGATCTGTGTGTTTACCAGTGATCTGCCAGGATTAGATTACTGGTGACTATGACAGTGATTAAGTATGTGTTGATTGAGCATTAATAATGTACCTGCGATTATCAAGCAGAATTACTAAAGAAAAACACAAAACTACAGCTTTAAAAGAAATAAAACACATTTAATCTCTTAAAAAATCTTATCTGAGGATCATTAAACAACTCAACAAACAGTATCAACAGCCTTACCAATTACTAACCTGCTTGACTTTATTTCTGTCAGACATCTACACAAGCCCTTAGCAAGACTCATTGGAAATAATCTTGTTAGACGTCACCATTGACGAGAAGCACGGTTGCTTTACTAGCGCTCTTTGACTTCATTTTTCTTGTTAGTTTCTCTTTGAATGTTTTAACTATATGTTATGGCAAGAGAAAGGAGACAGAATATTATCAGTTTAAATAATCAAATTGCTAAATCATTATTAATATTGCTATTTAAATTTGTTTCTAATAAAGTTAATGATGTGGTATTGAATCTGAAGTAATGAATAATGTAGATGCTTTATTAAACTATAGAGTACTTTATTGAACTACACTTTATTAAGGGTTTCTTAACAAACATACATGTTTTTTTTTTCAAATCTGAACCAAATAAGAGATGTAGACATTAAGAATTATAGTATGGCTGTTTCCTCAATATACAGTTAAAGTCAGAATTAGTAGCCCCCTGAATTATTACCCCTTGTTTATTATCCCCCCAATTTCTGTTTAACAGAGAGCAGATTTTTTTCAACACATTTCTAAACATAATAGATTAACTGATTTATTTAATCTTTGCCATGATGACAGTAAATAATATTTTACTAAATATTTTTCCAGACACTGGAAAACCAGGTTAATTAGGTTAACTAGGCAAGTTAGGGTAATTAGGCAAGTTATTGTATAACGATGGTTTGTTCTGTAGAATATAAAAAAAAATATATAGCTTAAAGGAGCTAATAATTTTGACCTATAAATGGTTTTTAAAAAATTAAAAACTGCTTTTATTCTAGCCGACATAAAACAAATAAGACTTTCCCCAGAAGAAAAAATATCATCAGACATACTGTGAAAATTTCCTTGCTCTGCTAAACATCATTTTGTAAATATTTAAAAAAAATCAAAGGATGGCTAATAATTCTGACTTTAACTGCACGTTCTTCAGCAATCTTGCGTCCTTGTCATGTAACGTCATCATCAAGTGCCAAAGTTAATTTTTAAAACTCAAGACTGTAAGAACTGAGGAGGTGTGAAAGTTCCCGGATGTGTTCTTGATATCAAGAATGAGTCGATACGGACTTGACTGCACAACTCGCTCGAGAGGTCCCAGAAGTCATTGCGGCTGAATAAAAAAGGTGGGAAGCGCAGCATTTTATATAGATTTATTATTCAAGTTTAGAGATATAACTTATTTGTCTCAGGAGTCTTCCTAAATGAGACGGTGAAAGTAAACATTACCATGAAAGTCTTATTTATTTATGCTGTTTATTTGCTGTCTTAAAATTTGTTTTATTTGTATTGTGCAACATACATTTGTAAGATCTCTATGCAAAGTATATATTGTGAAAAGGGGAAAAACAAAAAAAATGTTGTATGAGCACTGTACTGTTTAAATAATTTTCCGTTTAAAATGTGTGAATGTCATGTGGCCATAAGGAAGAACACATCATCTCATTTCTCACAGAACGCGTTCTCTGTTCTCGTGGTCTCCCGAGTTCATTCTGCCGAGGTAACTTGGCAAAAACAGTCTCCACAAGAACATCCGAGTTCTTGTAATTGAGAAACAGCTTCTAAGTCTCATTGATGGTGGCACATTTCATGCTGCAGTGCATGCTGGGAGAATCATTCAAAACTCATCCATGGCTCCCAGCATGCACTGCAGCAAGTAATATGTTACATCATTGAGATTCAGACTCTGATTTTTGATGTCTATGTGTTTAAAGTGGTTCAGATGTTCAATGTGTTTTAAAGCTGGGTTTCCTTCTGTAAAACAACAGAGGAATTATTATCAGTGAAGTGAAAAGCAGTACCACAACATTATAAAAATAATGTGAAATCACCAATAACATCAATTATTGAACCACTTGATAATATATAGACAGCAGCCAATGAAAAGTAAACATGTGAAACAGTGGTGTAGTCGGGGCTATACGCACGTATACTCCGTATGCCTACTTTTTCCATGAGCTGTTTGGGTATTACGACTCCAGAGGATCAATAATTGCGTTTACCCTTAGTATACTCACTCACTTTGCTGATTAAACTTCCCTAACTTAAGTGTATTCTCATCCCTTTTAACTATACCAAACTCGCATCTTAATTTGTTGCAATTGGTGCATTTTTGTTTAACTTGTGCCATTCCTCAAGTACGATTATAAAACAGCATGGGCATCACTTTAGCGCTATATATTTCTATTCAGCCCCCCTAAAAGTTTTGCGATTACCTCATGAACTGTACACTAAACTATCACCTCAGTACCCTTTAAAGCCAATCTCCGAGTCTGCTGCGGGCACTATTAGCTAAGCATAAATCATTGAATAGGATTAGACTATTAACATCTTGCTTTAAAATTAACAGATTTGTTGAAATATTTTTCATTTTTAAATGGCTAGTTCACCCAAAAACATAAAAATGGTCATCATTTAACCTTTTCTTAATCCAAATCGGTTTGTCTTTTTCATTCTGTGAAAACTTGTAATCACTGACTTCCATATTATTTATTTTTCCTTCTGTGGAAGTCAATAGTTACAGGTAACTTATGTTAAATAAATAATTATTGCTAATGAATCAAAGAAACATTAACTTTCGTCGTTTCTCTGCTCTCTTTTAAAAATGTAAAATCCTGCTTGTTAACAGCAGGTGTTCATCATTAATGCTCAATCAACACATACTTAATCACTTAAATATCTCATTGATTCAACTTAAATGGAGTAAGTTCAAAGTACTCATACAGATTAGTTCCCCTTTGGATGGGGAACTCCAATGCTATGTGGAAACTTCCACTATGGGGATTTCGTCAGAAACCAATCCTCTGAATGAGTATAAAAACGGGCCAATGAAATGCCAATGAGTTGGCAGCGTCAGCGTGCACAGCTGGCGTCAATGACAATCTGTCATGCTATAAAGACGCAGCCAGTGCCATGCTCGACATCCTTTCGCTTTCAGAGCCTTTCACGAAGCTTCTGAGAGAGTCTTTGAGGGTATCTCCAACCTGTGTCTACAAAGAGAGATCGAGAAGCAGCTTCTCCCAGTCCAGAGCGCGTATACGCAGTGGCAGATGGTCGAGCTGGGTATTTCTCCCTTGCCTGGCGTCCTTTGGGTCCGGTTCTCCAAGAGCGGTTTGTATATAGGAAAAAAGCCTTCCTAAAAGAGCAACACGGTCGTGCAGCGCGTCTTTTTCAAGACGTCACTCCGACCGTGCGTTTCTGGATTCGGGGGTTTCCTATGCCCGGATGATGGGCACGAGCACAGCGTTTCATGTCTGGGGGTCCAGCATGTTAATGCAGTGCTCGCGGGCAGTGCATGCCATCACTGATGTCATGTCTGTTGCGCAGTTAAGATCGCGGCTCGCTCTTGCAAAAGAGCCACCCACCCCAGTTGTCCCCCGCACTGCGGTTGGCACTCGGGCAGACTCGGTTTCAGTGGGAGTAAATCCGCCGCCCCCGGGCCGCGGACCTCTCGCTCCTCCACGCGCTCCATCCAAGCTTCAGGTGAAGAGAAGCGCTCCGTCCTTGGAGGGTCGCTCTCTCACCTGATAACACCGGGGGTCAGATGTCCATCGCTGCATCGGAGGATGGGCTGTCATTGTCTGATGAGGATGCGAGCCCGCTCGCTCCCTCCCTCCGGGGTGGAGAGCGCGGCGTTGGCATCTAAAAAGCAGACATGATGGCCGTGCTTTCTTGGGCTGCTTCGGCCGTGGGTCTGGTGATGGTTTATCCCCCAGCCTCGCGGCCGGACCGACTAGATGGGTGTCATGTGGAGGATATAAGTAGGCAAGACCTTCAAAGCCTCCCGTCCCCTTCTTCCCGGAAGTGCACAGTAAACTCATGCAGTCCTGAGGGCACTTTTTTCTGCCCGATCTGCGTGCGCTTCCATCCTCACCATCCTTGGAGGTTGGGCTGTCAAGGTCTGACGAGGATTCGAACCCGCTCGCTCCCTCCGGGACTATGAGCGCGGTGTCGAATCCAGAAGCAGACTTTGCGGCTGTGCTTCCCCAGGCTGCTTCGGCCGTGGCTCTGGAGATGGTTTATCCCCCAGCCCCGCGGCCGGACCGATTAGAGGGGTGTGATGTGGAGGATGAAGGCGAGACCTTCTAAGCCTCCCCATCCCCTTCTTCCTGGATGGGCACACGCCTTCCCCCTCACCATGCACGCTATGGCCACCTACCAGCACTACCAAGCGCAGGCGCTGGCCCGGCTGTGTGAGGATGGTTCCGACCCAGGACTGAGCATGCGCTCCGCACCACAACCGACTATGCTCTTACAAAAAAATTCGGCTGTGTGTGCCCTGGGAAGGACGATGATCACATCCGTGATCCAGGAATGCCACCTCAGGCTAAACCTGGTGATGTGCGTGACGTTGACAAAGTTCGCTTTCTTAACTCACCCATATCCCAGGCTGGCCTGTTCGGCGACACTGGCGGTGAATTCGCCCAGAAATTCACGCCGGTGATAGAGCAGTCGGAGGCGATGGGCGAGGTCTCTATCGGCAGGATTGTATGACCGCTCCCCCCCGCCGAGCCATCCACATCCACTGCTTTTACGCCGAGGACGCCCGCCTGCAGCTTTGCTTCGCCGCACCTGCCTGCGCCTCCAGCCACGTGGCTGCGCCGAGCATCGCGCAGGCAACCAGCGCCCCCCGCCCAGGGCACCGCTAAGTTCGGTAAAACGGACCGTGAAGCGTCCCTGAGGCCGGCCATCTGGGGAGGAGGGAATTTGCTCTTTCCCCGCTGGAGGGCGGGGCACGTTATTTAACGGCGTAAAAAAAAAAAAAAAAAAAAAAAACGCCATCAAATCCTCAGTGAAAGAGCATTTTTCCCCTCCTCCGGATGTAACAGCCCGAACACTGCCAGTCTGGGACGCTATGCCTTCCAGCTCGCAGGATCGGTGCATTTCGCCAATGGCTCACGGAGCGCGAGAGAACGGTCTCCTTTCTCTCCACTCCCAGCCCCTCTTCTGGAGTTTGAGTGCGAGACGAGAACATCTCCTCTCCTGTGGGACCCCAGCGCTCCCCGGATGAGCCCACTCACTCCATGCTGCCCCGCCGCTGGCACGTCAGCGATCGTGCGGGTGGGACCATTTGCGGGGGCTCTGTATGCCTGGTTAGTGCGGGCCAGCCCATCGCAATGGCTCATCCATACGACCAGACTCGGCTATGCGATTCAGTTCGCGAAATGGCCTCCCAGGTTCACGGGCGACCAGGGTCAGTCTTGCGTCTGCCCCTGTCTTCACAGGCTGCGCTTCGGAATGCTTACGCAGATGCGCATCACGCGATGCGTTCGTCCTCAGGATTGGTTTGCAGCAATAGATCTGAAGGACGCGTATTTTCATATCTCCACACTTCCACGCCACCGGCAGTTTCTGCGGTTTGCGTTCGAAGGTCGAGCATGGCAATACAAGGTCCTCCCCTTCTGGCTCTCTCTGTCTCCGCGAGTTTTCACCAAGCTCGCGGAGGGTGCCCTCGCGCCCCTTCGGCTCACCGGCATCCGCACGCTCAATTATCTCGATGACTGGCTGATTTTTAGCCCACTCTCGGGAGCAATTGATTATGCACAGAGACAAGGTACTCCGGCACCTCCGCCCGTTGGGGTTTCAGGTCAACCGAGAAAAGAGCAAGCTCGCTTCCGTGCAGAGCATCTCCTTTCACGGGTTGGAGCTGGACTCGATCACTATGGAGGCGCGCCTCTCACGAGAGCGCGCCGAGGTAATGCTGAACTGTCTGAGAGAGTTCGACAGGAAAAAAGTGGTCCCCCTGAAATTATTTCAGAGGCTCCTGGGGCATATGGCATCCGCAGCCGCGGCCACGCCGCTCGGATTGCTCCATATGAGACCACTACAGCATTGGCTTCACGATCGGGTCCCCAGACGCGCATGGCACGCGGGCACACACCGAGTGACTGTCACTGCGCTGTGTCGCCGCACCCTCACCCCCTGGAAAGGACCCCTCCTTCCTACGGGCCAGTGTGCCCCTAGGTCAGGCGTCCAGGCAGGCTGTCGTTTCGGCAGATGCCTCCAGTATGGGGTGGGGGGGCCGTGTGTAGCGGGCATGCTGCTGCGGACCTGTGGAGGGGAACCCAGCTGCATTGGCATATCAACTGCCTAGAGCTGTTGGCAGTGTTTCTCGCTCTGCGCCGCTTTTTATCGGGGCTGAGGGGGAAACACGTGCTGGTCAGGACGGACTGCATGGCCGCGGTAGCGTATTCCATCTGGATGGGGGGTATACGCTCCCGCTGCATGTCTCAGCTTGCTCGCCGTCTGCTCCTCTGGAGTCATACGCGGCTGAAGTCGCTGCTTGCTATTCACATCCCGGATGGGCTCAACCGTGCGGCCAACGGGCTCTCACGGCAGCTCCTTCCCCGGGAGAATGGCGACTCCACCCGAGTCTCGGGGCATGCGTAAGTATACCATCACTCAGGCTAGTGCACCCTCTACGAGGCATGCCTACGCCCTGGAGTGGAGTCTATTCACTGAGTGGTGTGCTTCTCGCCGAGAAGACCCCCGATCTTGCCAGATAAGTGTTGTGCTTTCTTTCCTTCAGGACAGGTGGAGCGAAGGCTGTCGCGCTCCACACTGAGGGTTTACGTGGCCACCATCTCCGCTCATCATGATGCGTGGATGGCGGCACCGTGGGGAGGCATAACCTCATCATCCGGTTCCTCAGAGGTGTGAGGCGGATGTTTCCACCCCGCCCCCCTCTCATGCCCTCTTGAGATCTCGCGGTAGTGCTACGAGCCTACGTGGGGATCCCTTCGAACCACTCGACTCAGTATCCTTGAGATTTCTGTCCTTGAAGACAGCTCTGCTGGTCGCATTGGCATCGGTTAAGAGGGTTGGGTACCTGGAGGCATTTTCGGTCAGTGACTCGTGCCTAGAATTCGGGCCGGCCTACTCTCACGTTGTCCTGAGACCCCGGCCCGGCTATGTGCCCAAGGTTCCTACCACACTGTTAAGGACCAGGTAGTGAACCTACAAGCGCTGCCCGCGGAGGAGGCAGACCCAGCCCTTTCATTGTTGTGTCCTGTTCGCGCTTTGTGAATATGGGTGGACCACACTCAGAGCCTTAGATCCTCTGACCAGCTCTTTGTCTGTTACAGTGGTCGGCAGATGGGAAGTGCCATATCTAAACAGAGGTTGGCCCACTGGATAGTGGATGCCATCTCCCTCGCCTTTGGGCCAGGGTGAGCCGTGTCCACTACGGAGCATCGCATCCTCCTGGGCGTTAGCACGCAGCGCCTCTCTGACAGACATTTGTAGAGCTACGGGTTGGGTGACACCCAATACATTTGCAAGGTTACAATCTGCGAGTGGAGCCGGTATTAGTTAACCCTTGGTGATTGAGGAAACGATTCGGTTGAGGTGTCGAAACACGCTTGCTGCGCCACTCTCCCTAACCCGGAGATACGTGCGCTTTTTCAGCTTTGTCAGTTTAGTTCCCCATTTCTTTGGTGAACCCTGCAGAGTTCCTCCAAGGCCCCCAGCATCTGACTCGGAGGAGTCAGGTGTTGGCCCGTTACGTTGTCGGCATGCCCGCTGGTCAGCCCGCGTTCTGGGTATAGGTGCCTGCTATGCGTGATCCCCGCTGGCGATCCCATACGTTCACTCAGCCACGGTATAGTCCCCCCTTCTAGGGCAGGCTCGTGTCTTCCCTCCCCGCTAACCATCCTTATGCAAGGACTCCCCATCTCTGGGCTAGTCCATAAGTTGTCACCAGGTCTCCCCTCTGGGTAACAGGTGAGCTCCGCAGCGTCCTCCCTATCGGGACTGAACACTTTCCCAACGTACTGTCGTATCAAAACCTATTTTACTGGGTTATTGCGACTCCCCGAAAAATATAACTGTTTCTGAACAAGTAATTGAGGGCCTGGGGACACGTTGGAAGACTGTGTCTTGGGGCGTTGTAGGTGCGCTCACTCTACTGCGTGGCACACCCTTCGCCAGGGACGCAGTAAGGTTCTTTCGTTGTGGCGTTTTCCATAGATTTCCCCATAGTGGAAGTTTCCACATAGCATTGGAGTTCCCCATCCGAAGGGGAACGCTACGGTTACTAAAGTAACCCTTCGTTCCCCGAGGGGGGGAACAGAAATGCTATGTTCCTTCGCCACAACGATTGTCCCTTAGCTGTTGAGCATGAAAGTCTCTTCAGCTAGAAAAGGATGTCGAGCATGGCACTGGCTGCGTCTTTATAGCATGACTGATTGTCATTGACGCCACCTGTGCACGCTGACGCTGCCAACTCATTGGCATTTCATTGGCCCGTTTTTATACTCTTTCAGATGATTGGTTTCTGACGAAATCCCCATAGTGGAAGTTTCCACATAGCATTTCCGTTCCCCCCCTCGGGGAACGAAGGGTTACTTTAGTAACCGTAGCGTTTTTGGGTTTGTTTTGTAGCAGTCGTTTTTCTCAAATGGTTTGAGTTGCCTAAAATGATTGGGTTTAACAGTACTCAATTGGCTTGAGTTCTCTTATTTTATTGGGTTTTACTGTGCTCAATCTGTTTCGTGTACTCAAACGGATAAAGTTCACAGTACTCATTAGGATTAGTTTTTGAGCTTAAATGGTTTGTTGCAACCGGTTTCCTCAAATGGTTTGAGTTACCATAACTTCTTGAGTTTTGCAGTGCAGAGACAGCCTTGAGTATGAAACAGATTGTGTGTGTGTTTTATTAATTTGTGGATTATTTCACATGTCTAGGGTCAGCTCTGAATAGCCTAGTGACTGTCTGATGTTTGTATGCTTGAGACATTGGTAGGAATTGTACACACAAACACACATGGAAAATGTCTAAGGCTATCTGTGGTTTTAATATGTATGATACAGTTAATGACGTTATGTATGAGTATAATTGTTGTTGTTTTGACAATGTAAGCAGAGTGCCCTATAAATTCTATACAAGTGTTGAAGCTGGCTACTGATGAAACTGCAAACTCTTCAGTAAACTTTATTTAACTGAATATCTGACTCCGCCTTTTTCATCTGACTGACTGGTCATTTTTGGGTTAAATTTGTTGGTTCCCCAATGATGTATACTTTAATTTAGAGATAAATGCTTAATTTGTCATCTTTTAATGTTTACTCTATTTGATATCTTGCATGAACAGCTAACACATATACTGTAATGTGATGTTGTTATGGTCTGAAAGAGTTTGTTGTTCTTGTTGTTGTGTCATGAATATATTTCTGATCACTTTTTTCCTGTAGAAAAAACTCAATTTGTCATTAGAAATTATCATTAAACGTGTCAATACTTACTTTCCTTAGTCCCTGATTTAGCTGAGGTCACCACAGTGGAACTGCCAATTACTCTGTATGTACAATTACTTAAATGTTTTAAGTGGCAAATTCCCTTCAAGCCACAATCCAGCACTAAGAGTACTTGTTGGAACTGGTGGAACCCCCAGTGCTGGGAAACACCTACACATTCTCTCATTAACTCATGCTTTCATTCACACACTCTCATTCACTATGACCAATTTAGTTTATTCAGTTCATCTATACCACATGTCTTTGGACTGTGGGGGAAACTAGAGCACCCAGAGGAAACCCACACAAACACAGGGAGAACAGAAATGCCACCTGACCCAGCAACCTTCTAGTTTTTAATATAGTTTTACAGTTTTCATAAAATTTTATACAGTTATAACAGTTTCATTCATATTTTTCTTAAACCAGGGTCTCCTGAAAAGCTGAATACAATGTTCAAAATGCGAGTGAAGCATGGACCTAGAAGAATGTGATCGCACTGATGGGTTATAATGATAGGACAGTTGCTCAGAAATGATAAAGAGCCAAATGCAATAAAATACTGTTAATTACTACTGTTATTGGATGACTGACACCTGGTTATTTCTCTATTGCTGAGTTCAGACAGCAGGATTTTCAAAGTAATCGTGTCACAGATGTTTTCACACTACATGGGCTCGCGTTTTGTCGCTGCTTTGTTTACACTGCAAGATGGATTGGCGACAGGAGGTTTCACAATGCATGACTTTACAATAGGAAGAATCGCCGACAACTTTGTCCAAACTACATCTCACAACCAAAAACACATAGTATATATTGTGTTATTAACTAGCATGCCAAATATCTCATGAGCATCGGCGACTCTTTGATAGTTCACACTGTGTGATTGTTACTCGCGTGAACAAGCACCAGTTTTCCTGTGACTTCAGGCATGTGTCAGCGATTTCTCAAAACCTGTCGGCGAGTCAAAACTGGGGCTAAAATCATGCAGTCTGAACTCAGCATAATAGTCTCATTCATGCTTATTAGACATTTGAAATTGTCTATTATTTGACCTTGTTGGAGGAGACCTAATAATATTCATTTGACAATTTTGAAACTTAATTACATTTTAACGACTAATTCAATTTGTAGCACTGTAGTTGAAAGAGTATTGATACTTTTAATGGGAAATTTGAATGACAAATTCAGTTTGTTCCACTGAAAAAAGTGATCAGAAAAATATTCATAACACAATTTTTATGGCCTCATGACAATCCTGTTTATGAGAGGTTTTTGAAAAGTTTTGTTGTCTTGGTAATGCCAAAGACACAAGCAGTTTTTTTTCTTAGTAATGTCAAGTTGTCACGACAAAATAATTTTCTTACTTTGACTTTTTTTGTCTTGTTTCTAGTCCAAATATCTAAAAATTCTTAAATCAAGAAGAATTTTCTGGACAAGCAAAACATATTGTCCTAAGCAAAGCAAAACATCAAAACAGTTTTTCCTTAAAACAAGCAAAATAATCTGCCAAAGGGGTAAGCAAAATAATATTATGTCAAAAGGAAATACAATATTATTTAACTTACTCCATTGGCAGATTATATAGCTAATTTTAAGGAAAAACTCACTTAATTTTGGGATATTAATTCTTAAAACAAGACAATATGTTTTGTTGTATAAGTAAGAAAAGCATTTTTGCAGTGCAGGTTGAAAAGTAATTGTTTATTTGTTCAAGCTATCCTTACAAAGAGTTCTCTACAATATTACCTATGTCTTTTTTTGACTTTTGACTTTGATTTTACAAGATGAATATCAAACATCCACTGCTTAACTATTATTAAGCTACATTTGTTGTTCCATATTGTATATTATCCTGAAAATCACAAACTCACCAGTAACATTTGCTATTTTTAACCACCAAAATATTTAAACTTTGTTGTTTTTTTGTTGATATAATAAACTTCATAAGACCCTTGAAAGAAATCACTGATTTTAAACAAGCCTAAGGATAGCTAAAATGCTTAACCTGACAAGACTCTTTTGGATTAATGATTATTTTGTTTACCACTCAAAAGTGCTCTTTTTATACATTCATCCTCCCTTTTATACCTTTCTCCTGGAGGTATTCTCTATGGCATGTGATCCATCTGCAGGCCCTGCTGCTTGAAGCAGAGAGAGAGATTGCAACACATCCCTGAATGTTGGTACACTCGCTTGTACAAATAAGCTTAATGCTGTCATGCCTGATGCATGACCTGCCTACACTGATAAAAGGATAAAAGAGTAAGATTGGAAAGTATTGGGGGGTGGGGAGCGGGGTTGTTGGGGTTGGTGACACTAATGCCCTAATGGCCCAATGTAATAGCAATGGTTATTGAGCAGATGATGGCGTTGTTGTAAACGAACATGGCTGCAGCCAAGGGAAATAGACTAACAGGTGCTGATGCTACATGTGCAGCTCCAAGGAAAGATCTATTCATCTTCACCTGCCAAGACAACAACCACTGGGACTCCCAGGCTTCTAGCAAGGGACAAGTTGCTTACATTATTTGTTTGCTGCATGCAAATAAAACATACTCACTTTGTCAACTCCAAATATACATTATTTTTTATTTTACTGTTGAACAAAATGGACTGTATGAAGTGGAATATTTTATGATTCCCATTTTCCATCATAGCACACGTGCATGTGTGTCCCAATTTTGCAGCTATCTTAATATTAATTTGTGCTGTATTCTTATCTCACTAGTTTTTCTAGGCCGTGGCCTGCACCATTAAAATTCATCCATGCATGAAAAGTGCCTGTTTACACGCCAATTTCACAAAGCTTAGGGATTTGCAACAGCATTTAACATTATCAAACGCACACTAATAAATCATACTCCCTTTTCTCAAGTCAGTATCTAAAGCGCAATAAAAAAAAAGCTGAGAAAAGCTGACAAGAGGCATTAAAAGATGGCGAGCAAGAGGGAGTGGGAATTTGAGAGAGTAATAATAATAATGTGTGTGTGGGGAGTCAATTGGCATGTGTAATTCAGCACAGCCTTTTCATCTTAGAGTAAGATACTCCAGACAGATAAGGTGTTTAATCCTCTGGCAGATCAAAAAAAATTTGCCAATTAATGGGTCTTTTCCCGCAGCCAGATAGGCCCCACATTCCCACTCAGTCTACGTTTATCTCTCCCAACACAGGGAGGAGCAGTGAGCAGCTTAAAAGTGCTATTCTTACCCTCAAAACATACAAGGACAGAGACCACCCCACAACGCCATTATCAGTCAAAACCACTAAGACGGAGGGGAAATGAGAGAGAAAAAAATAGATGTAAAAAGAGTAAAAAGAGATGCAAAAAATAAGGATTAGGGCTAAAAATGAAACTTTTGTTTCCATAGTTAATTATTAGAAATAGCATATTGCTTAAATTTGGTATTTATTCAACTGATAATGGAAGCAACAAGGACAATTGCTGGATAATTTAATCGTTGGTCAACTCAGATGATGGACGACTTCTGACGTGGAACAGAGGAAAATCATTTCTGTTTTGTTTTTCACTGGACACCCTGGTCAGCTAGCATTAAAGAGCCCTTATGAGCTATACCCCTACTGGAAAAGACACAAAAAGAAAGACTGCTAGAGAACCAAACACCTGTAGTGGGAGTGAATTGCAAGGAAATAAGTCAAAAGGAAAAAAATAATGAAAAAAAATCTTTATAAATCGACACCCAACTGATTTATGCTGACTGTGTGGAGCAGATAAGTGTGGTAAGTTGCAGAGATTTGATGTTTATCTTATCAAGAGTGCTAAAGCTGTGTTGATAAAAGAGCACCATGGTGCTAGCATTTTTACAAAGCTGAAAAAACTGTACACCCACAAGACAATATATATATATATATTTTTTTTTTTTCCATCTAAAATTAGACTGTGAGATGTGGGGGGGAAAGCACAAAAACAAAACAAAGTCACTGTGATATTTTAATGAAACAACATAAAGCTGACAGCAAATAAACCATGTAGGCCAGTAATATTTACAGAGATAATTTTAAAAATATCAAATGTAAACACATTTAAGTTATAATAATATTAATAATGGAATATAATTATTACAATATAAAGGTTATGAAGCTTGTGGAACATGGGGAAAGAGTGTAATTTTCCATTGATATAAGTATAATTACTCTCAATTCAAATTTGTTTGTGACACCTCAGGACCATTGAAGTGCAAAAAGCTAAATGAAGAGTTTTATTAATGAAAGAAAGAAAGAAAGAAAGTAAGAAAGAAAGAAAGAAAGAAAGAAAGAAAGAAAGAAAAAAAAAAAAAAAAGAAAGAAAGAAAGAAAAAGAAAGAAAGAAAAAGGCAATAAGTTGTCAAGATCTTCAAGCACTGAGCACAAGCCTTCAAATGTGGGAGGCAGGCCATTCCAACAGGAGGCTTTCAATTATAGATAGGGGTTGGCATGACCGCTATGGATTGCCATGTCAGAGTAGGGATAGACAGCAGTGGAGATCTGGGAATCTATCTATCAGTGTGCCTTTGGGGATGGTGTGTGTTTCTGTGAATGTGTGTGCACTTGTGGTGATGATAGAAGGAAAGAGCAGTTAAAAGAATGGCTGTGTGTATGCGATGTCCAAAAAGAAGTGGTTAAGGGGAGCAAAGTGTATTTTCACAGGATGTGTGCTTTCATGTCCTTTCACTGTCTTCTTAAGCTTTGGAGTGGCTGTGACAAATGGGATGTCTGAAGCGAAGTAGAGGATTTTAAGGTGTTTGTGTGTATGTGTGCATTTTCCACCTAAAGAGCCTTATCATGAATGATTCTATTAACAGACTTAACATTTTTATAGATAAAACACAGATGTGGTGTCCACTCACATGCACAAGCTGCTCTTGGGTGTCAAACTCTCTGCAGCAACCATCCCAGTGACAGTTAGTCTCGTACACTACCTCTGGCTCCTGCTTGCCCTCCTCTTTATCGCCCTCTTCCTTCACCAGAGTCATTCCATTCATTTGCTCCTGTAAAAACACATGCGGCACTGGTTTTGGGAGGCATTCTATGCATCTGCATCTGATTAAAAGAAAAACAATTTCCTTCTGAGGCTGTGGAGATTAATGGGGCTTATCACATCTAAAGCAGTTCCACAACAGGCGGCCAAATCAAACAAAATTAAATCGCTTTAGAGTATGTCACATAATTGGTGCTAGCTTTGTTTCTGTTTTTTTAATTATTTATTTATTGATTTATTGACTGGTGTGTGTTTGTGTTTATCTTTTCGTATGCCTATGCACATGTGAAAATGTTCATACCTGCATGCTAACGGCTCTGGGGCTGGGTGGTTCTTCTTCAGGTTTGAGTTTGGACCTTTTATGGTTCATGGGGTCCCCTGTGCTGCTCACAGCCGACTCACTTGTGGGTTTACTCTGAAAACAAAAAAAAACTGATTAATAAAACATGCACTATAATAGTGTATTAATCATCCTTATAAATGTAGGTCAAAATTTGTTATTCAAGAGTGAGTAATTTATTTCTAGATAGCTTTATACAATACAGATTGATGAGTTAAATCAACTTTACATACTGTTGATAAAGAGACACAACAGAATCAAATAACAGTATGTAATTTCACTGGTGTGAAATAGGCATAAAAAGATTAGCAACACTTTTCCAATTTTTTTTAGTTACTTGAGTAATACACATGCAAACAATCCATTTCATAGAATGAGAAAAGCCACTGACTCTTCAAATTATCCAAACAATTTTTTCCCAATTTCTTCCTGAATGCTATCTACTCATTCATTGCAATTCCCTCTGTCTGTCTTTGATAGAAGAAGTTCCTAGCAACTGACCAGTGTTAGTGAAGAAAGGCATTTGGTGAAAGGACAAATTTATATTCAATGGGATGAGACAGCAGGATGCTTTATATCGGAAGGAATGTTCAGTCTGCAAGTCATCTAGCAGTTTATCTTTGCTGTGAGTTTGCTTCACTATTAAAGCGCATAAAATATGCATAAAAATATATTTCATAAAAAAAATTGCATTTATGTGTGCTAGATGTAAACATATTATTCTAAACAAATATTAAAAAATATATACAGTATATATATATATTGTTTTGTATTGTAATAAATTAGTCTGCCTCTATACAACTTCCACTCTAAATTGTGTGTTGATGCTCATTTCTCTAAAGGGCTGAATTATGATAGAGAAGACAAGTCAACTGTTTGTTGTCTGTGTATTTTTTGAGATGTTCATATCTTGAGCAAATGATGCCAATTGTAGAATGGGGATGGGCGTGGGACACAAAGGACCATCTCATAGAATGGGGTGTCAAAACCACTAGAGTTAATGAAAACGAACAAAAAAATGAAAGCTAGATTTGAAAAAACATTTTCGTTAACTGAAATTAAAATAAATCTTGAGTTAAAACTCTAAAACCTTACTGAAACTGTATTGTGTAAGTATAAAAACAAACTTAAACTAACTGAAATTATAACAATAACATCCTTCGTTTCTGTCTTTGTAAATGTATTTTATACACAAGCCTTTTAGAAGTAAATCTATTTATTTCACGATTTCAGTTTTACGGCAGGTGTTTGACCCGTACGGCACATCAGAGTCTGTAATACTGATGCCATTGGCTAGATCAATCCAGTCTTTCTCCAGTCAGTCCTCACTGTTGCTCCCACGACAAAAACAATGACTGGACATGACAGCAACACAATGAGGGTAGGGGTTGTTTTATAGGTTTCATATGCGACCATCAACCCGTTTTCTCAGAGGATCACAAACTGACAAAACATTGCTGTCGCCCTGATACAAGTTTTATTTATGGAGAAAAGTCAGAGCACTGCAGTGTTTGGGTGTTCTGTGTTTGTCTGAGAAAATTGAAAATTAGTCTTACTAAAATGTGATTATTCCATACAAGCTGAAGCTTATGGAATAAAATCACTGTCATAAATATTTTGTGCGTAAATAAAATTCATGCATCCGTAATTATAAAATCGTAAAGGAAAATGGAACGTATTCGTAATTTTACGATGGTACAATTCCAAAATCTGTGATTAGAACAGACACAGATATGACATTTTCTTTGACTGTTTGTGTATGACTGATAAATTTACGATGGGTGTAACTTTACAAACACGAAATTGTTTCACCACGGACACGAAGTCCTGATTACTAGTACGAATCAAACAGTGACATTCAAAATTACGTCACCGTTGTTACAGGCATTAATAAACAAGCGAGAGTCATTGATCACAAGGGCACGCCTGCTGGACACTCAAGCTCCCCACACCGTCTCAGGTAAGATGTTTGTTATTCCCTCTTTGAGAAATATCGGTCATGAGCTGTAATAAAGGTTGAAACTTAATGAGGTCCATTTTCACTGTGTTTTTTGGACACTTTACAGAATCAAACTTAAGAACGGGCCGAGGATAGTGAGCATAATGTAAGTTTACGTTACAGGCAGCGAGCGCAGAGTTTCTCAGTGAATCACTAAACAGTGTTTAACTATAACAAAGTTTAACAAAATATTTCTCAAAGAGGGAATAACAAACATCTTACCTGAGATCTGTGTGTGTGTGGAGCTTGAGTGCACAGCAGGCGCGCCCTTGTGATCGATGACTCTCGCTTGTTTATTAATGCCTGTGACAGCGATGACACAATTTTAACAATGGAGTGCCACTGTTTGATTCGTACTCGTAATCAGGACATCGTGTTTGTGGTAAACTGTATTTCATGTTTGTAAAGTACACCCATCTTAAATTTATCATTCATATACAAACAGACAAAGAAAATGTCGTATCTGTGTGTTTTACTTGCAGATTTTGGAATTGTACCCTCGTAAAATTACGAGTACGTTCCGTTTTCCTTTACGATTTTATAATTACGGATGCATGAATTTTATTTACACAAGAAATATTAATGACAGTGATTTTATTCCATAAAGCTGATCGCTTTATGGAATGTGCACTTGCGTCGCGGCCGTGGGTTCATTGGTGTGAGTGTGTCACGCCGCTTGTGCACGCAAGCCACGCAAGCCGCTCACCTCCATTGGAAACAACAAACTTGTGCAAATTGTAGAAACACGCGATATGCCACCGTCATTTGCAATCTCCATCAGTTCATCCTCTTGCACAGCCATAGTGGATTCACCTGATTTGTTGACAAGTGGGTTGCGGATCTATTCCTTGGCAGTTTGCAGGTCCTTCACTTGGCCTTTTTCCCTTAGCAAAGAAACTTTCTAAAGATGCCTGTTTTTACTCATTTTGTTGCTTGTGGGTTAAATTTTGGGGCTCAAGTGACCGAGACTTTTCAAAATAAAAGATTGTTCAGACTCAGATAATAAATAAAACGGAAATAATTAATGATTTCTTGTGCAGCTTCGTACCAATTGATCCACGGACTGGTGGTTGAGGACCACTGAGCTAGGGGATAAAATGAACTAATGCAACATAATTCTAATTGCCCACTGCTAAGAATTTTTTTAAATATGATGCGACCCCCCACAAAGCTCGCCCAGGCCCCCTGTTAGAACCACTGTTCTAAGTGAACTAGTTGAACTAATTCATCAAATCCAACTGAATCATTTGAAGCGATTTGTGTCTCCAGTAAGCACTTATCCACAAACAACTTATTTTTTAACATGCCCAATACCCCATCTGATTCAAAATAAACCAAATTCACTAGTTATTCAGTTACTAGAAAGGTACACAGAGATCAGATTTGAGAATGGATGAACTCATAACAGTGTGCATGCCTGATTCAGTGAACTGAACACAAACAGATGACAGCTTGCTGTGAATTGACCAAACTTGGACAACTGATTTATTCTGTCCTGTGGGTAAACAGAGGGCTTAAATGAGTGAATCTGGCAAATTGTTAGCTCATTTCATAACAGAAAGTCATAATTAAATTTAAATAAGTGAATCAAGCTTCAGTTGGGTTGCAAAACTTAATTGAATAAGCATAAGAAACGTTTCAGATCAAGGTGATGTTTCAACTGAGTGAAAATATGATTGCTAACTACATATTTTTGATATGTTGAGTCCAAACATGGGAATATTGTCACAAAAGATCTTGTTTGCGGAAAAGATCTAAACTTTCCATCACTACTGTGTATCTAACCGGAAAACAGCCTTGCACACAAATTGTATGGCACTTAAGCTTGCTATCTTGTGGGCTGTTGTATTTGAATTTGAGGATGGGTAAATGGTAGTGTTCATGTATTCTCTGAATACATGTTTCAAAAATGTATCTTTGGTTGAGTTTTTATTATACAATATTCTGCACCTAACAAATATTCTAATTTTTAAAAAACAAGAAACAAACAAAAAAAAACTATAACTAATACTGAAACTAATAAAAACTAAACTAAAACTAAGCAATTTGAAAATATAAAAACTATTAAAAACTAGTAACTATACTTCTAAAAACTAATTAAAACTAACTGAATTTGAAAACATAAAAGTAAAAATGAAATAACACTAAAACTAATGAAAAATCTAAAACTTCTATAACCTTGGTCAAAATTGCATTAAGATACGGAGCACAGCTGTGATAACAGCCAAGGAGCATCTTCATTTACATCTAAATGCAGTAAACTAAAACTGCATAAAAGGTTTGAGTTTAAGAATGTTCAGGGTTCATTCTGACTATGCTGAACCCATGGTACTGCTGTGTACTTTAAATAAATATATTCATTGAGATCTTCTACATCCTCATAATTTTTTATTACAGTATGGAATAGAAAAAGAAAATAAACAAACAGATAAATCAGAGAACATGGTAAAGCTACTCTTGTGGTCTCAGCACTCACTTTTACTTTTAGTCATATAGCAGATGCTTTAATCCAAAGCGATTTACAATTCAATTCATCGAAAAGAGACAGTAAGAAAATAAATGTTATTTATTTATTTTAGTTAGGTGCTCACTTCTATTTGTAAAAATAAGTGGAAATATCAGGGGGCAGATCCTGTGGCAGCTTTGCATGCAAGTATCAGATATTTGATTTAATATGAGCTTCAACTGGTAGCCAGTCCAGGGAGATAAAAAAATGTGTGACATTTTTTGAAGACCAGACAAGAAGCTGCATTTTGTATCATTTGAAGATGTTTCACATTGGATGATGGAAGTCTAACTAGGAGAACATGGTCTAGTCTAGAAATGACTAGAAAAGTGCTTGTACCAGAAGTTGTGCTGCTTGCCCAGTGAGGAAGAACCTATTTTTCTAACATTATTAAGTTCAAGTTCGTCCTATTTGTTTCCAATGTGATCTTTGAATGACAACTGGTCATCAAAAATCAGCCCAAGATTCCTTACTGAATTGAAAGAAATATTTGTAGATGACCCCAGCTTTATCATCAAATTATGATGTATAGTTTGTATTTCAGGGAGGAAAAGAAGTTATGTTTTAGCCAGATTGAGCTGCAGGTGATGAACGTTCATCCATGCTGTGTAAGATCTGTCCCAGTTCTACCTCTTAGTCCTTCCCCTTACCCCTACCCCTCGTTTTGTGTGTACACATGAAGAGGTAGGGTCGTCCCAATTCCTTATAGCTAAGGGAAAGGGCTAGATATCCCTTAAAACGGAGATTTACCAAGGGGTAAGAAAATTTCCCAAAATACACAATCTACAATGGCAGCAAGGCTGCACACAAAAGTAAGGATATGCACAAATTAATATTTTTGTCATTATTATGAATTTTTACAACAAACAATCATATGTTTTAATACTTTCATAGCCGTGTTCGTGTTTTACCGTCATGCTTTAAAAAAACAACACTAAAATAAGTAATCACACAACATTCTGTCACTCAATGACACTTAAATACCCTGTCAGAAAAGTCTAGTGACCGAGAATTACCTTTTTACAGTATCTGCTATAATGTTATGTTGTTTTTGTGTGTTTACATAGGTGAATATGGCCACTGTGTAAATGCACAGTACAGTTACGATCTTATTGCCACATTATATCATTACGAAAACATGATATATACCTTTAGTGATTTCCTGAAGATAAATACCAAAAAATAACACAACTGGAATAACTACAGCAGTTGCAATCGTTGATCTCATATGAAGCAAGAGATCACGATGACATATGATGTAGTGGTGTCCCATTTTTTAGGGGTAAACTTTGAAGCTGTTCCCCTTCACACTCCCCTTCACACTCTGGGTACAAAATGGAATTGGGATTGGGCCTTATTGTTGGATCATCTAGATGAAACAAGAGATAGAGCTGTGTGTCACGGTAAGAAAAGCTATGTTCTGGAATGATGGGATCCAGGGAAGTGGTGTAAATATAAAAGAGAAGATCTTCAGTAGAACGGTCATTGTTGAAGCTTTGTTGGTTACCAACCAACCGGTTGTTCTATAAAATAATGCGGGGAGGAAATGGAGAGAGTTTTTCTGCAGTGGGAGTCGGTGAATCAAATGTCACAAAGAGCTTGACGGTGTATGACGTGCAGTTGATCTTTTTACTATATTCCTGGTGTCTCGCTGCTTGCTACTTTTGCAGCTTTTAAACTCAGAGGCCAGGCAGCCCCGGTAAACACTCAATGACCAGGTCATACCTGTTAACATTGAGATGTGAAAATAAGGGATATGACCACCAACTGAAGAGTGGGGGTTGGGGGGCGAATTTGAGGCGATCACGAACTGAAGACCGGTGGGCACTTTCGTTCATTTTTGAGGGGCACTTTTTATCCAAGAGAAAAAAGGGCATAGGATGAGATAGGTTGAGCCCTATCTTTGCACGTGCCTGCATCTAACATTATAATGAAAGCATTTGATTGCTTTGCTAACTTTTTATGCTCATTTAGGACAAAATTAGTTGTGTTTAAAAAAAACCCCACCAAAATCGAAATCTTTAGATATTATTATTGATCATGTGTATCTCTCTGTTCAAACATGCACCCAAAACCCAGACTTTCGCTCTGCTTCAAATCACGTGTAGAGAATCTGTTTGGGAAACAGCGTCTATTTATCAGTATGGAGCACGTTTGCTGACAGTCACACACCACTGTATGACTGTGAGGATTGCATAGGAGGGGCGACAGCACCTGTAATGGAAAAGAAAGGGAATCCCGCCGTTTTTATATTTATTTCAAAGTGTTTTGCAAATTGTAGCAAATTGCAGCATCAAGAGAAACATTTTGAACTGAAGTGACCTGAATCAATAATGAACTATAAGTAAGGCATAATGACCATGGACTAAGTGGCATAATCAATGGCTTGCCGTGCGTATTTTAAATGCATAACATTGACAACATGCAGCAGAGGTGCATTTAAATTTCCATGGTCATTTGATAATCAATTGACAAGTTAAAATTAGTTTTGTTCTTTGCAGTGTACTTTTCGACTGAGTCAGTTATGACATCTAGCTATGAGTTCTTGTCATAGCTCTTTTAAAGCATGTCTCTTGCAGTGACAGGCAGACAGAGAGGGAGTGTGGTCGTAAAAGAGATCGTGTGGATGTACATAGGCTAACAGCTGGTGACTTTTTCAAAAATAAAATAATAATAAAATAAAACAATAATATAGTTATAATGCAAAGGATTTGATCATGCGAAATAATGATCAGTCAACATGGAAAATATTTCAGAGTTTTCAACACTTAGCCTGTGCTTTGAACATAAAGAAATAGAATAAAATGATTATTAACAAAGTAAATACATAATTAAACTATACATATGAAATAAAACATTCATAAAGCTGATCTTATAAAAAAATTAATTTTGACTTTTTCCAGCTTGCGCATCTGCTGGGTTCATGAAACAGCAGAGAAAAGGCAGAGTTGCTGTTGAACATGTGCACTTACACTACAGTGAAAGGAAAGCTCTGGCAAATAAATATTTTTGAATATCGGAAATAACTGAATAAGGTATCTAATAATAAAACAATAAAATAATTGATATACAAAGGAATTGATCACATGAAATTGATGATTCAAAACATGCAGAATCATAAAAGTTTTCGAGGCATAGCCACATAGCCTTAATGTTGGTTTGAATAGAGTAAAATTATTAAAGCACATTAAAGACTATAAACGTAAAATAAAACATTAATTCACAGGAAAAATAATGCAGCATATCATTTTCCAAAAATTAAATCTGCAGTAAAATACGTATACACTCACTTACTATACTTCTGTTTTTGTCCCTGATTTATTAGGGGTCACCAAAGAGGTATGAACTGCCAATTACTCTGGCATATGTTTTAGCACTGGGAAACACCCATTCAAGCTCTCAGTCACACCCGTAAACTACACTACCACTCTTAAATGCCTTTCACCCCCCTGCTCTTCTTTATTCATTACCAGTCTCCCTCCATCCCATCACTCCCCCTCAAACCCCCATACAATAAAATACAATGACACCATTGTATTTTGCAGCTGCTTACAACCAGAGGTGGGCAAAATAAAAGCCCAAATACCTTAATTTAAAGTGAATTAAAATGAACTACAAAATACAGCAGCTACAACATGTATCAAAGCAAAATACTGCATTTTTGTATTTTAAAAATACTTTTTAAAAGAAGGTGTGAAAATTCTTTGCAAACTTCCTAATGATAGGCCTTGTCAATCAATCCCTTCACCATTAAACTGACTTGACTAGTGAAGTAAACGGTGTTTAATAGCAAACAGCTATTTCTGTGACCAGATTTTAGGAAGCTTCTCTGCCACCTCGTTCACATTTACAGTGACTGTACATGAGTAGGTATTCATAAAATAATTGAATACTTTGATTTTATTAAAAATTTTGTACAAATTTTATACAGAAAGTCTTGTCTTGGAGATGATCTCCTACGATTTAAACTATTTAATGTATATAATGTGTTGGAACATTGTACTATATCTGATTATTGTACGATATACTGTCATTATATATTACTGGTCAAAGCATTGCTCAGTTTGCTATTTTCAATGATTGTTGACTTGCTCCCAAATATACACCAGTCATTTGTCTGTTTTTAATATAAGATGCATATTTTCCATCCATACTCCAAGCATTGGCCACCTGCAAATAAATATTTTGTTCTGATCTCTAGTCCAGGCAAATAATGAGAAAGCACCAATCAGTGACCACATTTTTATGATGTCATCATACTTCTTACAAAGTATTTTACTTTAGTTTAAAACTTCCAAAAATACAAGACACTAAAGTATTTTGATACAAAATATTATGCCTTTCCATAACCTTATCAAATACAGATTACAAAATACTATTTTGTGTTGGAAATATGTATTATAAATACTACCCATCCCTGCTTACAACACAATATTAGCAATCTCCATAGCTGAGCATGATTGATTCCCCTATTTTACCTGTTTATCACTGTGAAACTGAAACAATCTGTACTGTAAAAAGTGATATACAAATACATTTGACTTTAGTGGATTTCATGCAGTATTTTACCAGTTCAAACCTTGGAAATCACATCAAATCAAATCATGTACAGTTGAAGTCAGAATTATTAAACCCCCTGAATTATTAGACCCCCTGTTTATTTTTCCCCAATTTCTGTTTAATTGAGAGAATAATTTTTCAACACATTTCTAAACATAGTTTTAATAACTCATTTCTAATATTTTTTTTTTATCTTTGCCATGATGACAGTAAATAATATTTTACTAGATATTTTTAAGACACTTCTATACAGGTTAAAGTGACATTTAAAGGCTTAACTAGGTTAATAAGGTTAACTAGGAAGGACAGGGTAATAAGGCAAGTTATTGTATAACGATGGTTTGTTCTGTAGACAATAGAAAAAAAATTAGCTAAAGGGACTAATAATATTGACCTTAAAATGGTTTTGAAAACTTTTAAAACTGCTTTTATTCTAGCCGAAATAAAACAAATAAGACTTTCTCCAGAAGAAAAAATATTCTCAGACATACTGTGAATTTCCTTGCTCTGTTAAACATCATTTGGGAACTATTTAAAAAAGAAAAAAAATCAAAGGGGGGTTTAATTCAGATTTCAACTGGATATAATAACATAAAGTTGAGTAAATAATGATGACGTAGGGCTTTGAACAAATTCCACATTTTAAGCCTGTACACTGTATGAATAGTAATACATTTTATATTGTTAAAAGAATGATATTATTTTTGTAAGCTTGGCAAAAAGATCCTCAAAGGGGTTAAAATAAAATAAATGCCTGTCACTTGGAGCAATGCTTGTAACCTTCTGTTCTTTTTATAATACCTTAACAACCATATGGTGAGACAAATATCCCACAATGCCCTTCTATTAAAGAGGCTGTTGGGGTCAGGCAGAGGAAATGGATGACACTGTGCTGGGACAGAGTAGTGAGGTTATAATGACTTAAAAGGAGAGAGTGGCTTTGGGAAAATCTCTGGAAAACTCATTTGAAATAGGGATCAATACAAAGACAGATAAACAAAAAGACACTATACCGTTCTTAATCGAGTGAACACACAGTATAAATGGCATGCTTGAAGCAAACAGAAAAAAAAAAACACTTTTATGCTCATCCTTCAAAGGGAATGTATCTGTGTCTGATTAATGGTGGAGGTGGCAAGATTTCTTGCTGCTAACAAGCGAGGTGTTATTTTTCAAAAGTGCCTTCTGGGCAAGCTCGCCAGCTCTCCACATCGAGACAACACTGACTATGTGCACCCAAGGGAAAATCTCCCATGAGGCCTGTCTGCGAGGGAGGCTACCAACATGCAAACTTTCTCTGTTGTTTATATATGCTGCTGTGTTGGTGGTACATTTTCATGTGCCACAAAGTAATAAACAGAGGTAGTTTTTGTAATGATAAGCACTGAATAAATTCAACCTTTGAGGGGAAAATCTAAATTACTTGTTACTATATACAAGAACACACAATTTACTGGCCTGTCTTTTTTTTTTTTAACTGCATTTTCTTTTTCTTTTTTTTTTTTTTACCTGTGAGTCATTTGAGACTATGGAACGTTCTGTAGGTGCCAGGCTGGAGGTTTGGATGGCAGGAACAGGTCTCTGGGTTGAAAATGCAGGTGCTGAGTGTATGAGTGGTGGACTGTGTCCAAATGCAGATCCTACGATGCCTGGTTGTCGACTGATTAGCTGCTGATGCATTTGCAGTGCTACAGGTGTTGGAGGATATCCAAAACTCAAAGCAGGGCTGTTAGACAAACAGAAAGAGAGAAAAAAACAACTTCATAAAAGAAAGATTTAAATGTGAGAACTGAAAATGAATAAAATCTGTATCATACATTTAATGTCATACATTAAAAACTAATTTATTACTCATTATTATTATATTTTTGTAATGGTAATATTCATGCATTAATTTTCTTTTCAGCTTAGTCCCTTTATTAATCTGGGGTTGCTACAGCGAAATGAACCAGCAACTTATTCAGCATATATTTACGCAGCGGATGCCCTTCCACTTCCATTCACACACATACACTACTGACAATTTAGCTTACCCAATTCACCTATAGCGCATATCTTTGGACTTGTGGGGGAAACCTGAGCACCCAGTGGAAACCCACATGAACATGGGGAGAACATGCAAACTCCACACAGAAATGCCAACTGACCCAGCGGAGGCACGAGAGGCAACAGCACTACTGACTGCGCCACCGCGCCAACCTGTTATAGTAATACTTTTAACTTAATCTTTATAATACATTTTTCTATTTAAAATGCTTATAAACTGATAAACACACCCAAGGTAAATTTTATGCTATAACTCTATAATTATTCTAAAAGGCTGTTTTACTACTTTATAAACATCTTCTCTTATTTCCAATGTTAAAAAAAAAACATTGTGCTGCTTAATATATTATTAATTTTAGAAATCATTACATTTTGTACAGGATTATTTGATGACTAAAAAGTAAAAAAACAAAACAGCATTTATTTTAATATAAATTTTTATATTGTAGCAGTGTTACAAGTCTTTACCACTAACTTAATGCATCATGAATTAAGAAAAAAAATCTTATAAAATATTTTGCTCTGAAGAATGATGAAAAGGCCAAACGAAAACAATCAAATCGCAAAAGTGTTTAATAAATGAAAACAAAACAAAAAAAGCATAAACTCATTCATTTTTTCCTTCGGCTTAGTCCCTTTATTCATCAGGGGTCACCACAGCGGAATGAACCAATGCGGAATGACAACTCATCCAGCATGAGTTTTACACAGCAGATGCCCTTCCAGCTGCAACCCAGAACTGGGAAACATCCAGACACTATGGCCAGTTTAGTTTATTCATTTCACCTGTACTGCATGTCTTGTGGGGGAAACCAGAGCACCTGGAGGAAACCCAGGCAAACACAGGGAGCAATCTCCACACAGAAATGCCAACTGTCCCAGCCTAGGGTCGAACGAGTGACCTTCTTGCTGTGAGGCGAGTTTATGCTACATGGCTTGTGGCATTAACTTAATGAAACAAAGTAAAAGACACAACAGATACTCAAAATTATTGGAACACAACGTGGGATCTAAACACACAAGAATAATGAATATAAAAACAAAGAGATCTATGTTAATTAATTAAGTATCATGACAAGTAAAGACCAAACAGGTACCCACAACAACTGAAAACATGAACAATAACAAACAAACTGGTTATAATTATTATTAATAGTCCAATATTTATAAATGCAATGTATTACACTGGTAATCTTAATAAATGAATACACATAAAACAAGAACACATATAAACCTTTTAAGAAAAGCTTATGAGTTCACGTAATGAAACTAAAAATAGACTTTCAAAGATAACCACTTCTTCTATAGACCCTAGTGTCTCTTAATGATATGCCCTGGTGCTCAATAACAGCTATTCTCTGGGGGGTTCCATTCATCGTGGGATATGCTGGTCTCTCCATGTTAGTTCATATGTCACTGGTCTTATTACAGGCAGAGAGGAAATCAATGTAGCCAGACACTCTATGGACAATGTGGTTGATGTTGCTGTCTCATCACTCATCGGGCCTTGATCCTTGCCTGCCACCTTTGTCTCCACATTTGCACAAATGTTATGACTGATTAGCTTACAATGTCAATTTACTGATTAATTGCATGTGTTGTGGGAAAGAGATTCATTTCTGTAATAATTTCTCACTCTGAGAACCCCACTCAAACTGGACAATGTCACTTCCTAAAAGTGCTGGATGTGGGCTGTTAAAACAGGAGATACATCACCAAGGACACTAGCACTAGACACTAGTTTCTCATAGTCCTCTCTCCATGGTCAATCTATCCTCCATTTTACAGTGTTACCAAGCAGTTTGAATGTTAAAACATATATTCTGACATGCTGAGACATCTGCAAAACTTTCTGTTTATTGTCTTTTGAACTCAATTTTCCCTTCTTTATCAGGGGTGACCACAGTGCATTAAAACGTTAATTACTCTAGAACTCAGAGCGATGCAAACTTCAGTGCTGGGAATATCTCTCCCATTCACACACACACTACAGTTTTATTTTTTTACTTTATCCAATTTACCTAAAGCACCCGGAAAAAGGCACACGACCAAGGTGAGAACGTGCAAACTCTGCACAGAAATGCCTTATGGCTCAGGAGGGACTTGAACCAAAGAAGCTGTGAGACGACAGAGTTGACATTCTGCCCCCATTAAACATCTGTTGTAGTACTAATAGAAAAGGGCAAGTTCCACTTGTAATTGAAAGGTTGCAGGTTCGATTCCCGATCCTGGCAGGAATTGAAGGTTGGGAGAGAATTAACCACAATCTCTCACTCTTCGATAACCGGCTGAGGTGCCCCTGAGCAAGGCACCTAACCCCTAATTGCTCCCCGGAAGCTGGAAGCAACGGCTGCCCACTGCTCCAAATGTAAGATCAATGTGTGTGTGTGCTCTCACTTTTTACAATGTCACTTCAATTTTTATTCAGAATGGCATGGTGGCTTAGTGGTTAGCAAGCAAGCAAGAAGGTCACTGGTTCGAGTTCCGGCTGGGCCAAGAGGCTTTTCATTGCAACGTTTTCATATTCCTCCTGTTTCTGGTGGGTTTCCTCCAGGTTCTTCAGTTTTCCACTTAGTCCAAAGACATGCAAAATAGGTGAATTAGATTAACTAAATTATGTGAATGGGAGAATGTGAGAACTGAGAGTTGTTACCAGCATTTGCCAGTAAAACCAACCCAGGCTCATTCTGAAAACGTAGCCCTATATACATTTCTGGAGAGAGCAAAATATGTCTCAGGAGCTACGTTTTTTTGCAGTTATTGTTTTGTTTTTGAGGGCGCTGTGAACCTTTTTTCAGATCTCAAATTTCTCTCGTGAGTGCCATTTGCACCTGCTGCTCTCACCTAAATCCACCAGAGGCCGCTGTTGACTAACTGACTGACTGACCAACCAACCAAGAAACCCAACCAATATTATTTTAAAAAGCAGCGATTGATCGACTCATCCACCCACTTCTCTAAACCCTACCGCAGTGTTTTGAAAAGCAATCCAGAAAAAGAAAAGCATTTTATCACATTCTCACACTGTTATTTACTTTTTTATAACATTTTTTGGCTTCTGTTTATGCTTTCTGGAACCGTTCTTCACTGGACTCAAACCTCGTTGTTGCGGTCAACTCTGCTCTGCATCTCAAGTACACCGACGTACATGTCGAGCTACTAGACAAACTGGTAACAGCGGAAAAGCCATCCATACAGAGGTAAGTAGCGCCCCGTAGTGTTTGTTTTAAAGACGAAATTTAGCCATACAAAACTCTGGCTACATAATTCGCAATCTCCAGAAACGTATATAGGGCTACGCTTTCAGAATGAGCCTATGTTGAGTAAAACATATAGCAGTAACCTGCCTTTAATTCTAGTGTGGCAACCCCCTATAAAACAGGGAATAAGCCAAAGGATTGTGAGTGAGTGAGTGAGTGAGTGAGTGAGTGAGTGAGTGAGTGAGTGAGTGAGTGAGTGAGTTTCCTATTCATTGTAGGATTCAAAATAGAAAAAATACAGTGTCCACAGAAATATTGAACAGCACAACATCATGATAATGAGTTTGGTCATGTTACTGTTCTGTGTAAATAAATGAGTAAATAAGCAAACAAAAAATAAATAAATAAATAAATAAATAAATATTAAAATCTATTACTGACCCCTATTACTATTACTGAAATGTTTGCAGTCCAGTTGGCTAATCACCATCTGAATACTGAATAGTCAATAGTCTTACTGATGTGACAAGTGCTTCATTATCCATTCAAAGTCTGCCTAAAGTCTCTCCTGTTATGAACTGACCCATCTAACTAAGAGCCATATAAGTCAGACATGAATGATTTAGCTGCTAAAACCGATAAAATGCATACTTAGGCTTAAGGACAGGTCTCAGCTTAAGAACAACCCTCAATTTCACAAAAGACAAAGTGATATTTTTTTTCCCACAACATTTTCTACAACAGATTCTCTCTCTTTCCCATTAAAGCTTGTGCCAGCGTCCTCAGTCCGCACTTCCTTCCCCTACCCCCTCTTCATGACCCTTTCATTTGTCATTCCCCCTTCCTCTCCTCGTTTCCAGAGTGAGCGATTGCGTGGCGGCAGTGTTAGGGTAAAGCTCTCCTCCGCTGATGGAGAGAACATTAATCAGGTGATGCATATCAGACAGACGAGTATGAGGGAGGAGGGGAGGAATATGTTCACACGTTTCCTCCTAATAGCGCTCTCTATGTTCCCTCATTTATATCCCCATCCAGAGTTCATTCATCACTTCACTGGATGTGAATTGTCCACTTTCAGTACAGGATGCTTTTCCTCTCCATTTCTTTCTCAGAAACTCACATTTTTTTTTGCCAGTAGTCTGTCTTGTCTGTCCTTATTTTCATGCTTGCTACAGCTTCACAGTTTGGATCAACATCAATTGAAATAAATAAAGAATTTAGGTTAAACCACCTGTCAAGTAACTGATATAGTATAACATGATGTGCGAAACACAACAATCTGTGCAGAAGAAATTCATTCATTCATTTTCTTTTCAGCTTAGTCCCTTTATTAATCTGGGGTCGCCACAGCGGAATGAACTGCCAACTTATCCAGCATATGTTTTTACACAGCGGATGCCCTTCCAGCTGCAACCCATCACTGGGAAACATTTAACACACTCACTCACACACATACACCACGGACATTTTAGCCTCCCCAATTCACCTATATCGCATGTCTTTGGACTTGTGGGGCAACCCGGAGCACCCAGAGGAAACCCACACCAACACGGGAAGAACATGCAAACTCCACACAGAAATGCCAACTGACCCAGCCGAGGCACGAACCAGCGACTTGAGGTGAACATGCTACCCACTGCACTACTGTGCAGCCCTCCAGAAGAAATATATTTTCTTAATTCATTGTTGTACATACCTGATAGTTCCAGCAGATAGGTGTCCATAAGATCCACTGTTGGATGAGCTAGAGCGGGAATTATTAAGGATAGTGACTAAAGAGTTGGGAGAGGTGCGAATCATGGCCTGCAAGTCAAAACTGGGGTCAGACAAGGAAGGAGAGTTGGGAATGGGTCTTTTCCTGCTGGGCCGGTTTATCAGCCTAGGACTAGGAAATCTAGAACCTGAAAAAACAAAAGTAAAATGACACAAGAAGATATTTTCAATTTGCATTTTTTCCAGAAATTTGTTGATGCAATTAATTGTGAACCACACCGAAAGCTTTACTGACCAAGCGCATTATAAATCAAATTGATTCATCATGGACTATGTATTTACAATGACCATTTTTTTTTTCCTGCATTCCATGTATTTAACACTCACATTAACATAACTGTGGCTGCTATTTGGCAGCATCACAGCAATATTGAATCATGTTTAATTAGGATGAATAGCATGTTAGCGTTGAATGGAACTGCACTGAGTTGTTTTTGAAAAGCTTTTACTAGAAAGCAGTTCAAAGGCAGACAGGCCCTCAACTCACACACAATGACTGGCACCTACAGATTAAGAAATGACTTTTGTTGTCTTTTCACTGGCGGATGTCACAAACATGAAAAAAAAAGAGAAAAATGGAGAGCGAACTGAGAAGGAGGAGGGGAAGAGAAGGGTGCGCGTGGATGGAATGGTGGTCTTTTGTTGTGTGGAGTGACACAATGACTTTATGACTCATATTTTTTCTTTCTTTCAGTTGTTTTGTACTTTTTTTAACAGAAAGCAAACAAAACAAGATTACACTCATTTCTTTCTTTCTTTCTCTCCCTCTCTCTCTCTTTCTTGTTTGACACATTCGATGATTACAGGGTCTGTCATTCAAATTTAAATCAGCGTGTGTGTTTGTGTGTGTATTCCCACATTTGGAACATCTTTCACATTGTTGACATTCTGCTTAGATGTGTGATTTAAGTCTTAGAATAGTTGTGATGTGTGAGGTACAATGTAAACAGGGACAATCACAACCGTGTGTAGCTATTCACACAAATCAATACGTAGATAGATAAACATTATGCATACATATCAAATCCTAAACTCCCAAGATTTCCTTTATTTGGTTTTAAATCAGCAATTATGTTTATGGCATGCTTGTCTATAGTTCAGCAGACATGATTAATTAAAAACATAATAATTTAAAGATATTATATGATTATTTTTATCAGTCTTTGCTTCTCAGATATTTCAACATAAATATCTGCCTCCGTTTCTTTTAAATGTACAGATCATAAAACATAAAACAGTGTAAATAATTATTTTCATTGTACTTATATTGCACTTAGGGAATGCTCAAAAGAGATAGAGCAATACATTGGCGATTCTATTGATTTCAACATTGTATGGGAACATAGCATAACCTGGTGGTATCCTTACAATCAGTATGTAATGGTTTTGGGCGGTATTGTATGGAACTGTATTGTAAGCCCTGCGGTGCATGGAGCCCCTGCTTCTTTAAGAGGCTCTGGCGCAAGACATTAAATGGCATTCACAAACCACATATAATATGTTTTTTCTTAGAAAAACACAAGACACGAGTGGAATTTGGGGACAAAAAAATCTTTTAATTGGAGCAGGTTTTCTGCATGCTGTTCAGAAACACTTAACGAGTTTTGCTATAGGAAGCACTATAGAGAACAGGGGTTTCAAACTAAAATTTAGGCACCCTTCACTAAGCACTATTTAGGGTAATTTTCTAACTTTTCCAGCACTTTGAAATTAACAATTACATATTTATATGCTTATTCATACTTCATTACATTATATCAGATGATATTTGTTGTATTATTCTATAATAAAAAATAGTATTTAAGGACAATTTTTGACTGTCATTTACTCTCTTATATGTAATTTATTCACACCTTAAATGTGACTTTCATGTATCTTTCATCTTAAATTTATATATATTTTAATTTTGAAGGGGGCAGATAAAAAAGAAGACTCAAAAATTTAAAAACATAAATGATTATGAAAGCAACAGAATTACATTTAGAAGCAGTTTCAAGCACTTTATACAAAATCTAAGCACTTTTCAAGCCTTGGAAACAATCGATTAAAATGCAAGCATTTTCAAGGGTTTGTAGGACCATTACGAACCCTGAACAGAGAACATGTGGTAAAAAGGAAAGGATTTTTCAACATGAACACATGATCCAAACATATTGTTTGCCAAGCTTGTTATTTTGATCTGCAAGACTTGGAACCCACAACTAGAAGAGTCACAAAATAGGCCATGAGGTTTACCAAACTTCTTGCAACCCTTCATTTTTTGTCCTCCGGTTCTATTCAGTGTACTGTGGCTTCTTTAGCTGGAACTTAATGGTTCACATTTTGACCTAAATTATGAGTAGTCTTAAAGTCACCGATTAAAATTGTGAATACACACATAACTTGTGACATGTCCTAAAAAGTGATGTGTTACATCGTGCTAGGAAGGCTATAGCCCTGTCAGAATTTAGAAAAATCCTAATTAGGATGACCATTTGCCCTGTTTTTCTTTAATAATAATGTGTCAAGAAATAATCTAGCTCATAGCAGAACAATTTACCCTCCATTCACAATTTGTTATCAATTACTGTGCAGTAAGATAAGCCAGGATGAGAAATCATGCTAAATTCGCTTGCCCATGCAACCCTAGTTTTCTCAGTTAGCATAAGATCAGTTCTCCTTGTACCTGAACTGTCAAATATACAAATAGTTGATGTTTTGTTAGAAATTTCATTGCACTTTGGCACTCTTCAGGAATTGCACCCTCTCTTTGCCTGTTTAGCAACGCTGATCCTAAGTGTTGCATTCATATTCTGTGTCATCTTATTATTTTAGTCTATATTTAAAACAAAGTGTAGCCTACTGACTTGTGTCCTTAGCACCAAAGCCTGTTAAGCTACATTAGGTGTAGTTATTTATTTGATTTTTAATATATATTTTTTAGTTTGGCTTATTCTGCTTTTAACAACTCTGGATATGCCAAGATTCTGGCTGTTACAAAATGAAACAGGTGGCAGAATGCATGGTCCCACTGTTACTTATGTACAAAGTTCACAGATTTAGGAATAAAAGAAGGACTGGAGTGCCAGTACCAGGATTGGGTGTACACTGCTGAGCCCCCTTAGCTGTCAATTCAAGTCAGTAACAAATGAGTGCAGCAAACCAACACCTCAATAAAATGATCTCAGGGGGGTAGATCTTTGGCAGATCAAATAGTCTCAAGACACGATTTGGCTTTAAATTATTAGAGCCAGCACAAGGCGGCGGTGAAAACACCCCCTACAAAAAAACAGAGAAAAAAAAAGAAAATCTTGTTAAAGAATTTTTTTTCATTTGTCTTTCACAAAGTACTTACAATTGACTGGACTTACAAAGGGAATGATACAAAGCCCAGGCCTCTTGTAACTTTAATTGAATAATTCTGGTCTGGCCAGTGACCCGTATGTTTATATCCCAGATATCCTACATTCTGAAAGCTGAGTTAAAGGGACTGAAAAGTCACATAAGAAATTACAAGCTACTTTGCCGCTGTACAATCCTTAAGATTAAGATGGTTAAACATAATTTTAATAACACTTTGAAAAAAAAAAACTATGGTCATTCCTTCGCTAGTCTGTTATTTCTCGAAAAGTAATTACAATGATGTGAACTGAGTTATAAAGTACAACTGTGCAATCCCACCCCCGATAATAACAAACCGAACTAGATAACCCAGCTATCCTCATTCACTACCCCTCTTAGAGTCTAAATATCATAAAAGAGAGCTTTTAAGTGTTAATTTAGCTGGCGTGGAACACACATTGCTAAAACAAGATGAGTAATTACCCAGGGCTGATCACAGGCGATTTGAAGTAGGGGGGATGAAAATGTCTCCATTTGAAAACGATGGCCTTAATTATTTTGTTTTAGTCCATTAATCTTGAACAGTGCAACAGAAGAAAGGATTTCTCTGGTGATGAATAGCGGGACATTCCAATTCATACTTAATAGCAATTAATTTTCTGATACCCATGCAAGTTTGGCTAGTTTTAATTAGTTTGTGAGGAACATGAGAGTGGCAAAGCCAGTGACAGGCTGACGAAATCCATTTGCATCAAAGACAAACAAGGAAGTCTATCTGACCTCTCTTTGAATTTCCTATTTCTACTTGAAAATAACTCATTTGCATACATCTCACCTACCCTCCTTTTTTTTTAATAAGAAGAGAGATCAATTTAAAAAGTTTAACTATGTAGAACTGCCTGGGGGTTGGAGGAATGCGGGCATGGAGGATGGAGGTTGACCATTTACTACCTTTTAAAAAGTAAATAAATTTAAAAAACAAATAACAAAACACTTACTTTTGATTTACTTTTTATGTATTTTGGGTATACATAGCTTCAGGCTGAAGCTACCTTGGTGTATGTGATAGGTGGATCCCACAGACATAAGAAGATGACATGCAACACTTAAATAGAAAATTGAGTGAAGAGAGTGATGAACTTACTTTCCATAGCCTGCAGGTACTCCATATGCAGGGCACTGCTTGCAGGTCCTGTTGTGGACCCCACTGAGGGAATGATGTCAGCATACGGGCTGCGGTGACCTGCAAGCAGGGCCATTTGGTGGTAGTACTCCGCTGTGGTTAAACCTGTGTGATGTGCTAAGAGGTCAGAAAAGAAAGAAAGAACATACGTATATCAGAACACATGAGTAAAAAGTTTGGGTGACCAAGAGTTTTAATATTCTTATTAATATTATTAATATTTTATATTATTTTTAATAATATTTTATATTAATAATATTAATAATATTTTTACTCAGAAAATATGCATTAAATTGATCAGAAATTGTAGTAAAACTTAAAATAAATTCAGATGTTTATATTCATCAAATCAAAAGAATCTTCAAAAGCAAAACAGACATTGTAGCCTTCTAAAAAGTCAACTTTGCTGTTATCACATATAGGGAAAGACCAGGGATGGATGTAACAGGTGAATTGTAACACTTCAGTCTCTTTAATTAGGAACTAGTTACAAATAAACAGATTTTTCTTCAAACATGCTCAGTTCAGTCCTTGTTCCACATGCAAAAAAAAAAAAAAAAAAACAGTCCCGAACAGCACGGTTACTCAGTGGTTAGCACTGTCACCTCACAGCAAGAAGGTCACTGGTTCGAGTGCAGGCTGGGCCAGTTGGCATTTCTGAGTTTACATGTTCTCCGCCGTGTGGTGTGGGTTCCCCCACAACCCAAAGATAAGCAGTATAGGTGAATTGGATAAACTAAATTGGCCATAGTGTATGAGTGTGTGTGAATGTGAAAGTGTATGGGTGTTTTCATATTGGGTACTGGGTTGCAGCTGGAAGGGCATACACTGCTAAAAACATATACTGGAATAGTCGGTGGTTCATTCGACCATTGATAATCAGGGACTAAGCTGACCGAAAATGAATTAATGGAAAAACAATCCCAGATGCAACAAATGTAGTGTTCTAAAGGTGACTTACATTTGACAGATGGTGCTAAAACAATATAAATTAAGATAATGATAGGTGTTTTTAGCACACCACACAGCTAGAAGGTCGCTAGTTTAAGCCTCGGCTGGGTCAGTTGGCATTTCTGTGTGGAGTTTGCATGTTCTTCCCGTGTTCATGTGGGTTTCCTCCAGGTGCCCCGGTTTCCCCCACAAGTCCAAAGACATGCGCTATAGGTGAATTGGGTGAGCTAAATTGTCCGTAGTGAATGTGTGTGAATGAGTGTGTATGGGTGTTTCCCAGTGATGAGTTGCAGCTGGAAGGGCATCCGCTGCGTAAAACATATGCTGGATAAGTTGGCGGTTAATTCCGCTGTGGTGACCCCAGGTTAATAAAGGGACTAAGCCGAAAAAAAAAAAATGAATGAATATTTGCTATACATGTGGCTCTTTTTCAGCACAGTGAAACCAGGTTGCCTGGTCACCCCATGTGTGAGAATTATAAAGCCTACATGGTAAACTATCATTCCCTGATGACACAGTCATGCATATCATACAAAGTTGATTGTTCAGTGTGTTTATCTTCCTAATTGGTCAACTTCAGAAAGATCAACAAATCGGCTAGTAAAACCACACACTCCTGATGGAAATGTAATCTATTATGAGCTCATACAACAGCAACAATTGCACGGTGTATGCCTGCCTTTAGCGCCACCACTGTTTGGAAGAAAAAAAGCCAAAAGAAGGTTGGATTAAGTGTTTGACCTGTCCTCTGTGGGCCTTCCAAAAGAATAAAAACTATAATGGAAACTATACTGAAGTGTTGTTCCAAACTGAAGTGCAAAAAGCGAGTCACTTAAAAGGGCCCTTTAGAATCAAAGATTTCAAAGGGCACAATTCATGGACACTTCGGGCCACTATGATCCTTTGTGCAAGGAAAGTTGACTGTCGCACACTGTGTTCCATTCGGAGAGGCTCATCCCTATGCTCTAATCCCTTTGAAGCAGTCACTTCCGAGTGTAAACCCTTTGAAGAGATTGGGGCATAGGAATGAGCCCTTACAAAAGGAACGCAGTAATCATGTTCAGATGTTGAATCTGATGCACAGTTATACATTTTATTCAGCTTTGTAGCACAGAGATACACAGCCATTTTACTCAAGTCAGTGTTGAATAAATACAAAAATAAATAAACTTCTACAGTAAATGCATTTTTGTTATAATCTTTATTCAAAACCCTTACAGTTCTGTTTCTTTTTAATTACTTGTTTTGCTAACACTTTATAATAGCTGCGTACCATGAATCATTTATTAATCATTAGAAAATAGTCAATTCATCGTTTGTTAAGTATTAAATCTAAATTAATAAACATTAGGCAGTTTATAACTACAGCTACACATACTGCATTCTTGATTATAAGCACATGTATAATGTGCTTAATGATTGTATTTGCATATTTTGTTAATGATTATGTTTAATTATTAAATTGACAATTGCATTATTTACAAACCATTTATTGTTGGTTTAATACCTACTGATGGTTTAGTATTACCTTGGTGGTTCTTAATATAATTAAGAATGAGTAAGTAAGTAATGATTAATGAATATTCAAATTAACCTTTATATATCTTATTATTCAGACACACTGTAAAAATCAGACAATCTGGGTTCCACACAATCGATTTGTGTTGGAACAAGACAAAGAAAGTAATTTAACTTATTATTATTATTTTATTTATTTTTTACAAATTTAAGTGGATTGACCATAAAACAAGTTGTGGCTAAAAACTTCAGAATTGTGTTGTTTCAGCTAATTTGAAATAAGTACTCTAAACAAACAGAAAACTATATTTGTTTTCAGTAAAGTAATAATTATTTTGTACGTTAAATTTTAAGTTTAAATACATAAATTAATTTACTCATCTTCATGCAGTCTTGTGACCAAATCTAAATGGAGGACCATTTATGCTTTGTAAATCCCTTTTAAAAGACAATTTAAAGTCTCAAAACTAAATGAAAAATAAATCTTTGCAATGTTATATAAAAATAAAATTACTGAATGACTTAATAACAAGTGAGTCAAATACAATATTTGTATTACGCACAAGTGTACACTGGCAGCGTAGCCAAATGCTGAACAAGAATTTAAGCTCAGCATGTTTTAAAAGCCTTGACAGTTGGAGAAGTGCTTAATGTTTTAGCACTCATGTTTTTGCAGCACAAAAAAACAACAACACTTAAATGGACCATAATGTATAGACAAACTTGTGTTGCTTTCTTTTAATATGAAAAGAAATTAGATGGAAGGCAAAATGACAAAAGAGAGGGTCAGTTAAACTGTTAAACCATATTTTTGTACTAGTAGAGTGTGCAGTTAGTCTATATTTAATTTATTCACATTTACATTTAGTCATTTAGCAGACGCTTTTATCCAAAGCGACTTACAAATGAGGACAAGGAAGCAATTTACACAACTATAAGAGCAGCAGTGAGCAAGTGCTATAGACAAGTTTCAGGTGTGTAAAGTCTAAGAAGCAAAGCATTAGTAATTTTTTTTTTTTTTTTTGAGAGAGAGAGAGAGAGAGAGAGGAGAGAGAGAGAGAGAGAGATGGAGCGAGGAGAGCGATGCGAGAGGAGTAGGAGCGAGAGAGAGGAGAGGAGAGATGAGAGCGGAGAGAGAGAGGAGAGAGAGAGAGAGAGAGATGAGAGAGAGAGGAGAGGAGATGGAGAGAGAGAGAGAGAGATGAGGAGAGTGAGCGAGAGAGAGAGAGAGGAGAGAGAGAGAGATGAGGAAGGAGAGAGAGAGAGAGAGAGGAGAGGAGAGTAGAGGAGGAGAGAGAGAGAGAGAGAGAGAGAGAGAGAGAGAGGGCACAGTTAGTGGTATGGCCAGAGAGGCAGTTGCAGATTAGGAAGGAAAGTGGAGACTAAACAGTTGCGTTTTTAGTCGTTTCTTGAAGACAGCAAGTGACTGCTGTTCTGATGTAGTTAGGGAGCTCATTCCACCAACTGGGCAGATTGAATGTGAGAGTTCGGGAAAGTGATTTCTTCCCTCTTTGGCATGGAACAACGAGGCGACGTTCATTCACAGAACGCAAGTTTCTGGGGGGCACATATATCTGCAGAAGTGAGAGCAGATACGAAGGAGCACAGCTAGAGGTCACTTTGTAAGCAAACATCAGAGCTTTGAATTTGATGCGGGCAGCAACTGGCAGCCAGTTCATTCATTTTCTTTAATGTACATTTTTTTTTTTGTTAGACAACATATTAAAACTAAAACATATCTTTTATTCGCAGTTTAATTTGAAGGCTCATTCCTAGGCCTAGTGCCAGTTATTATTGTCCATAAAGTTTTTTTTTTTTTCTCAATGTTTATTTTTTGGGCTCGTCCTTTTTTGCTGACTGTTTTTGCAGTTTTCTACATTATTTGTCTTGAGCCTTGTCGATTTGCTATATTTGCTATTTGCATGTTTGTTGTGTTTAATTTAACTCATTCATATATTTGATTTACACAAATATTTAATAGCTAAGGATTTTTTTTTTGTTTTTTAAATTATGCTTAAAAAATATAAATAGATTTTTAAAAACTATATTATTTTGTTTAAGTCTTTTGCATGTGACTTTCCCCATATATGCCTAAAGACAATCTTAGTTGCACTTTGTGATATATTTGTTTGTTTTAGTGTATTTATCATATATTTTATTGTTAGCAAGTTCATAAGTTGTAATTTGTGTGAATGTTTTCCCTTTTTTTATTAACAAATTTGAAATATTCTTTGTTTTTTCCCAACAATTATAATCACATAATTTTTGTACAATGTAGAACAATCACAAATGACATGCTTTCAATAACTTGCAATGAGTTTGTTTGTCATGTGAAGCTGACAATTTAGATGAGAATCTATGTGCAGTTTATTACAAGATTAATCAGGCAGTCAAAGGTCAATCACAGGAGCAAACGATCACATACAGGTAACTTAAAATCGTGATCACAAACAGGTGAATGGTCGGTACAGGCAGCAAGTAATCAAAATAAGAGAGCAAGGCAAAGGGTCAAATCACGGCTAGGCTAGACAAGGTAAACATGTTGCAATGTTCACAAACAGTATAGCAAGACTCAGCCAAGATATGTTGTCTTTATAGTCCAGGTAATGAATGAATGATAAGCTTCAGCCGTGCGTCTGTGTGTGTGTCATCAGCGGAAAAAACTGGTTTTGCTCTTAAAACAGCAACCTGGCCCTGGAACGTAAGTGGAAAAAAAAATATTTGAAGTCCTTTAGAATCCGCCAGGGTTGAGCACCTCCGCAAACTGATAGAAAATAACTATAACAATCCTAGATTTTTATTTAACACCAACAGGCTGCATCTCGTTACTAATTTTACTTGATCTCAGTGCTGCATTTTACACCATCGACCACAATATCCTCATAGATCGCTTAAATTCTACATGTGTCCAGGAACAGGCTATACAATGGTTTAAGTCATACTTAACTGACCATTACCAGTTTATAAATATGATGGACAGCTTTCACAATTCAGGCCAGTAAAGTATAGGGTGCCTCAAAGGTCAGTTTTAGGCCCTTTGCTGTTTACAATATACAGTTAAAGTCAGAATTATTAGCCCCCCTTTGATTTTGTTTTTACTTTTTAAAATATTTCCCAAATGATGTTTAACAGAGCAAGGAAATTTTCACAGTATACCTGATAATATTTTTTCGGTCCCACACACTATATTAAGTGTCCTTAACTAATATGTACTTACAGAGAAATTAATAATTCCTTACAATATACTTATTGTGTAAATACATGCATTTAACTTCTGTAATTACATTTGTACTGTAAATACACTGTTGACCATCCCTTACACCTTAACCCACCCATAAAAATACCAATACCACCAAACCTGTCCATAACCCTACCCCTATCCCAACCCCCTATTTGAGAGCATCAGAAGTGTTCTCAAATACATTATGAACACAGTAAGTACATTGTATTCATGTTTTAATGCAAGTACATAGTAGTTAAGGACACTTAATATAAAGTGGGACCATTTTTTCTTCTGGAGAAATTCTTATTTGTTTTATTTTGTCTTGATTAAAAGCAGTTTTTTTAAAAATCAGTTGCCTAGATAACCTAATTAACCTAGTTAAGCCTTTAAATGTCACTTTAAGCTGTATAGATCTTGGCCCACCCTGGCCCTACATCAGATAACGACAATTTCTTTTACAATGCGTTTCATAACTAAGAAAGCAGTATAAGTTGTGACTGTGAGCTTCAAAAAAACATATTTTGGCAAGCCAGGCTCGTTTACAATCTTGATTAAAGTATTCAGTTTTAATAATTTTAAACCCTTCAGGCTGCAAAAGATGAAAGAGAAACTAATTCAGCATAGAGCGCAGGTTTCTGTGCGCATCACGCGTCTGAGCGCGCATTACCGAACTCACTTCCCTTTTATATCAGTTCATGCAGTTGTAGCCTAATTCATACAATAGAAAGTCTTAAAGAACACAAACACTTGAGCAGCACTGAGTGGGATAATCGGGAGATGTATTGGGCCCACTTAAACATTATAGCATTTTTCTCACGGAAAGGGCTAATAATAAGTTCACTATCTGTTAATGACGCACAGAAATTGACAAATCACAGGTTCTTTCATTAGTGAAGTTCGTGCAAAGTGCAACATACAAAACTCAAACACGAGTGCAAAGCACTTTGTTGCAGTTTGTGTAAAAAAAAAAAAAAATCACTGTTTTGACACATATCCACACATAATCTAGCTTTCGCTTTGCTCTCTCTAAATGCGCATTCTTCTCTTGATGCTTCTGCTGCATGTCCCTAATCTGTATAAACAATATCGAGAAGTTAGTAACTGAACTCATTTCAATATTACTGACTCTACTAATTAAATATGAAAGCAGTGTAACGTGCTGTCGATTGATGTGTTGTCCTTTTCCCCGTATAAATCTCTCAAATTATCATTTGTGATCTCCTCTGTTATTGGACTTTTCAACTGACAAGGGAAAAAACGTCAAAAACATACTCAAGATATCTTAAACTGTTACTGTTCACTGTTGTGCTTAACGGTAGAGTAATGCAATATTGGAAATTCAGGATTCAATAAAGAATAGAATAAATATTGATAATTCAAGATGTTTCAGGGAGCAGGTCGACGAACACACACAGAGCTCTATGGTAAAGCACGCAAAACGCCATGTGTATTTTAATTAAAACATGCTATATGCGAAATAAACTCTGATTTATTTGCTATAAATGGTAATGTGTTAGCTACCTACCACTAACAAGTAGGCTAATATGCAAAGATGTGCTATTCAAAAATTAGTTTATGTTAGTTATAAAAAATACTAATGTCCATATTGGCTCTGATGCAAATTTATTTCTTATAATTTAGCTTTTGCCAGTCATAAATGATTAAATGTTTTAATTTTAGGGAATAAAAAGGTTTTTTTTATATTGTTTGTTAACTCTGTTATGGATGAATTTAGTAACGTGTAGAAATAACAATAAATCATAGCAAGAAAAATCCTAATGGGTAGTTACTAAATTGAAACTGAATTGACAGTAACAATATACAGTTTTACAACATTTTAGCCAAACATTCTACTTGCTATAAATGTTAAGATCAGATGATACTAATGAAATCAGGATTTAAATATTTTTAAATTGTCCAATATGTGATTAATGAAATATTCAGTTTTACTTTTGTAACTGTGGTAATAGTATTGACAGTTTACAGTTTAAAAATGTAAAATTAAAATATTTGTGAATTTTTTTTTTTTTTTAAAGAAAAGCAAAATAAAATATTTTTGATTGCACAATGATACATGATGGAAAAATACACTGACTAATTTGGTCATCAAGAAATCATGATCTTTGGTAATATAATCTTTGAAAATGATGAACACATTTTATAAATAATCAAAAATGTAACAATGTAGCATGTAACAATTTTTTTAAAGCTGAAAAAAGGACAAGGGATCTTGCTATGCAGATGATACTCAATTATATATTCCAACAAAACAAAACCTGATGAGATGTCTGAACTGTCTAAGCTAACTGTGTCACGGTACGTAGAAAACACAGATACAAAAAGGTAGGATCCAAATGCATTTAATGAAAAAATAATCGTGCAGCTAACAGAAAAACAACAGGGCATGCAAAAATCAAAGTATCAAAAGAACAATAATAAACAAAACAAGAAACTAAGGCAAGGTACGGGAACACAACACATGAACAACATACCACACAAAAACAAACGACTCAGTAACAACAAACGGGTGCAGGGTGTATAAATAGTCCAAACAATCATTAGTGACAGGATTCAGCTGTGTGTGTAATCAGTGGAAGTGAAACCTGGTGTATGTATAGTGGAATGAAGGGATCTGTAGTTCATGACTGAATTGTAGTTCACCGGCGATCTCTGTAGTCCTCAAATCGCTAGTGAACATGACAGTAACCCCCTCCTAAGGAGCGGATTCCAGACGCTACAAGACAATCCCGGAGGGAGGTGAAGCGGAGGCGGAACAGCGGGAGGGATGGAGGGTCTGAAACTTTAAATTATAATAAAACTGGAACATAACACTGTGAAGGAGCAAGAACAGGAGTTGCAGAAACCCTGGAGCATGGAACTCAGGTGGATCTGGAACATAGAATTGCGGTGGACCTGGACCATGGAAAGCAGGCAGATGTGGAGCATGAAGCTGCGGAGGACCTGGAGCATGGAACTCAGGCGGATCTGGAACATGGAGCTGCGGAGGACCTGGAGCATGGAGCTCAGGCAGATCTGGAGCATGAAGCTGCGGAGGACCTGGAGCGTGGAGCTTCGGAGGGCCTGGGGCGTGGAGCTGCGGAGGGCCTGGGGCGTGGAGCTGCGGAGGGCCTGGGGCGTGGAGCTGCGGAGGGCCTGGGGCTTGGAGCTGCGGAGGGCCTGGGGCGTGGAGCTGCGGAGGGCCTGGGGCGTGGAGCTGCGGAGGGCCTGGGGTGTGCAGCTGCGGACGGCCTGGGGCGTGCAGCTGCGGAGGGCCTGGGGCGTGCAGCTGCGGAGGGCCTGGGGCGTGCAGCTGCGGAGGGCCTGAGGCGTGCAGCTGCGGAGGGCCTGGATCGTGGAGCTGCGGAAGGTCTGGTGCATGGGGCTGTAGAGACCTTGGAACCTTACTTTCAGCAGACATCGGCGGCCATTCAGGAAGCTCAGGCGGCCATTCAGGAAGCTCAGGCGGCCATTCAGGAAGCTCAGGCGGCCATTCAGGAAGCTCAGGCGGCCATTCAGGAAGCTCAGGTGGCAGCGGCCGCAGTGACTGCAGTGGCTCTGGAAGCTCTGTTGGCAGTGGCAGCAGCTCTGGCAGTACTGGCGGCAGTGGCTCTGGCAGCGGCAGTGACTTTGGCGGTGACTGAGGATCTGGCACCTCGGAAGGTGACTGAGGATTTGGCAGCTCTGGGAAGTCACACGGCTCTAGCAACCATTCATGTATCTCAGGTGGCGGCTCCGGCATTTCTTGGGACTCAGGTGGCAGCTTTGGGAAGTCACACAGCTCTAGCAGTACTGGGATGTCACACGGCTCTGGCAACCATTCATGTAACTCAGGTGGCAGCTCTGGCCTTTCGTGGGACTCAGGTGGCAGCTCTGGGAAGTCACACGGCTCTGGCAGCACTGGGAAGTCACACAGCTCTGGCAACCATTCATGTAATTCAGGTGGCGGTTCTGGCCTTTCGTGGGACTCAGGTGGCAGCTCTGGCCTTTTGTGGGACTCGGGTGGCAGCTCTGGGAAGTCACACGGCTCTAGCAACCATTCATGTAACTCAGGTGGCAGCTCTGGCCTTTCGTGGGACTCAGGTGGCAGCTCTGGGAAGTCACACGGCTCTGGCAGCACTGGGAAGTCACACGGCTCTGGCAACCATTCATGTAATTCAGGTGGCGGTTCTGGCCTTTTGTGGGACTCAGGTGGCAGCTCTGGCCTTTTGTGGGACTCGGGTGGCAGCTCTGGGAAGTCACACGGCTCTAGCAGCACTGGGAAGTTACACGGCTCTGGCAACCACTTATGAAACTCAGGTAGCGGCTCTGGCCTTTCGTGGGACTCAGGTGGCAGCTCTGGTGACACTGGGGAGTCACACAATTCTAGTAGTCTTTCAAGTGGCTCAGAAAAAGCAGGTCGTGAACTTGACTGTCGGGGATAGGCACGGAGCTTAAGTTTGGCTCTCCTCCTCTCGCCCATGGATTGAACAGCAGGTCCCGCAAAAAATTCCTGCCGTTCACCTCTCAACCCTCTCTTCTGGGGGTTTTCCTCCTCCACATATGAGACCGAGAAGGGAGAGCCGACAACAAAAGTGCAAACTCCATGTATAAATATAGACCCCAGTCCTCCTCAAATGCTGGCATGTAAGAGCGAACTGGGTCTGAGAGTCCTCCTTGAAAAAACATCATCAAACACATATCGCTGTAGCTGCATCTTGGAGCCAACCGCAAAAACTCCTTCACATATTGCTCGATAGAGCGATTACCTTGACAAAGTCTGATAATTTCTTCATCTGCTGGATCCATGTCGACTGAGTCGTTCTGTCACGGTACGTTGAAAACACAGATACAAAAAGGTAGGATCCAAATGCATTTATTGAAAAAATAATCGTGCAACAGAAAAACAACAGGGCATCCAAAAATCAAAGTATCAAAAGAACAATAATAAACAAAACAAGAAACTAAGGCAAGGTACGGGAACACAACACATGAACAACATACCACACAAAAACAAACGACTCAGTAACAACAAACGGGTGCAGGGTGTATAAATAGTCCAAACAATCATTAGTGACAGGATTCAGCTGTGTGTGTAATCAGTGGAAGTGAAACCTGGTGTGTGTATAGTGGAATGAAGGGATCTGTAGTTCATGACTGAATTGTAGTTCACCGGCGATCTCTGTAGTCCTCAAATCGCTAGTGAACATGACAAACTGAGTGTATTAAAGATGTTAAAGACTGGATGACCAACAATTTTCTTCTCTTAAATTCAGATAAAACAGTCCCATGTCACAAATGTCTCCCATGTCACAAAAACCGCCTTCTTTCATCTGAGAAATATTGCGTTACAAAGTATGCTATCCATCTCAGGTACAGAAAAGTTAGTTTATGCTTTTATGACTTCTAGGCTGGATTACTGTAATGCTCTGTTTGCTGGCTGCCTAGCATCCTCTATTAATAAACTTCAGAATCAGAATGAGATCAGTTAGTGATCATGTAACCCCAATTTGATCCTCCTTACACTGGCTGCCTGTTAAGTTCTGTATTGATTATAAAAGGTTGCTTCTTACCTATAATGCTTTAAATAATCCAGCTCCTGTTTATCTAACTAACTTTCTGTCTTGCTACAATCCAACCCGCTCTTTAAGATCTCAAAACTCAGGTCTTCTGGTAGTATCCAGAATAACAAAGTCGAGTAAAGGAGGTTGAGCCTTCACATTAATGGCTCTTAAACTCTGCAATAGCCTTCCTGATAATGTCTGAGGCTCAGACACACTCGCTCAGTTCAAAACTAGACTAAAGACCTATCTTTTTAGTAAAGCATACACACAATGCATCGCATAATGGCATGATGCATGAGTGTGCTCCACGCAGGTGAGGGGGCTTGACAACCACCTGTAGAACACACTCCTCCTGTCTTAATGCAACAGATATTTTGTTAGAAACACTTCATATGCTTTACATGTTTGTTTCTATGTTTGCTTATATAACTACTATTTTTATTTATAACACTTTATTTTTGCTTGTTAATACACTATGAACAGCAGCTATGCTAATTTTTTTTTTTACTTTATTTCCACCTAAGGATACTCATCCGAGGCTTCCAGAGATTATGCAGCACCATTGATGGGATCTAAGACCTGTGAAAAAATAATGCCAAGGTTTCCATAATCCTGGACCAGGCCGTATCCTGAGCTGATGCTGTGGTGGTCATGTAGGCATGGAGTGCATGAGACTGATTCCTGAAAGACCACAGTGACAGACGAGTACCTGCATTAATCCTGTGGGCCAGCCTGATCACCTGCCAGTAACCTACTCACAACTGCAGTTCTCCACGAGGGACGTCCAGCTTTCTCCAGCCTCCGGCGCCTAGACTCCAGCTCCACACAGGAAGTTTGGCCAGAGGAAAGATGGTTGTGCCCAACAGAGCCTGGTTTATCTCTTGGGTTTTTTTTACCTTCACTTCATCAATTGGTGAAGTTTGTTCCTTGCCACTGGCTTGCCTGGATTGGGACTTGTGGAGCTGAGCATCAACGTATTTTCTCTTCAGTGTTTGAACTTTCAGCAGTGAAATTTAAACCACACTGAACTTACCCTAACCCTAACTTCAACTCTGAAATCTGGACTTTACTAGAACTTTTAAGCAGCTTTGACACAATCTACATTGTAAAATATATAATTAAACATGAATTGTTTATTGCAAAGCTCACAAATAAATGAATAGCGGAATAAATTAAACAAGCTAAGAGACAAGCTAAATTGGTGCAATTGTCATTCATTCACTAATTTTTTGCCTTAGTCTCTAATTTATCAGCGTTCGCCACAGCGGAATAAACCGGCAACTATTCCAGCATATGTTTTGCAGAGTAGATGTCTCTCCAGCCACAACCCAGTATCTGGAAACACCCATACACTCTCACATTCACACACACACACTCATACACTACAGCCAATTCAGTTTGTTTACTTTACCTGTAGCGCATGTCTTTGGATTGTGGGGGAAACCGGAGCACAGAGAGGAAACCCACACGAACACAGGGAGAACATGCAAACTCAAACTGACCCAGGGACCTTCTGCTGTGAGGTGACAGTGCTACCCACTGTGCCACCTTAAACTTATTTTTAAGGAAAGTATTTTTTAAATAGAAGTTGCTTGATAGCACAGCTGTCTTACTGTTCTTATGGCTCCTCTCTTTCTTTTCTTTACTATATATGCTACAGTACATGCAATTTTTACATAAGTATTATCACAAACAGAATGCTAAAAATTTCAATACAAGAATTGTATTCAAATTTAATTCAAGTACCATTAAAATTCCTTTCATCAAGATGTAAGACGTAATGGATTGAGACCTGAGAGTAAGAGTTGATAGTATTTTTGGCAGATGGTGAGTTCATTGCTAAATAAAAATCTTATCTTATAAAATATTTTCCCTTTTAAAGAGAACATGACAAGAAAATTTATTTCTTTAATGGGGTCCTATGAATAAAATTTAAGTATACCTAGGCATAGTCAAATAATAAGTGGTCAGTATATGAAAATGGCCATACCGTGAGCCTCAGAAACCATTGTTTTCTCGTTCTCATGTAAATTCGAAGAGTGTAAAATGCTGGTGAACAAAAGGCCAATCAAAACACAAAGCAGAATGTTACATGACTCACGGGGCATGCCCTCATCATTTGCATCCAGACCTGACAAGCAACCGCATCATCAGGAGAACACAGTCTCATATGTAATTCTGGGATCATTAATATGGATGCCTCAGTCTGCGTTTCTTAAGCCTCAACGTTTCCTAGTGAGACATCAATGATCATTTCTCTCCCTTAGTTTCTTTTAAGCTTATATTTTACTGAGCAATGACTGCACAAGACGTTTTCAAACTCTCTTCAGTGAGCGACCATGTTAGTGAGCTAGTTGCCGGCATGATGATCAGTGATCGACTCTTTTTTTGCATCATGATGAATCTCATCCTGTCCGGTAATGTTTGAAGCGAAGGATGGGTTCTCCTTTTTTCCGAATTTGACACCAAATATATGGGATTATTTCGTATCGACATCAATACGAACAGGCAAAAGATTCGAGTTGAAGACAATTCACATACTCTCTGTACTCTCACTCAAATTTTTTATTTTTTTTTGAGAATCAATAGTTTTAAACACCTTCAGATTTAAACCTCAGCTGGATGCTTTTATTCACTTAAAGCGGTTTCACACACTTCATGGAAGGCCATTTTCAAAAACCCATAACAGGGGCTATAAGACAACATTGTACATAAACAGTACTTTAGTAAAGTATAAAATTATATATTTAAAATAAAAGAACTACAATTTACAATTTTATGTTTAACATCAATAATATTGTACATTATTGTTAAATATATTACAGACCATTTACAATATATATATATATATATATATGTGTGTGTGTGTGTGCGTGTGCGTGTGTGTGTGTGTGTGTGTGTGTGTGTGTGTGTGTGTGTGCATAAAATGCAAAGTAACAGCTGACAAATACACAAGACTGACAGAGCTCCTCAATGCAAATATAAAATCAGTTTAGCTGCACAAAATGTTATGGCTAATTCCTGTCTTCTCCAGAAGAAATAAAAGGAGCAGATGAAAAGATGTCATCTGAGGCCTAGACTGAATGCATGAAAAATGCATCTCTGATTAGTTGTGTGAACCTAGGAAGAAATTCCAAATTAATTCGATGTGGGTATTATGTCTTAAGTAGTGAGGGAGGGGTTAGAGAGCTTCTTTAATTGTCTCTGTTGTTCCGCCCTGCTGTGGCTCTCGCATTGAGTGGTAATGTGCCTCGTTTCTCTGTTCATGTGCAAAAAGAGCTTAGTGGAATTTCTAAATGGGAGATGTTGGCATCAAATTTCAGGATTGTCGATGGGGAAAGACAGGGGCTTGAGCTTTCTGCATATGGGATATTAGAGTGGCTTTTTATTTATTTATTTTTTATGTATATTCACCCACAACATGATGTGCCACCAGAGCCAGGAGGCATTTTGCTGTTGAAGCATGTTGCAATCTGGGACAATGCATAAAACCGGCATTCAAAATGGCTGGAAGTATAACATACATATATACAGTTCGTAGCTTACATACACAAATGCATACACACACAAAAATAAATAACAAGCAAATAAACAAACAAACAAACAAATAAATAAAAAATGCTGCTTTAGGCTGGTTATGTCTTGCTTTTTTAGGATGGTTATTTATGTTACTTAAGAAATAACCAGCCTAAATCAGCACAATTTATTTATTTTTTTTTTTTATTTATTAGATTTTTTGTTCATTCTGCTAGCTGAAGCTGACTTTGATATAGTTGATTGTTCAAAAAATGTTTTACTTGTTAAGATGTAAGTTTGGGATACCATTATCCAAAACATATGATTAATTTTGGTCCTTTAGCATTTATAATTGAATTCAACAATTAAACTGAACTTTTATGTATCAATCCTTCAATAAGTGTGACTTTTGTGTGGTTTGTATACTGTTCTTAGTGGTTTTATAGCTGGATAAAGATAATATAAACATTCTCCCACACATCACAATAGGTCACTAAAAATAAATCAAACTTAATTTAACCATTAATAATGATCCACTTTGGACTGGTTGAGGTTATGGTCTTCCTTTGACAAATATGGTATATAGCAAAATTTAGCTGATGTGAAATGGTCCTACTATTTGATGCAGCTGCAGTTATCTGCGGTCTCTGAGAGAGCCCTCTGATTGCCCCACTTTGGTATTTGAGCTTAAGGCTTCAATTAAAAATCCTTGCTTGAGATGTTCTGTTGAGGCTGGTATACTGCAGATAGTTTTTTTTTTTTTTCAGCAAGCCCTGATGAACCTGTAAAGAATTTCCCAGTCCAACTTCACACAAGAAACTAAAATGGCTTCATGCACAAACCATTTCTACTTTCTCCTTTCCTCCCTTCTCACGCCCTACCTCTACCCTATAATGACCTCGAACTTTACCTCCTCTTATCATAGGAATTGATCAGTAGACTCATCTGATACATTGAATGTTAATCCCGAGGTCTGATGATATTATGGCCCATTTCTACACACTGGTATGGTACAGTACGGGTCACCTTTATCAGGCTTGCATTTCCACTGCTAAAAGGTTACAAATGGTACTTTTTTGGTGGGTGTGGTGTATGACAGAAAGTTTCAGTCGATGCCATTCTTACTCGAGAAAATGTCTACAGTAAAGCTTTACGGGTCGTTCACATATCAGATGAGAAGCACTTCTCACAAAACAGATGCTTTATACACATAAATACTTGTGTACAAATGTTCATTACTAATCTTTTTATGAACATGATTTGATTATAACTGCAGATCAATGATTACATAAAATAAATAAATAAATGCAACATATATGAACACATACTGCCCCTTACAGTCTCCTATAAGTTACCAATTACAGAAAAACTACACACAGCATACTGTAAGTGTAGTCTTTATTTTAAAAACAACACGAAACAATAGCCCAGTCAGTGCAAACCTCTCATCTGTATCTTTAATCTTCACCAGCACATGTAACCTCTGTTAGAGAGTAATTCCGTCATTCCGAGTTCATAATAGTCCAAAGGTGATAATAATAATTAAACATCGCAGTTTGTTTATGTTTCAGGTGGCTGAAACAATCATTTGCTCCTTTGTTTTTTCCAGCTTCTCTTTTGTTTCTTTGCGTGTCAGTCTCTTGTTTGTTTATTTCTGACAGGATCAGATGTCAGAAGCACTTCAATAATCACACGCACGTTATTATCATCAGCTCAAGAAGTTTGTTATTTCAAATATAGACCAGCAGCGAGCGCAAGCAAGAAAGCGAAACCGCTCACGCTTTAGACGGTCTTGTAAACAACTACGGGGCACAGGGCAGATTCTTCTCTTCTTCTTGACTTTGTGGTTGTTCATCAAGACAAAAACAAGGTTTGTTTAAGCTCTGGTCGACCATGGCTTGTTATTATATGTATATATATTGTTACTGTGTAATGTCTCGGCTGTGTATTTAAAACATGACAGTTCCTTTGTTTTCATTCTGGCTTGTTGCATGAGTGAGTTACGTATCTCAGTAAGTCAATAGCATCCAGTTGCGCGTCTCTCTCTGCCTTTTGGTACTCTTTTGTTGTGCTAGGTACTCTTTGCAAAGGGTCCTCAAAAAGTGGTACGGTTCGCTTTTAGGTACCTTTTGAAGGTGGAAATGGCCATAAAAGCATACCGAATCGTACCATACCGTACCACTCAGTAGAAATGGGCCATTAGACAATGACTGGAGAGTGACCACAGCCAAATGATCGAACTAAAAAACAGTTTCAGAGAGAACTAAAAGAGAGAAATTACATTTTTTTCCAGAGAGAAGTGCCAAAGACAAATAAACTGCTAAAATTGTAAATAAGAGATATGCTTTGGCCACATAACCAGAATGTCAAACCCATAATTAGACAAAATTATAGACAGAATGATAAACAGATATATTTAGAAAATTAGAAGGAATATAGTGGGTAAAAAACAAGTCTTAAAGATACTCACTATCTGCAGGACTAAGGCCCCTGGCAGCAGAGACCATGGACAAAGAGGGACTGCTGTGCAAGGAGCGTATGTAGTCCATGTAGGGGTTAATGTAAGGATGTGAAGGGTTAAAGGGTGAGTCTGTCCCCATTGAAGGGTTCCGGTGCGGTGAGATCCGGATGAGGGAGATATCAGAAAATGTCGGGCTTGCTGCCAGTGCAGGAGGCCTGGAATCAGAGATGAAGAAAAGCATTTAAGCACCTTAGGATTCTTTTTCATACAGTGTTTTCTTCCACTCATTCAGCAGAGTGAGATCTTCCAAGTCTTTGGGTTTATTTGCAAAATGTCATATTAACTCTGTATGTACATGCACACATTTAGAGGGAAGCATAAAAGAAAACAGAGCTTCGCGCAAGCCACAAAAGCTCGGCATGTGATCTATTCATTCTGGATCCCTGCTCCAGGTCTAGCAACTGCACAGAATGGTGTAGGAGCTTGAGCAGGAAATGAATGGTGACACTATCTATCGGCCTCCATCTGCAGGGCCAAATCACAGAATGAGCGGGAAGGGAAAAAGGCCAAGCTAAATACCAACTGCTACCCTCGCAGACATTTCCTAAGATCAAAGCCAGCTTTCAACACATCATATTTTAATCAGACAGAGACGGCCAGGAATTCTCAGTGCTACCCACAAAGCTTTTGTATATTTTCTTGAGATGATGACTGACACTCAGTCTGCTGAGGGTTCTGTTGTTGTTGTTGTTGGCTTAAACAGCCCCTATTCAACTATTACTCTTTATTTTTCTTTTAACAGGACTGTCAGTGTGGGATAACCTGACATAGGATAAGGAAAGTCAAATACTTGTTGGTTCTTCTCTATTAGTAATAGAGAAATTAAGGAATAAAGGGTTAAAGAAATAATTAAATAGATTATAGGTAATCATTACCAACACTAGACATTTGTGAAAACTCTGAAAATGTTTGGCAAATGTTTGTATTTAAAAAAAAATAACTAATGTTACAATCAGAGATATATGAGAAAGTCAAGACTCTTTCTTTGAAGAGTCAGGTGCATCTAATTATTACACTCTATAACTTGTCCACTCTGGATTCTCTCCCATTGACCTCATGAGTCTTCTCGAGTTTGGCTTGTTTCTAATACTGAAGAACTATAGCAAAAGCAACAAAGCAACTTTTTAAAGTATTATTAATTCGATCATGAAAATTCTTCATTTTTTGCAAGGCATGTTGTCATGAAGTGTGTTGAAACTCTAAATAAATGGTCTGAATATATATATATATATATATATATATATATATATATATATATATATATATGAAGACGTGGCCAATGAAGACAGAGTTGTAGTAAAGTTGATCCTTCACTGCCAATTTCTTCATTGTAATCTGCATTGAAAACTATAAGAAAAAACAATCATGTGTTCATGTGTTGACTGACACTGCAATATAAGTTACCATTTTACACTAACTAATATTAGTGATCACAATGTCTAACAGAATTACTGAAAGATTATACACAATGCAAAACAAACTGTTTTGGCAACTTATCAAACATCATATCTTAAACAAAATAATTATTACTATATATAATATATCAAGTCTAATGTCATATATATTAACTCATGACATTGGATCTATTATGCCTTTAAGTGGATGCAATGGATTCTCAGAAAGATACCACATCAAGTCTGTCTCATTGTTTTCATGCAGAGCCAGGAGCACTAACAGGATTTGTCACATGAAACAAATATATATATATATATATTTTTTTTTTTAACAAATGAAGGAGATTAAGGAAACGTGATAATGAACTTCACAATTTTATTAACAATTTGCAAAAAAAAAAAAATTAAAGCAGATATTTGAAATTAAAATTTTTTAAGGACAACACACTCTCCGCCTGACCTTCCCTTAGGTCACTATAAACATGTAATGCCTGTTTAACACACACTCCATCTGCAGTGCATTTATGTCATGCCCATGGTGAGGATGTGCCAGTTTCACCATATCAGAATTTGTAATTAGCTTTCAGAAGATCTAAGGTAAACTGCTTGGGTGCTACAAGCTAGTTTAAACTACTGAAGAAACAATCACACTCTTGTGTCTTATAAAAAATTGCACTTAAAATATGGCCCCTATTGCCCAAACTGAACATGTCTGCGCACACACTTTCAAGATGAAGCATTTATAACTATCCAGACATCAGATGAGGGCTGCAATGATTACTTATCTCCTATCATGGTACTTTACTACAAAAATCAATATCTGCAATGGCAGCTTTCATACTGCAACAAAATCAATTGCCCTCAGCAGTGAAATGAGAGAAAACTAATAGTAGCAAGCCTAACATGAACTTTACTGAATGTAAGCTGCCCTCAGACCTGTTATGTTTTAAAACACCTTTCAGTACCTTTAATAAACACTTAATCTGAACACTTCCAGACCAAATAGTTGTAACGCACAAATCAGGACCTCAACACGGGCCTACAAGGACAGACGTTGATAAGTCAAGCCCACCAAACTGTTCCCAGCAAAAAATAAAAACTTTGTGATGGACAAATCTCTACATATGTCCATTTTGGTTAGATTGCACACTTTCCCACGAGCATATCAATACGTACTAATGCATGCCTACCAATGTACGGTGTTTCGCCACTTCCGGGGTCTAATCGGGCCTTGTCGGGGCTTTATCAGGGCCAACATGATTGTATTTATGAGTGAGGTAAAGACAAAAAAAAAATTGTGGCAAAATGCATATTTCATACATACTAGTTGTGCAATAGTACATGAAATTAGACACAAAGAAAGAAAGAAAGAAAGAAAGAAAGAAAGAAAGAAAGAAAGAAAGAAAGAAAAAAGAAAGAAAGAAAGAAAAGTACAAGATAGTATAGCTGCTGATCAGTTGAATATAGAATTTCCCTTAAATGTCTACTTTTCTTTTAAGCAATCCTTAATATTAGGATATATATTTACCTAGAACAAATAGCCTAATATAGCATAATAATCAGGTAAATTGGTTAAATAATGATGTGATTCGAAACAGGTGATGTCAAAAGGTAATGTGTAATTATGATTTCGTACAAAATGAGCATCCAAGAAAGGTCTAGTCCTTTTGGAGCAAAGAGGGATTAAGAATTGCTAGTTTGCTAACAAATATGAGAAAAAATTATTGAAATGTTTAAAAACAATGTTCCTAAAAAAGATGGGAAGACATTTAGATATTTCACATTCAACAGTGCATAACATAATCAAAAGATTCAAGGAATCTGGAGTATTTTCAGTGCGTAAAGGACAAGGGGGCAAGTCTAAGCTGAACTATCGTGATTTCCGATCCCTCAGGCAGCACTGCATCGAGAATTGTCATTCATCTTTAAGCAATATCACCACATGGGCTTAGGACTGCTTTGGCAAACTTTTGTCAAGTACCACAATACCCAGTTACATCCAGAAATGCCAGTTAAAACTGTACTGTGCCAACAGGAAGCCCCATGTTAACAGTGTGTGGGGGGTGGAAGCCGTGCGCTCCAGACCAAAGAAGAAGAAAGAAGGCTGGGTCTGTCATGGTATGGGGTTGTGTCAGTGCCCTTGGCAAAGGTAACTTGCACTTTTGTGGTGGCACCCTTGATGCTGGAAAGTACACAATATGCTGCCTTGTTTTCCAGGGACTCCCATTCATATTTTATCAAGAGAATGCAAAACTGCATTCTGTGCACATTACAGGGTCCTGGCTGTAGAGAAAGAGGATACAGGTATTCTCTATACATTTTCCATACTGTCAAACCTTTTCTGATTTGGGTCCCCATTTCTATTAATTAAAATTGGCCCAATTATTAAGTAGTCTAATTAAATTTGATGTTTCAAATATGCTGATTTAAATACATGTAATTTAAAAAATAATTAATAAAATGTTTCCTAAAACATGTTTGGCAATATTCATTGACGTATCCCCTGCCCCCCACACTTTTTTGGTGCCCTTGTAACCAAACCATTACAGTAACTAACTGTCCTGCGAGACATGACATTTCGTTCCTCTGTATGTTCACACATGTAGCACAATGACATTAAAGCTCGACTTGACTTGACTTGACTTGACTTGACTTGACTTGACTTGACTTGACTTGAAGGAAGTCTGGTCACCTGACAGGTAGGCAATCGGCTTGAGGTCTGGGAACTTTGGCTTATTGAATGGTCAAAGACTGTCAATGTTTCTTGTGTATATGAATGTTAAAGTGAAGGAGGAATATGGGCCTAACCTAACTGTCTGTGGATCTTTGGTCAGGAATTCATTACCTTTATTGTCATTACCATTACATTATTCATTTTCCCATTCCAGTTGGCTATCAGTCAGTCAAGAATAAGATAGATAAAACACTGAATTATAGTCAATGAAAAGTATCCTCACATAGTTTCTTCAGCATCCAAGGTGAAATAATTATGTTTTTTAGAGCAGCAGTGCTTGTGTATTTTTTTAGAGCTATTAGCTCTGTATGTGAATTGATGAGGGCTGAAGGTGTATAGATGCTGGGTTTGATGTTCTGCGGCACCAGGCTTTTAAAGCACTTCCTAATAACTGGGTTAGTGCTACTGAATGATAGTTGTTGAGGTCCTAAATTGCTGTTTTCTTTAGTAGCGGGATATTTGTAGTTGACTTTAGGTAGGTATGGATGGTGGCTGTTTTTGTGGACAGGTTGAAAAACTTTGTGGGTGTGTGTGTAGAGTGACTATTTATTTCTCTCTCTCTCTTTCTCTCTGTCTCTTTCTCTCTTCAAACTGGGCAAATAAACAATTAAGTTCAATTGTCAATGACACAGTCTTTCTGTATAGTGCTTTTGTAGTTGCTGAGATGCTGCTTGCCCTGTCGTTGTGGGTGAAGTGGTACTTAACCTCTTTTTTGTACTTTGCTTTCACACCCTTGATAGCTCTTTTTAGGTTAGCTCTGGCTGCACTGTAGAAGGATTTGTTTCCACATTTGAAGGCTGCATTGCATTCTTTTAAGAAGGTCCTAACCTCTCCAGTCATGCAGAGCTTCTGGCTGGTGTAGATCCAAAGAATTTTTCAAAGGTGACATTTTCAACACAGTTAATACAGCAAAATATTATTAAAACTGGCATAAGAAGCAGCAATAAAACTGCATAAGTCGTCGTCACTGGGCATGCTTAGCTTAACTGGGCAGGAATCAGCTGAACTTTTGAATTTCTGCACTTGTGTTCCACATATATATGGACAACTTATTTTTGGCACAAGTAACTTGGAGACAAAAACAACAACTATGCACTTGGAGTTCCTTTTGTGTGTGGGCGATTTAATTTTTGCACTGTACCCTTCAAACAAGCTACTGGGCCATGAACACAGCGTCACCTTAGAATTATAAGGTTCTATCTGACATTTTTGTCAAAATTTTGTTATCGACATATTCTTATTAAATGACAACTTATTTTCATTATGGGATGTTTTTTACAAGTTGTTTACATTAAGACTTTTTATTTAAAAACAAATGTTACACACATACTGTTTGCTATATGGGATGCAAAATATTTGAAACTCAATATCTCAAAATCATTCAGAAAGCAGATAGAACCTTATAATTACAAGGTGACAATTAATGCATGAGCTTGAACAAGACTGATGTAGCGATTGAATGAAGAAGATGCACATTTGTAGCTGGACAGAAGCACTCCTTAAATGTAGTGCAAGTAAGCTCTGCACAATTAGTAAAGATGTAGTGTTTTAAATCGACTGATATTGCAACAGTGTTGTCAATTGACTGTAGCGGTTTTAAATATTTTATGAGAGTGGAACACTCCCTGTGTCATGGTCACACAATGAAAACAAGGATGGTTATCTCTTTTCATCAATTTATTCAAAACAATGTGGATTGTTCAACAGGAAAAGCAGGTAAGTGATATTCTTGGATAGAGAGCAGTCTAATGACCAGTTCACAATGTAAACGAGGATCTTTATTCAACCATCAGAGTATAAAGTCACTTCCCTTAATCACAGATTGTGCATACACAGGTTAGGAGAAACATCCAAGGGAGAAGGGAAACATCCACAGATGAAGGCGAGCACAGGAGAAGGTGAGGTGAACCATCTGACTTCGATTCGGTATAATTAGTATTCTGGTGATTGTGCACGGTTGTGGTGAGAGGTGGCTGGAGAAGGAGAGTGATGATTGGAGCTGAGGAAACGAGATGGTGAGGGAGAATGATGATTGGAGCAGCAGGAACGAGCCGGGGATGTGACAGTACCCCCCCTCCACGGGTGACTCCAGGCAACCTGGACCGGCGGCGGGGCTGGCCACGTCCGCTAGGAGCAGGTCGATCTGGATGCTGGCAATGGAATTTGTCAAGGAGGGTAGGGTCTAGAATGTCACCTTGGGATGTCCATGACCTCTCTTTGGGATCAAATCCTTCCCAGTCGACTAGATATTGAAGGTGGCCATTCAGCCGCTGGGAGTCGAGAATCTCTTTGACTTGATAGACGTTGTCAGGGATAATTTCAGCTTGCTCGGGAGGTGGGGGGGGGGGTGGTTCGGGGTCTGTGGAGGGAGGAGAAACAGCGTCAACATAGGGTTTGAGCAGATACATGAAAGGGTGCAATACGGTATTGAGGAGAGATGTTGAGACGGAAGGTGACTGGGTTGATTTGGGAGTGCATGGTGAATGGTCCAATTTAGCGGGGACTCAGCTTGTGGTATGGTAGACTGAGGCAGATGTCCCTGGTGGAAAGCCATACCTTTGGGGAGACGATGACAATTGGTGGCATTGGTATACCTCTGTACTGCCTGCTGCAGGTGGACATGAGCTGAGTCCCACACCCTCTCGCTCTCTCGGAACCAGTGATCTACCGCGGGCACTTCAGAGGTCTCACCGGACCATGAGAACGGGAAGGTTGGTATCCTAAAACACATTGAAAGGGTGTTAGACTGGTGGAAGATTGTCGAAGGGAATTCTGTGCATACTCGGCCCATGGTAGATACTGGGTCCAGGTGTTCTGATGTTGCGAGCAGTACGTCTGGAGATAGCTGGAAATTTCTTAAATTTTACACTCTGTCTGATCGTTCGTCTGGGGGTGATAGTCAGAGGATAGACTGATGGTAGTGCCTAGAAGTCGGAAGAATGCCCTCCAGACCCTGGAGATGAATTGTGGACTCCGATCTGATACAATGTCCTCGGGGGGCCCGTAATTCCGAAAGGGAATAGATGGAGAGTCCAGGGTTAACCAGACCGCTGCTATAGTATAGCACCAACTCCGGCATCAGCTGCGCCGACATCTATAACAAAGGGCTGCAGTGGTGAACACTTTCTTGAGGTGGTTGAAGGCTTGGCGTGCTTCAGGGTTCCAGGTGAGCGAACGCAGTCCAACTTTCAGGAGGGAGGTTAAGGGTGCGGAGAGAATACTATAGTTCTCAATAAACCATCAATAAAAGTTGGTCAATCCCAGAAACCTCTGCCACTCTTTTAGAGTTTTAGGTTTGTTCCACTGGGAGAAGGCATCCACTTTGCCTCTTTCCATGCTGGCCCCCTCAGCGGAGATCACGTACCCGAGGAAGGAGATCAAGAATTGATGGAACTCACATTTTTCAGCTTTCAGTTAGAGATGATTCTCTCTGAGATGTTTGAGGACTCTTTGAACATGAGATTGATGTTCTGCCAGATTACGGGAATAAATTAGGATATTATCTATGTAAACTATAGCAAAATGATGGAGGAAGTCTCTGAAGATCTCATTCGTCAAACTTTGAAATATGGAAGGACTGTTAGCTAGGTCATAGGGCATCACCTGGTACTTATAGTGACCGGAGGGAGTGATAAAAAAGCCTTTTTCCATTCGTCCCCCTCCTGAATATGGATAAGGTTGTACGTGCTTCAGAGGTCAAACTTGGTGAAGAGGCGGCTTTGCGGAGCTCCTCCAAAGCAGCCAGAACCAGAGGCAATGGGTAGGTGAATTTGATTGTGACTGCATTCAGGACCCTTAAAAATATATACAAGGCCTTAGTCCTCCATCCTTCTTGGCAACGAAGCAGCTTGACGTGGCTGGGGAGGTTGATGGTCCGATGAACCCTTGACTGAGAGCCTCCTTGATGTCATCCTCCATCGCCTTGTGCTCAGGATGGGATAAGAGATAAATCCTTCCATGCGGTAGTTTAGCGTTAGGCAGCAGGTCGATACTACATTCCCAGGACTGATGTGGGGGTAACTGTGTGGCTCGTTCCTTGCTGAAAAAGTTGAGATGAGTGGTGTAGATGGACGGGACGGGGCATTTGAAGAGGGAGGTAAGTTTTCCATTGAAATGGAGTGAACAGGGTCCAATGCGGAGTGTGAACAACAGGGGAAGCAATGTGGACATTTGTGGTGCATGCGGAGCTCCAGCCATTCGTCTCTGGTGCTCCAGTTAATGTCAGGCTGATGTTCGGCAAGCCACGGTCTGCCCAGGATGACATCCACCTTAGCTCGGGGGAGAATGAGTAGGATTAATCTTTCTCAATGATGATGGGGGACTGGATGATGACTTCTCTGGTACGCAGAGAGATTTTACCATTGCCTAATGGTGAGTCCTGAATGGTGGTTATTTTGTACAGAGTTTCATTACGTACTGTAGATATATGATGTTGGGCGATGAAGTTTGAAGAGATGAAATTGCCAGCCACTCCGGAATCCACCAGCACATTTATGGAGATGATACGAGAATTCACAATTAATTGAGCTTGAATATGGGGTATTCGTGACACAGATGGAGTTGATGTGACTTTACTCACTAGGCGAGGCGAGCGGACTGGGCAGGCTGAGATGAGATGGTTGGATTCTCCATAGTACAGGCAGAAGTGTAGCACATCTGTCACATCCTAATGCGTAGCAGCCGTTCGGCGGACTCAAGGCGGTAGGCATCAGTGATCATGGGTTCTTCCAGGTCTGGTGGTGGAGATGGAGCTCTAGTCGGTGAAATAGGGTAAACAGATGAAGAGGATGGACAGGCAGAGAGGTGCTGTGACACACTGATGGCTTTCTTACTAAAAGTTTCTAGGTTGGCGTTGTCATCATAAATTACCATCTGTTTATGAATTTAAGGCTTTAAACCTTTCTGGTAAGCAGCGAGGAGGGCCACTTGATTCCAGCCTCTGCTAGTGGCGAGTGCACGGAATTGCAATGTAAACTCATGAATGGTGGAGTTACCATGCTTCAGGTTTATCAGTTCGTCGTGTACAGATAGTGGAGTGAGTGGTACAGCAAACACCTCTTAATAGTGACTCAGGAAAGACTGGTAGGTTGACGCCATCATATTCTTGGATGGAGAAAAGTCTAGTAACCAGTTTACAATGTAAACAAGGATCTTCATTCAACCATCAGAGTATAAAGTCACTTCCCTTAATCACCATCTGACTGAACCATCTGACTTCGATTACAGCCGTTGTATGACTGGAAAACGTGAGTCTTTATAGGGGACTGGTAATTGCTGGTGCAGGTGTGTAATTAGTATTCTGGTGTAAGGATGGCTATATCTCTCCATAATATGAAACCCTGAAAACTGTTATGGAACTCCACACGAGACAAGACCATGTGATTGGTCAGGCACTAAAACAATAAACTTTCTGATCTGAGAAGAAGATCAAGAAACCAGCTGTTCAACTGTTCTATTCAAATCAACCTGAGACAGTTGACAATAGGCTGAAAACACCTCACCAGGGGGGAATGCGAGAAAGTTCACCCTTCTCCTTTTACCTCAAGCTCCCCTTCTTGACCTAAGTTCAGGGCACATTTCCACATAAAATGTCCAAGGTTTTAATTTGGTGTATCTTGTAGCCTTATATTCATGTTTGGTCTCATTTTAAATGTCTCTGTGTGATTGGTAAAGTGGTCTTAATTTCACCATAATATTTCACTGGTATATGTTGATTTGGTTTTTGGCTTTGATAAAATCTCTGCCAGATGCTCCCCCTTCTAGAGATGATTAACACTTCAAATTCACCAGGCCAGGGTCTCTGTGACGCTTCTATTGTCTTAAATTTATGGCTGTTTGTTCTGAGTTGAGTATTTAAATGAAATGTGGACAAATATCATTGGGATCTTGTAGCCAAGACACCTCATTGCAGCATCTGTGAGAATTATGCTGCAACGTACTTCTCTGATCAGGTATGCATCTCTAATTTTTTTATTTATCTTTGAGTAATGGATGTTGTATTTTTACAGTATCATATCTGAATTGGCTTTCTGATCGTTTTATTATGTAATTGGCATAATACAATTATACCTGACAAATAAAATGTTAAATTTTGATTCATTCTGAATTCTCCTAAAATCTTTTTATATCCAGTAATTAAGTGGAGTCTGCGCTACCTTTATGTTTGACATAGTTACTTGATTAATAGGCGCATTTGACTGTGCGAAGCCCTTTTGGCACGACAGCATGAAGATCTTTTAATCATCTAATCACCGAAAGTAGCAAGATACATGGGCTTGGCTAAATTTTCTATTGTTTTAGGAATGAGTGAGCAGTTTGAAACCAGCCTATTTGAATATTAGTTAATCCAGCACCCTCTGACTAATTTCAGAGTGTCAACATACTGTCCGTGAGAAGACATGCAAACCCGGGGCGTGAAACTCTGTGTGGCGTTTAGTCCCTAATGAACGTATAACTGAAGAGTAAGGAATAGGATATAAATTAAACCTCTAAATTAAGTCATAAATTATGAATGTGATCCGTTCTTACAATTCGAAATACAGTCTAAATTTGACGGTCACTTAAATTGGAGTCAGATTAAATTCGGAATACAAATAAATTCTAATAAATAACAAAATTCTTTTCAGAAGCATTAAGCTTACATGCATTTAACCTTCAACTATGCTGTTAGTTTCGCCATTGGGCTATTAGATGGACTTCTACACCAGTGATTGTGCACGGGTGTGGTGAGAGGTGGCTTGAGGAAGAGAGCGATGATTAGAGCTGAGGGAACGAGATGGTGAGGTAGAATGGTGATTGGAGCAACAGGAACAAGCTGAGGATGCGACACCCTGATGCTCAGAACATCTTTTTTTTAAATACCAGTTTTCTTTTGTGTTACTTTTTTACAGCTTTAAAAAAAAAACAGCTTTTGTTATAATAAATTTTTGTTAATGTATAAATGTTATTTTGTTTGTCTCGTGCCATAATTTAACTTAACTGTTAAAAAGATACTTTGAGACATATTGTGAGGATGTGAGGCAATACAGCTTTATTGGTAATTTGGTGAAATCACAGTGAGCTGTCTGCAAGTTATTTTAGGTCACTGGAGATGATTAAACTGATTGCATACAGGGGTGAGACACAGGTGGAAAAATGAACATTAAGAAATGGTGGAAACTAGAACAAAGGGATCACATGATGAAAACCAACACACATGGAAAATAAAAACATGGGGAAAGATCACATGACAAAAACATGGAACACAGAACCTGACAGATAGTATGTCCATCTATAGGAAGGCTCTAAAATCCGCAAGGGTTGAGTCCCTTGGCAAACTTATAGAAAATAACCATAACAATGCTAGATTTTAATTTAATACATTGCTAAACGAACAAATTAGGGATCATCATCTAAACAAAAAGTCCCACTGCAAATTAGTAATGATGACTTTGTGAATTTTTTTTGTAATAACATAGAAGACTTCAGACAGAAAATAAAAGATGATAACATTTATGCACCGTCTTACAGTTCATTAAGCATTTAGCTACATCATAATAATCTACAGTGCTTCAAAGTTATAGGACAGGAAGAGCTAGATAAACTTGTAAATATGTCTAAACTAGCTACATGTAAGCTGGACCCAATTCCAACAATATTATTACTGAGAGTTGCCAAGACCAAGTCCAAGACCTGTGAAGTGATGATGGCAACCATCGAGGATTTCGAGGACAACACATGCACTTAATACACAAATACTATTCACTGAACACACATAGACATCACCTACAGTTGAAGTCAGAATTATTATCTCCCCTGTTTATTTTTCCCCCAAATTTTTGTTTAACATTGTGAAGATTTCTTCAACACATTTCTAAACAATAGTTTTAATAACTCATTTCTAATAACTGATTTGATTTATCTTTGACATGACAAACTTTGACATTTCAGTACATAATATTTTACTAGATATTTTTCAAGACACTTCTATACAGCTTAGTTACATTTAAAGGCTTAACTAGGATAATTAGGTTAACTAGGGGGGTTAGGGTAATTAGGAAAGTTTAATAATGGTTTGTTCTGTAGAAAATCTATCGAAAAAATACATCTTAAACGGGCTAATAATTTTGACCTTAAAATGGGTTTTAAAAAATTAAATAATGCTTTTTTTTTTTTTTTTTTTAAAGGGGGGGGGGGGGGGGGGGCTAATAATTCTGACTTCAACTGTATATACAATATAACTGCAGATTAAGGGGCCAATCACATCGAAAGTGCTTTTCCTTTGTAAAAAAAAAAAAAATTATGCAGCGGATGCCTTTCCAGCTGCAACCGATCACTGGGAAACACCCATACAGTTTCATTCACACATACACTACGGACGGTTTAGCTTACCCAATTCACTTAGGCCGCATTTACACTGCACTGTTCAAGTGATTCAATTCCGATTGTTTTCTTGCATGTGGCACAGATCGGATTTTCACCTGTCAATGCGAGTGACGCGTGATTAAAAACCTGTATCGAATATCGTCAAATCTGACACTTTCTTTTCAAAACAGACTACAGCAGAGTCCCAAACCTTAAATCTCATACAAAAGGACTTAAACAGCTTTTATATTGTCATATAGCACAGGTATTTAAGCATGTTAACGAGAACAAGAGAGCGCAATGTCCGCCACGTAACCAATATAAACTAATATAAAACTAGTGCATACATCACATGCATAAATCACGCCATGGATATGACATTAAGATGCCTAAAGGTTTTTTAAAAAAGCCTATATATCAAAAGAAGATGGACAAATAAAAACCTTTTTTTCTGTCATAAAGTATTGTAAAACAGCTTGTCAAAAGCTGCGAACAGATTACATACAGGAATAGAAAAAAGAACGCTCTTTAATTATCAGCTGTTAGTCAGCAGCCGCTCTTTTTTCCTGGTCATTGCGAATCTGCCGTGTGCTGTGTAAATGCCGACAATCGGATACGAGTCACTTTTAAAAGATGATGTAAGCAGCTCATCAAACAAATCGGATACAGTCACAACATCGGAATTGACTATCAAGATCTGCAGTGTAAATGCAGCCTTATAGCGCATGTCTTTAGGCTGGTAGGGAAAACCGGAGCACCCGGAAGAAAACCCAAGCGAACACAGGGAGAAAATGCAAGCTCCACACAAAAATGCCAGCTGACCCAGCCAATGCTTGAACCAGCAACCTTCTTGCTGTGAGGTGACATTGCTAATTTTTTTTAAAAAATTTGAATGTAATGCAATAATGTGCACCTCTTGTAAAGCTGCTTTGAAACAATAATTATTGTGAAAAGCGCTATACAATTAAACTTGAATTGAATAAAACATTTAAATGTTTTTCAGTGATGTTTGAACTGTGCAGTAATTTTATAAGATTGCAAAGATTTATTTTTTACTTGATATAATTTTATTTGTGTATCTTGAAATGAATATATACAGTTGAAGTCCCGTTAAATCCTGTTAAATTTTAGTTGAAAAAATACAATCATTAAGCACATTATACCTGTGTTTATTTCAAGAATACAGCATTTGTAAATGTAGTTATACACTATTTACTAATGTCTATTTATGTACAGTTAATGCAGTGTGTATGCAGTTATTATAAAGTGTTTTCTTAACATACAAATTAACTATTACTATATGGCTGAAAAATAAGATGTTGATTTGAATAGTTTATTAATTATTTACTTACTCATTCTGAATGATCTTAAAAAGCACCAACAACAATAGCTGGTTTGTAAAAATTATTTATGCATGAACCGTGTTCTGAATTACAGGATGCCTACAGCGTTCACTACTCCCTACCCTACTTAACTATAGGATAGCTGTATGCACACTTTTTATTCAACAACGTCTTTCTTATGTATCTTCATTCAGTGGGCGTAGCCAGCAATTTTCAGCTCTGTGGGGAGTTTGTGAGTGATTGTTGGGGGTTAAGGGGGCGTTTGTTGCGATCGCCTAAAGTTAAAGAGTGGGAGGGGGGATATGGTGTGGTGGCTACACATGGAACCTTCCACTGCCTGGCACAGGGCCCCTAAATTGTCAGGGCCCTATGCATTCTGTCCCTTTCCCCCCCCCCCCACTAGTAATGCCCCATCTACATTTATGCACAGCAGTCTGTCCGGTTTGAAGGTCTGGTGATCACCAGCTAACATGGGTGTCACTAGCCCACATTTGAGGGGACTTTAGAATCCTATATTTCTATTCAGCCCCCCAAAGACTTTTGCGATTAGCCCATTAACTCTACTAAATTATTGCCTCAGTCCGATTTAAATGATATAGGATATTCTGTTTCTCAGAAGACTTAATCAGAAAACCACAGTTCTTTAGAGCGCGAGAACAAGGTGTGATTTTAGTGATAGATTGTCATAATATCTGCAAATTTGCAGTTCTTTGCTATAGATATTGTATCACTTGCATAAATATATTAGTTGAAGTCAGAATTATTAGCCCACTGAATTAGTAGCCCCCCTGTTTATTTTGTTCCCTAATTTCTGTTTAACGGAGAGAAGATTTTTTTCAACACATTTCTAAACATAATAGTTTTAATAACTCATTTATAATAACTGATTTATTTTATATTATTTTATTCTTCCATGATGACAGTAAATTATATTTTACTAGATATTTTTCAAGACACTTCTACACTCAAATTTATTTTTTTTATTTTCAAAGTACTTAATTAAAATGAGCTGAAGCAACACAATTCTTGAGAATTCATTGGGACAACTTCATTTTGTTCAATCCACATACATTTGTTAAAAGTGTTAAGTTAATTTAATCAATTTGTGTTGGGATTTTTTACAGTGTATACAGCCTAAAGTGATATTTAAAGGCTTAACTAGGTTAATTAGCTTAACTAAGCAGGTTAGGGCAAGTTATTTTATAACGATAGTAGATAGTGAGTGTGTATGGATGTTTCCCAGAGATGGGTTGCGGCCGGAAGAGCATCTGCTGCGTAAAACATGTGCTGGATAAGTTGGCGGTTCATTCCGCTGTGGTGACCCCGGATTAATAAAGGGACTAAGCCGAAAAGAAAATGAATGATGAATGAACTTTATTGGTTTTGCCATAAATGTACAGATGCAAACAGTGTATTTTGCCTTTCTGGCAATTAAGCAGTTTTTATACAAATAAAAGCATTTACAGTAATTCTAATCTCCTCAGTTAGGTAACGTGCACAGAAATCATCACAGTGATCTTCACATCACTCACTAAAAGATAACATATAGTCGTCCACACGCAAACATCTAATATCAGGAACAAGGTTGTAAATTTGTTGCTAAAAAATATTCAGAGCTGTGTTTCCAACTGTGAATTCATATAAGGGACATTAGCCACATTTTTTTTAAAGCTTTTTAAAGTAGTAATTTTTTTAAAGATCTTTAGTGTTACCGACTTGTTACATTTTGAGCTTATTCAAAGGTATTATATGGATGACATTCATTTGAAGGCAAATTATTTAGCCACCTTTGAAACTTCTTTTTCAAATATATTTTAATCTATGTTTGACAGAGCAAGGACATTGTCACAGTTTTTCTTATAACTTTGTTTACTTTTCCTAATTAACCTAACTTAAGCTTTTAAAGCATTTTCCAACATTTTTGCAGAGGCTCAATAAATTTGACTGAAAAACTTCAAATGAAGTAAGTAATAGTGAGGCTTTCTTTTTTTTTTGCGTTGGATGAAGTTTGTTGGATATGTTATTGTGATAAAAAAATATGCTATATAGCATGTGTTTCAAACTCAACAGAGTTTAGTTCTCACCCTGCTTTAATATTACCTACAGATTTCTAACAAGCCCCAATTGATCAGGTGTTTATTTAGAGTTAAAGCTTAACTGTGAAAAGCTGTGGCCCTGGGTAATATGTAAGATTGATTTCATTTTGTTATACGTTTTCTGTTGTATATGTGTTTGCTACCAAAACAATAAAATACATTTTTCTGAATAATTTTCATGCTTTCTATTTTTAAAAACAGTTAATAATTTTAGTAACACGAAAAGTAATACTATATATGATACACCATGTATGTACTGTATGTAGTATTATGCTGTGAGTAGTAGCACTACAGTACAGTAATTAACTGTAACCAGTTTCCAGTTAGTTACCACCACTGATCTGTTACAGTAGATAACTGGCAACACTGTTGCCAGCCACGCACTGTAATGGTTTAGTTACTGTAATTAACTTGCAACACTGTTGCTATTTAGTCACTCTAGTGGTTTGGTTACAGTAATTAACTGAAAACACTGTTGCCAGTTACTCACTGTAATCAAACCATTACAGTGACTAGCTGGCAACAGTGTTGCCAGTATTACACTGTAAATAAAAGCCTGGTAAGGTCTAAGGCCCGGTTTATACTTAATGCATCCACTAGTTCACTTGAGTGCACGTGGCGAATGTGACATCATCTGTGTTTGCGGAGGTCCGCTTTGGGTGCGCACGACATGATTTCGGTTGGTGGAGCACACAAATTTTTTTGGGACTCAAGCGAACAGTTCGTGCGGCGCCGCATTTGATTTAAGTTGAAAATGAATCACTTTGAAGAGATTTTGTCTGAAACAGGTACGACTGTACAGACACCTTTATGATCCATCCATGTGTGATCATAGAGATAACCAGATGGCCAATAATTCTTATCTTGGCTAGAAATTGCAACAACAGTGAAAAAGGAGGAAAGTTTTTGTTTGAAAAAACCTGAAGGATACATTTGTTAAAACATGGCAAAAGTGGAGAGCCAGGTACACAATTACAGAAATGTTTTTCCATGATTCATAGGTTTTACACTGATGTATATATTACAATTTAGAATTTAAAACAATTTAATAGTTACAAAACTGTAATTAAGGAACAAATTATTTCTTTAATAACTAGAAAGGAATATTTGAACCTATAGGTTTACAACATACTGATGCCCTGACTGTAATATGTCATTTGTTGAGTGGGCTAAATCTAAAAAAAGATTTGTAATTGTACTTCTTTTGCTTTTATTCTTGCCATGATATATATATATATATATATATATATATATATATATATATATATATATATATAGATAGATAGATAGATAGATAGATAGATAGATAGATAGATAGATAGATAGATAGATAGATAGATAGATAGATAGATAGATAGATAGATAGATAGATAGATAGATAGATAGATAGATAGATAGATAGCAGGTTGCCCCTGATAGATAGATAGATAGATAGATAGATAGATAGATAGATAGATAGATAGATAGATAGATAGATAGATAGATAGATAGATAGATAGATAGATAGATAGATAGATAGATAGATAGATAGATAGATAGATAGATAGATAGATAGATAGATAGATAGATAGATAGATAGATAGATAGATAGATTTTTTTTAATAGAACAACCCATGTTCTCTTGTCATTAATATTTGAATAAACTTTAATAGGTAAAACTGCCCGAGATATGAACTAAAGCAGGTGATGAATCAAAGTTGATTTAAAAAAAATCTTGATTGTTATAAAAATTCTGAACGCATCAAGTATAAAAGCCTTGTCTGTTGCGTGAGGTGCGCAAGCAGTCAGCAGGGGTCTATGACGCGGTGCTAGGCGAAAGTATAAATCAGGCTTATCTGCTGTTAAAATGCTGGTAGGGTTAACAGAAGGGTTAAAGAGAGTAATTTTCTCTGGCATTCTCTTTGAATGTGGAAACATCAAATTCTACTAAACTGTTTGCCACGTTTAAGATTAAATTTTGTATTTAGAATCACCAATGAAGTTAAACAACAACTGTCTCTTGATTTTACTTTATATATGTTCGAATCACACAATAAACAGAATTTTCAGGTTTCCCAAGCTAATGCACATGCACGCTAGAAGGGAACAAGATCACAACATCAATGGCCGTTTCTGTTTACGTGTTACATAATATTCATCACTATCATGTGAGATCTTTTTGAAGGGTGAGGATTCATGAGGTCAGACGGGGCATGATGTACCTCACCTTCATAATATACAGATAATAAAACCAGAGAACATTTATTTTCAAGTGCATTTGGTTCATTTAAATGTTTCATTTCAAGCTTTATGATGTAGATAGTTCTCATGTCTGTGAAACAAGTATTTGCTGAGATTGCAGGACATTTGCTCACCCCAGAGTGTTCATAACAATGTGTTCATAAGGCTTCCTTCCCTAGAGTGGCCTTATTGCCATTTAAATTTTGCCCCATTCAAGATTACATAAGTGACATGTCTTGTGCTGTGGTTTTCTACCAGTGAATGGAAGTATCAACTGCTTTTAAATCTGTATGGTCAGAATTTGATTGAAGATTACCAAACAAATAGTTTTTTTTTTTTTTTTAACTAGCATGGGATAATTATTTGCCCTAACGAATGTGAGCTAGCAAAATAAACATAATTCAAATCTAGATTGTTAAAATAAGTAATTACCTCAAGAAAACCGTTAATGGTTGCAGCTGTTCTTTTATTTATTAAAATTGAAAAGATCCCTGACTGATGTTACTGAGATTGAGATGCCAGAATTATTTTACCAGAGGACAGATTCTTCTTGGGGCACAGTGCCAGAACTCCAGCACAACAATGAAGGAAAAAGATAAGACAGAGCACAGGAGAGACGAGAGAGGACATAGGAGAGCAAGAGTTTGAAGAGAGGGGTGAAAGGGAGGAGAAGGCATGAAAATGATGAGGGGAAACGGGAGAGGGCCCCTGACAGCAGAAATAGTGGCTCTTTAATGTTCCTTTTTGGAAGAGAACAAAGGACAGAGATATTTGGGGAGAGGGAGAGAGAGAGAGAGAGAGAGAGAGAGAGAGAGAGAGAGAAAGAGAGACGGGAAACAGTGAAAGCAATTTTGCAAACTAGAATATGTAATGGCATTTCAGTATGTTAGTAAATTTGAACACTTTGAAATACCTGACCAAATGTTTTGCACTTCATCATGAAAAATCATGTCACCATTTACTCATGATCTGGTTGTTCCAGTCCTTTATCCATTTCTTTGTTCTGCTGAATGTCAGTACCAAACTGATCTCAGAACCCTTGAGTAAATCAGACACTGTAACAGCTAGCACATGAGTAAGCATGACATAATGGCCCGTTTCCACTAAGTTCGGTATGTTTTATGACCTTTTCCACTGTTTAATGTTACCAAAAAGTGAACCGTACCATACCACTTTTTGGGTACCCTTTCAGAAGGGTACCTAGCACAACAAAAGTGTACCAAAAAGCAGAGCGAGATGCGCAGCTGAATGCTATTGGTTTACAGAAATATGTCACTAGAGCGTGCTCAAGCTAGAAGAATGAAAACAAAGGAAGCTTCATTTTTTAAATACACAGCTCAGACATTACACCGTATTAATATATACATATAATAATGAGCCATGGTCGACCAGAGCTTAAACAAACCTTGTTGTTGTCTTGATGAACAGCCACAAAGCCAATTAAAAGAAAAGAAAACTACCCTGTGCTCTGTAACGTTAGTTGTTTTCAAAGCTGTCAAAAGCGTGAGCGGTTTCGCTTTCTAGCTTGCGCTCGTCGCCCAACTATATTTGAAATAATGAATTTCTTAAGCTCAAGATAATAATGTGCGTGTGACTTTTGAAGTGCTGCTGACACTCTATCCTGAAAGTGATGCGCGAAAAAACAAAGGAGAAGTCCGACAAAACAAAGGAGCAAATGATTGTTTCAGCAACCTAAAACATGAACAAACTGCCATGTCCAACTATTATCATCGCCTTTTGGACTATTATAAACTCGAAATGATGGAACTACTTTCTAACAAGAGGCTACTTGTGCTGGTGAAGAGTAAAGATAGAGACGAGACATTTGACTGGACTATATGTTGTGTGCTGTTTTTGAACCCAAATAAGGACTAAATGTATGTTGTGTGTAGTTTTTCTGTAATTGGTAACATATCGGAGACTGTAAGGGGCTGTATGTGGTTATATATGTTGGGTTTATTTATTTATTTTATATAATTGCAGACATTACAGTAAGCTATTTTGCCCTATCATTGATCTGTAGTTATAATGAAATTCTGTTCATAGAAAGGTCAGTAATGAACATTTATTCACAAGTATTTATGTGTATAAAGCATCTGTTTGTGAGAAGTGCTTCTCATATGATATTTGAACGACCCGTACAGCTTTATTTTGATAGAAACTTTTTGTTGTACACCATGCCCACCAAAAAGATACAATTTTGGCAGTGGAAACGCAAGCCTGATAAAGGTGACCCATACTGTACCACTCAGGGGAAACGGGCCATAATTTTCATTTTTGGGTGAACTAACCATTTAAAACCTTTCTTACAGTATACGGTGCAACCGGAAAGTATTCATAGCCTTCACAGCTTTTGTTGCGAAGCTCTAAATTGAGCTCAGGTACATTCTGTTTCCACTGATCATTCTTCAGATGTTTCAGCAGCTTAATTGAAGTTCACTTGTGGTAAATTCAGTTGATTGGACATGATTTGAAAAGGCATACACCTGTCTATATAAGGTCCCAGGGTTGACAATACATGTCAAAGCACAAACTAAGCATTAAGACAAAAGAACTGTCTGTAGACCTCTGAGACAGGATTGTCTCGAGGCACAAGGCTGAGCAAGGTTAAAGAAAAATTTCTGCTTCTCTGAAAATCACAATGAGCACAGTGGCCTCCATCATCCATAAGTGGAAGATGTTTGGAACCACCAGGTCATCTTTCTACAGCTGGCCGGCCATTTAAGCTGAGTAACCGGGGAGAAGGGCCTTAGTCAGGGAGGCGATCAATAACCCGATGGTCACTCTGTCTGAGCTCCAGCGTTCTTCTGTGGAGAGAGGAGAACCTTAAAAAAAGACTACCATCTGTGCAGCAAACCACCAATCAGGCCTGTATGGTAGAGTGGTCAGATGGAAACCACTCCCTGCCTGAAATTTGCCAAACGGCATCTGAAGGACTCTCAGACCATAAGAAACAAAATTATCTGGTCTGATAAAATTGAACTCTTTGGAGTGAATGCCAGGCGTTACGTTTGGAGAAAACCAGGCACCTCTCATCATCAGGCTAATACCATGGTGAAGCATGGTGGTGACAGCATCATACTGTGGGGATGTTTTTCAGCAGCAGGAACTGGAAGACTAGTCAGAATAGAGGGAAAGATGAATGCAGCAATGTACAGAGACATTCTGAATAAAAACCTGCTTCAGAGTGCTCTTGACCTCAGACTTGGGCGACGGTTCATCTTCCAGCAGGACAATGACTCAAGACACTCCAGCAAAATATCAATGGAGTGGCTTCACAACAACTCTGTGAATGTCCTTGAGCCCAGAGCCAAGACCTAAATCCTATTGAACATATCTGGAGAGATCTGAAAATGGCTGTACACCATCGCTTCCTATCCAACCCAATAGAGCTTGAGAGGTACTGCAAAAAGGAATGGGCAAAACTTCGCAAAGACAGATGTGCCAAGCTTATGGCATCATTTTCAAAAAGACTTGAGACTATAATTGCTGCCAAAGGTGCATCAACAAAGCATTGACAAAGGCTGTGAATCCTTATGTACATGTGATTTTCCAGGTTTTTTATTTTTAATAAATTTGCAACAATTTCAAAAAATCCTTTTTCACATTGTCATTATAGGGTATTGTGTGTAGAATTTTGAGAAAATAAATAAATTTAATCCATTTTAGAATAAGGTTGTAACATAAAAAAATGTGAAAGAAGTAAAGCGCTGTCCCGATTACCAGTGATCTATACACCATTGATCGCTGGAAAACATTCACAATCGCTAACGGACAACAAATCTGCCATTTCATGGACTACAACTTCATACATGCACTCCGCTCACACACACATGTTCCTGATCCTGACTGATTGCATACACACCACTTTGGATTGTCAAGGACTGATTAATCACACTATTTAAGCAGCATAAACACTCACTCTAGTTGCTGAGTCTTGTTATCTGTTTTTGTGACATTACAACACGTTTCCCTTGCCTAGTCTTGCAGTGTACTGATCTTTGCTTTGCCTTGTTTGTTTGTTGTGTATTTTAAAAATGAATAGTTGTTTGTTGGCACTGCATAACATCTAAAATGTAAACAAACATGGACAAGTTTTGTTGTGATTTGAGAGGATTACTAAGTAAAAGGTGAGAATCTCATCTTAATTTGGGAATTTATGCTCTTTTTCATTTAAAGAAAGGGATTGAAGGTTACTGAGCAACGCCTCTTTGTAAGACCTCCAGGAATACCGCACTGCCCTCAAGAGCACTGTCCCCTTCTGGGGTTCTGGAAAAATAAATAGTTTACTTTTCATTTTATTACAGCTGTAATAATATATGTATTATGTAATGCAGCTGTATTAATAATGTACTTTGTATTACAGCCAAAGCAAAGTTGCAAAGATTATGATCCACTTTTTTTTTTACTTCAATTGTTTCTCCAAGAGATTGACAGATTACACAAATTTCTTCACATATTTATGTTTCACAGCTTTATTTACCAGCATTAGAGAGCAATACAATATTTTACAGTAGAAATGCTTGAGAAGTGCAATAATTTTTTTTTTCAATGCAAAATTGTAGCATGTGTGAGGTTAAACTCTCATTCCATTGCTCTGCTGGTCCTCCAGCATGCCCCAGGCAAGAGAAAACGGGCCAGGAGAAAAAAACATGCTTTTTTTTCAACATAATAAAAAAGTAAGAGAATTTATTAGTTTATCAGCTTAAAGCATCCTTCGTCTTGTGACTTGGGACATGGAAGCAGTGCCCCGGAGCCAAATAAATAGACAAAGTTAGATGACCTCTGAGTCTGCGACGTAACCACTTTGATGGGTTAACACAGCTGAGCCAGATGTGACAAGTCAGTTAAACTGGAGGTAAGTCAATGGTTGTTGCCTTTGCAGTAGATGTGTGTTAGAGGGACTTTTAGTATGCATAATAAGATTTCAGATCACAGTACTCCATGTGTGGAGAAAAAAAAACAGTACAATAACAAATAGTAACACAGTACAATACAAATAGTTAAAAAAAGAAAGGTTTGAAAAAGTAAAAAAGTCTCACCTATCACATAATCTCATAGATTTTTTTGGTACAGTGTGGGCAACAATACTCTACTGTCACACATCTTGTGCAACTAATAAAATGTCATTATTGAAATGTAATCATGAGTGAATGTTAAAGAGCATTTCGAATCATACATGTGCGCATTTAATGCAGTACCAGAGTACAGAAAAAAGTTTTAACATCATAAATGTAGATAGAAACATAAATGTTCAGCTTTAACTTATGATGAAGATATTTACAATATTATTACATAAGAGTGAAAACATTTGAAAATCCCATAAAGAAAATTAAGACAACTGTAAGGCTTTTAAAAAAAAAAAAAAAAAAAAAAAAAAAAAATTATATATATATATATTATAAATATATATTTCCTGATTTTCTGAATTATTTGAATGTGAAAAACAAACACTATGAAAGGGCAATGTTTGATGATCATGGATTTGTGCACATCTCACATGTTGACCTCATCGAGTTGAGTTTTGGTCAGGGCTGAAAAAAAATCTATCAATAAAAAAACTAAAACAAATATGACTATACAAAAGATGAGAAAGAAAACATGAATCTGACAACACAGACTCAGACACACGCACGCACGCACGCACACACACACACACACACACACAAACACACACACACACGCACACACACACAAATAAACCAAGATTCGAGATTCAATACATTTTCTTTCACATACTGTACACTGTTACAATGGGGGGTACTCCATAGGTTGTGCCATATTTAGACAAAGTAAACAAATATATATATATATATATATATATATATATATATATATATATATATATATTTGTTGTATAATGTGGTGTACTTTCAGGCTCATTTATTGCATTTTGTACTGTCTAATATCTTTATCCTATTAATTTTTATGTCTACTTCATCTAAATATGGCACAACCTATGGAGTACCCCCCATTGTAACAGTGTACAGTATGTGAAAGAAAGTCTATTGAATCTCGAATCTTGGTGTGTGTATGTGTGCATGCATGTGTGTATTTTTTTTTTTTTTTGAAAATGTAATCCATACCTATTTCCTACCCCAAACCAACCATAATTGTAAATTATTCATAAAATCAGAGGGACATAATAGTTGGATAACAGTCATGTAGAAGTACTTAACCCTAACCATAAGCATAAACTTAGCATACAGAATACTGTAAACAAATCCCTTAATTCTGATTGGCGGATTGGAATGTTGTTCCAGCATCAACATAGATGTTAATCCAGTAACATGTCCCCCAGAGAAATCAAACTAGTAATCAAAGTTTCTAATCATATTGCAATATCCTAAAATCATATTATGATCACGTCATGCTGTTAAAACAGGTTCTTTATCACGTTCTTATGTAGGTACACATCAGAATGTTTGTAATAGCTTCATAATGCATACTTCCGCATACTGACTTCAAGCTACAAAAAGGGCTGCCCATACATTTAAGTAATATTACCAAGGAGTGAAAAAAAGGCTATTACCTCAGTCTGCCCTCATTTCTCCTAAGGACTTTATCTCAGTTCTTTCCAAAGCCTGAAATTGCTTGTGGAAAAAAGAGGTGAGATATTTTACCTCTTCTTGAGCATCTCCACAAAGTGGCATGCAACTTTCTTTTGCATTTTACCCTCTCTCTCTCACTCTCTTTTCTTCTCTTGTGAAAATTGAAGAGGCTTAATGTCAAAAAAGGCTAAAGCCAGCCTCTCCATATCATGCAACGCAGTGTGAAAATTACTAGGGCAATGATAAGACGACCAGATAGCAGAAGTGAAGAGAGAGAGGAGAAAAAAGAGGGAGGGTGACAAAGAAAAGGGCTAAAAGACGACAGAAGGGAAGTGACTCCACTCAATTATACTGCAAAATTGGTATGAGTGAATATTTTTCATTCAGGTGAGTGATGATATCTGTGGAGCAGCAATGCAGATAAATAAAGGAGCTTTCTGTCAAGTATAAACATCATTAATCATGAGGCCAGCTACAGCCTGACCGCCTGTCCTCACACCACAGCACAGGAATTAAAGAGAAAGTGAGTGAGAGAGATAGAGAAAGAAAAAAAGCAAAGCTTTTAAATCTGGAAAGGGAAGGCATGGTGCACATGGGGGATAACATAAATTCATCCCCTGCACATTTTCGCTGAACAAGTGTGTTTGCATAGAGGTTTCCATAAAGTAATGTGCATGTAGAAATGTACATGGAATGAATAAATACACTCGTGTAAGAAAATATTACGTTTACATTTAAAGAGGCAAGATAATCCATGCATTGCATGATTTGATGATTCCTTGATAATTGATCACTAATGTGTCAATCCAACATGCAGAGAAGTCACAATGATTAGGTCATGAATGTTTAAGTCACGCAACAGAAGTTTCCTTGGTATGTATTATGCAAAATTGTGTTGTGCAATGATTCATAATTTACTACACATCCCGTTTTAAACTATTAATTAATCTTAAATAATAGGAAACATTTATTTATAAACATAACTACAAATTGTACTCTCTGGCAAATCTAAAGAACTGATAATTAATGCTGAATAAATTGATATTTTTGGATGACATATCCCTTTATATACATTTCATACACAAGTATTTTGTATTGTAACTAAAACACCTACATATTAGTACATAAATAGTACAAAAATGTACCATTTTAAAATGTTCCTCAAGACTGACAGCTTTAGTGCCTTTATATCTGAGATTGTAAATGTATAAAACAATATATAAAAATAAAGAAAGTATTTGACAAAAAAGAGACTGCATACATGTTTGCATCTCCAGGGAGCTGTTGAGATAAGAGACTTTATGCTAAATACAGCGTCATCACACTGTGCACAGATTGGGCAGCTTGACAACAGTTTATGCAAATAACAAAATTCAAAGCTCTATGTCTCACACACATGCACACAAAAGGTGCATTGACACACTAAGATTTTATGCGTTGTTTTGCTTTCTAAAATAGCTTTGGTTTGTGCAGCAGTATTATCACAATCAACACAAATAATCTTATTTTGTTAATTTTGTTAACTCGCAATATTTTGAAATACCACTAACAAACAATGATTGAATGCCTGCAGCTAACTACAAAAATCTGGGTTACCACACTTAAAGTGACAGTAAAGCAATTCCAAGTAAAATGTAAACCAGAAAGCAAACCATTTTACATTTTTCTTGTAATTTACACTAACTACTATCAAAAGCTTGGATTTCGTAGATAATGTGAACATCATTGGGATAATTAGGTAAATATAAATGCATATTGTAAAAACAATGAAAGTGTATACATATATTTTTTTTGTTTTTACCTTGCATGCATGTATAGCATGTAGCTGAGAATAATGTATAATTCATAATAGGGGTTCTTTAACAAATTGAATTGTTAACAAAGGTTTTAGAAAGGTGTTTTTTTTCAAAACCTGAACCCGGCCCCCGAGGCAATTTGTTCTGGCCCTCCAAACAGTGTGACCAAGACATCAAAAATAAACTTGATGTTAAATGTCGAAAAATGGTCAAAATTGTTGAAAAATGGTCGCTATAGTTATGGAGTGACACGCATCTGTTCAATACAGCACAAGCTGCAGTTGAAGGCTACACAAATCGTGAGTCACCATAAAGCGAGTGGCACGAGCAGCCAAAAACCTTTGCATGTGTTTGTAGAAAAGGCCTTTTGTACAATGCACTGATATCGTTAATAGGGATGCAACAATTAGCCGATTTCACTATTAACTGCGCTTTAATTCGTCACAGTTAATTAATCGCAAAGTCTTCTCTAAGCTGCATTTCTGTTGCACGGAATGAAACGAAACTGCTGCAATTAAACAAAGTTATGCCAAGTTGCCAACTGTGCGCTAGTTTAAAGTTCCAAGCTTGTACACCGAGGCTAATACGCACGTACACCGGATTAACTATAGCAGCGGCCGTGTCCATATCACATCTTTTCCGCTTGCAAGTTTGTTATTTCTAATGTAAGAATATATGACAATATCCGCGCACAAGCAGAGCAACACGCGCTTGCGGCTTACCGGGCGCACGCAGTAGAAAACATCTCACAGTGAGAGTTGTGCGTGCCTTTCAGTGCAATGTAAACAAAAGATATGTTAGACAAATTATTATTAAAATGATTATGTATGCATGAACACAGATGGCAACAACATTTAATCTAAATAGCTAATTACCTAATGTAAAGCTTGAATTTATCTTAGATGTGATAACCATGAAACCATGATTATTCTTCAAACTATATAATCGTACAACCAAAATCTATAATTGTTGCATCCCTAATTGTTATGCAGTTCAAAACATAACATATGAATGTGTCTGAATGTAGATGAAACCTACTTAAGCAATGCACTGCTTTTGTTGTGCGCTGAAATACAACATTTGAATGTTTGTAAAAAAGCCACATTGTACAATGCACTGATATTATGTAGTTTCAAAATACAATATATTAACATTTTAATGTAGAAAAAGCCAACATAGGTGTCTTAAAGAGCAAAAATACAGCATATGGGCTCTTATGTGCAGTTGTGTTATCACTCATATTGCAAGTCATATCTCTGCGGCCCTTCGTTTGGATGCTTTTCATGAACCGTCCCCCATGACAAACTAATAGAATAGCCCTGATCTAGAGTATCCTAGTTGACTCATGGTTTGTTTTGGATGAAATATAGAATAAATCACAAATAAACTAAAAAAAATCAACCCAGGCTCATTCTGAGAACGTAGTCCCGTGGACATTTCTGGAGACAGCGAAATACGTAGCCGGGTGTACGTACGGCTGCATTTCATTTTTTTTAAGCGAACGCTGCGGGGCAGTGTGACGCCGTTCCTTTCGGCGCTTGCCGGCCAGCCAGCCGGCCGCTCGCCTCCGTGTGGAGGGCTTTCCCGCTGCAACCAGTTTGTCCGGTTAGCTCTTCGTGTACTCTGGCGGACTCGAGGCGCAGAGAGGGGCTGACCACGACGACGACGACCAGGTTCGAGTCCGGGGAAGAGCGGTTCCAGAAATCAGGTAAGAAAACAAAAACAAAATCCAAAAAATTAAGCGAACAAGTTCGTCACAGGGTGAGAATGTGGTCAAAATCCGAAAACGTAGTAAAAATCAGACGAGGGCTTTTCTTTTTCTGTACGGCTTTTGTGAATCGCCGTTGGTTGGGTTTAGGGACGGAGGAGGGTGGGTCAGCCGATTGGCCGGTCGCACGGTCAATCATTCTGTCATCCAGGCAGACAGGCGGAAGGTCGTTCGACAGCGGCCTCCAGCGGGTTTACGCGAGAACGGCACGGGGAAAAAGCGCGCACAGCGGCCTCTCGCGGATTTGCGAAAAACAAAAACTGCAAAAATACGTACCTCCCGAGACATATTTCGCGGTCTCCAGAAACATCCCCGGGACTACGTTCTCAGAATGAGCCTGGGTTGCAAAAAATGAGACCAACAGAGACCTATTTAGTTTTTTATTTTGAAGCTTTAATGTACATGAAATCACAGGCAGCAATTACTAATTAATAATAATGAGTTTTAAAAAGTTTATTGTTGTCTGTTCAATCAAAAATTAAAGAAATAAATATATAAAGCACAGCAAGAGCTAAGTGACATGACATGCAGAAATGTGCATTAAACAGGTAAAAAAAAAAATAGACAAGCAAAAGTATATATGAAAAGCAAAAAAATTTATATTGTTTTCACTTTTATATTTGATCTAATATTTTAGAATGTGTTTCTTCCTCTATTTCCCAACATTGATTTGAACTATATGCTGTAATGTGTGATGTCAATTGTCAAATTTCAAAGTTAATTTTATTAGAACAGATTTTAAGCTGTCACATATTACAAAGTGCCTCAATTGATGTTACAATATGCCCCACAGATGGAGAATTTTATAACATTTCTCATTCTTTTGGAGTAAGTAATGGAAGTATGCACTCTAATTTTGAAACAAAACTATTTGTACTAGACTAGTGTGAATTTAATTTAGCCAAAGACAAAAATTATACTCTAAAAACATATTATACAGTCTCTCTCTATATAGCTTGCTTTGTAAACTACTTTCAATATAGGAAAGAGCAATTACAGAATATTGTGAAAATGGCATTTCACTTTAGCCTACAAAAAATTTGCCCAATTAAATCTCTACAGCTACTTGAGGAAACACTACAAAAATATAATAATAATAATATTAATGTCATGGAAAAAAAATATGCTGGGGGCCTAATAATTCGGGAGGGCTAAGAAGGTCACGAAACACCAAAACACATTTTTTGAGATGTTGACAGTCATATATGTGTACCACGCTGCTATAAACACTATTAGGCACATATATTTCACAAAAAAAAGTGAAAATTGGTTGTTTTTGCGTTATTTTGAGCAAATTCGTTCTTCAGGTTTAAAACAAATTTTTGAAGCTGCTTCATGGCGATTAGATCCTTGTGTGTATTCCAGCGTGGAATACACACACGTGGCAACGAAGGATTTGTTTTCGTTTCCCGCTATGAGAGCGTAGCTGGACTCGTGTGGATTACAATGCACGCGACATGTGACAGAAATATGTTCGTAAGGATAACTTTTTTGCTTTTCGCATCTGGAAATGGTGAAATCAGGATTTGCCGCTGGTCTCCTTTTAAAAATGACATGGCTCCAGTTGGTGTTGATTGCCCTGTCTCTACAAATTTAGTTAGTGTGTGTGATCTGTGTTCTTTGTTTTTTTTTTTTACAAGGCAAAGTTAGTTCGTATCGTCAGCAGTATTCTTTCAGTTTTTAAAGACATACCTTAGTCAAAATGAGTCACTAAGTTAACAGTACGTTAATATCACTACAATATTATAGTACAATATTATAGACTGAAAGATCCTCTGTAAATGCTGCTCCCCGAATGTAAACATATGAACACCTTAATCAAACTATTACCGTTGTGTAGGATTTTCGCCGCATTTTGTGACAGGATAGTCTATACACACACGGCTTTCTGACTCTATCTACTGAGTGCATCTAAGTTACTGAGAAATGCGGAGGGTTTTTTTCTCCCATTCGCTGTGCGTTATCAAACATGCCATTAAAATTACACTCTTGCTGCAGTTCCTCGCATACAATAGTTTGTCAAGAGGGGGGCATGCATGATGTTCCTGAATTAAAGTGAAAGTGCCACACTGCAGTTAAAGTCGAAAAATTTATAATTTGGCAAATAATTCAATTACTGTTGTCCATGTAAACACTGTGGCTATCTTTCTCCCAAGCATCTGTGTTTGTTTTGTCTCTGTGAAAATCAGCTTATGCTCAATCAGAAACTTCCATTTTTATGCAAAACCTTTCCTCTTTCCCTCCCCTGACACTCCCACCTAAGCAGAGCTGGACACACCCACTTTCCTGACTTTTTTCAAACTAGAGGTGTGAAAACACCCTGCAGAGACAGGGGGGTTCCTTGGCCCTTTAATGGTCTGGACTTAATAATATAGAATTAGCATATATTATATAATTTTTTATAATATTAGTAAATAAAAACATAATACATGCTAAAAAAGTGAATGCATGACTGTGTGCCATCAGCTGCGATTTTCTTAAAATATGATTGGAAATATGCTGCATTAGCAAAGTGTATGGGATAATTATTATATAATGCTGAAAAATGAAGCCATTGCCAAATGAGGTTTCTAAATGGAATGGCATAATGTGTTAATGCTTTCTTTACATTTCAGCATTCACAGTACCATAAATTCAGATAACATTGCCACCACCACTGGCAGAAAATTATTCCCAAACCAAGGCAGAGGCTCCACTGTGTTTTACCGAAGGCTATAAGCAGTCATGTTGAGAATTACTTAATAATTTCACAAACTAACAAACAAAGCTCTATTTTTTTCTGGTTATATTCTAATAAAGAGACCTAAATATATATAGTCATTATACTACTACTAAAACAACAAATGTAATGGTGGCCAAAATATGCACATGTGCATGTGTCTGTGAATGTATGTACAGTGCATCCGGAAAGTATTCATAGCGCTACACTTTTGAGCATAGCGCTACTTTGAATATGATGCCACAAGCTTGGAACACTTTGCCCGTTTCTCTTTCCTCTCCAAAAGGTACATATTTGTGCCTGAAGGGTCCATAATTGTACCTCAATGGTACTTTCTAGGTACATTTGGTCACGAATATGCACCATTGAGGTACCACTGTGGACCTTTTGGGTACAGATATGTATAATTTGAAAAGGTACTGCCCCAGTGACAGCTCCTGTACCGTTACCTTTATTTCTGAGAGTGTATGCTCTGAGAGTCCTTCAGGTGCCTTTTGTAAAATTCCAATACTAAGGAGTGGTTTCCGTCTGGCCACTGTACCATACAGGCCTGATTAGTGGATTGCTGCACAGATGGTTGTTCTTCTGTAAGGTTCTCCTCTCTCCACAGAAGAATGCTGGAGCTCAGAAGAAGTGACCATGGGGTTGTTTGTCACCCCCCTGACTAAGGACCTTTTCCCCGATCCCTCAGCTTAGATGGCCGACCAGCTCTAGGAAGAGTCCTGCTGGTTCTAAACATCTCCCACTTACAGAGGTCTACAGACAATACTTTTGTCTTCATGCTTGGTTTGTGCTTTGACATGCACTATCAACCCTGGGACCTTATATAGACAGGTGCATGCCTTTTCAAATCATGTCCAATCAACTGGATTTACCACAGGTGAACTCCAATTAAGCTGCTGAAACATCTGAAGAATGATCAGTGGAAACAGAATGTACCTGAGCTCAATTTAGAGCTTCACGGCAAAGGCTGAGAATACTTATGTACATGTGATTTTTCAGGTTTTTATTTTTAATTAATTTTGCAACAATTTCAAAAAATCTTTTTTTCACATTGTCATTATGGGGTATTGTGTGTAGAATTTTGAGTTAATAAATGACTTTAACCTATGCGCTATGAATACTTTTTGGATGCACTGTATGTATGTATGTACAGTATATAATGAATGTATAAGCCTCAAAACATAAACCTAAATGTAAATTTACTATTTTTTTCTGAATATACTGAAGTAAATCTGAATATGGTTATCAGGCTGAAAGCTTGTAAACTGAACTTGTACACTTAACTTGTAAACATTTCTTAAACTTAACTTCCGGTGTCACCATACTGTTTTCATATTTTATGAAAATTCTTGCTTATTTATTAATTCATATGCATCAAGCCAATGAATATATTACATATGGGAGGAGTATGTCTAATTGTGTCATTTTACAACTTGCTTCAAGCATAAGAGCTTTAAACCTTTGAGTGAACTCCATTGTTAGGCGATTGACAAATGCCTCCATTTGTCCAGAGCAATCACCAAGGAGACTAAATCCTGTCACTTGGGTTTTGTGTGTGAGAGTGTCTTTTGTTTGCCTGTGGGAATAACATTGAAGTCAGTGAGGGAACACTTACAATTAAGCACCAGACATAAGCAAGTCAGCAAGACACCCTACAGAGAGTGTTTCTTTAGCATTTATCTTATTTGCTTAAAGAGGGTAATTAGTTTAAAATGGAATGAATAGAGCCAAGCTGTTTTCAGGTCAGGGCTGGCAAAAGGTCAAGAGAGTCATATGATTATTCAGTCAATAAATTATCAATGTGGTCCAATATAACCAAGTAAATAACATGACAAAGAAAGGAACTAAAAAAATAAAAATAAAAGTATAATAATTCCTAAAATATTTCAGTACGTAGATCCTTCGGCACAATGACTACTTCCTTTCAGTATGTTTGACCTGCTGTAATAAACAGAACATTAGGTGACACAACCCCCTCCATTTAATATTAAATACCACACTGGTGCTCTTATATAAATTCATAACCTGCACGATTATCCTCTGCAGTAATTGTGCTTACCCATGGTCTAATAAGACTGCCATAGGAGAAGGGAGAAAACACAAAGGACAGTTAATTTGTGATTTCCTCTGCTCATTCAAAGGCAAATTAAGTGTCAAACTGCTAATATGAAGCATATTTCATTTTATGAGCTTTTAATTTAATTCCGTCCCCTCATATCACAGCCATTAGTGTCATTTAGTGCACTGTGCAAGAGGCTTCCACTCAACGGGGGCAATAAATAAACATGTTTCAATTAAAGCCTTCTCAAATAATAGGTCAGGACTGTCTAACTCTGTCTCGTCAACTAGCAAATCAGCAATGGTTGAGGGAAATTAGATGATCATTGCCACGGTGATTTTCACTTTCCTTTCCAGTTATTTTTTATTTATTTATTTATTTTAGTCTTAGATGTCTACTCACAGCTGAGAACTTCTGTGTAGATTGATGGCTTTGCCGCTAGGTGAAAGCTATTGTAATTATGAGCTGTAATGAGGAGCTGCATGGGAAAGTACTGTAATAATTTCCCGCCTGTTCTTAGGCACATATTTAAGAGTGGTTATAACAATTAATACTGTTCACCAAGGAAAACTTGTCTTCAAATTTTTCATTTTTCTTCTTTAACCTCAACTCCCACGTCTCTGCTATACTGCCTAACACACACAAACACACTCTGCGCCCAGCTGTAATATATGTGAGCTGTTTCTATGCTGTTGAGTTCCCTTATTCAGGTGCAATAAAATAGTAAAATGTATTTGTTGTGACTATTAAATTACTTAATTAAATTACTCTTCAGTAATAAACCAAAGAATATATAAATATTTTTTTTATGATTATTATTTTTATTATTATTACTGTGGCTCAGTGGTTAACAATGTCGCCTCATAGCAATAATGTCGCTGGTTCGAGTCTCGGCTGGGTCAGTTGGCATTATTTCTGTGGAGTTTGCATGTTCTCGCTGTGTTTGTGTGGGTTTCCTCTGGGAGCTCCGGTTTCCCGCACAGTCCAAAAACATGTGCTATAGGTGAATTGAATAAACTAAATTGGCTGTTTAAATTGAATGTTGCCCAGTACTGGGTTGCACCTGGAAAGGCATCCGCTGCGTAAAACATATGCTGGATAAGTTGGTGGTTTATTCCATTGTAGTGACCCCTGATGAATAAAGGAACTAAGCTGAAGGAAAACGAATGAATGGATTAATATTATTATTCACAAAATTGCAAACTACTGTCAAAAACATTGGAGTAAGTAAAACTTTTAGTATGTTTATTGAAAGATAAGCAGCATTCTTTGATTAGAAAATATGCATTTAAAAATATCATATTGGAAAAAAAAAAAAAAAAAAATCACAATTTTAAAATAGCTATCCTCTGTTTTAACATATTATAACTATTAATTAAACAGGGGTGCGTTTCCCAAACAACGACATAACTCGCGGCTGAACTATCATAGAACGATGCATCATTTGGGAAATGAACGATGTAGTGAATAGTGTTTCCCAAAACCCGTAGTTTCTCTGTCGCAGATCCATCGTTTGAACCACGTTAGTTATAACGTAAAACGCCCATAACGATGCTCTAAATGGGGCAGTAACAACTTCTTTAGAGAAGAACCCCATAATTTATTTGTGCAAATTATATTGTTTTACAAGCACACGCATTAAAAAAAAAATCTTTATTAGTTTTGGTAAAAACTTTCACTCATTTTTCATATTAATTGAAATAAGTAAAACGCACATATTGGGCCTTTGTTTCCTTTACAAATATTATTGAGAACATTACATATTCTATTCTAAAACATAAAATCTCTTACAAAAGCTAACACATATTCTAATATCATATATAAATCACATAAATAAATAATGAGGCTATTTATTAAGAGATGAAACTTAATATTTATTATTTGCTAGGAAATGAAGAAAATCCAACTTTAACAATAATATTAATAATAATAATGATGATAATAATGATGATGACGATTATTATTATTATTAAAGTAGGATATTGTTTATACATTTTTTTATTATTTGAAAATTCTACTTTTACAATATGACACTTGCAAACCACTGCAGAAATGTTAGAACCAACAGGCCCATGTCATATACAGTGCAGATACTTAATAAATAACCTACTATAAATTAGAAGCATTAATGTATGTTATATTTCTTGTTTTCACAAGCTTTGGAGGCATAACATAAATTCCGCTTTTAAATAATAGGTTACCTATAGCTTTCGTCATGAGCCATGGCTGTGTCCAAATTGACATCAATGTTTTCAAAGTGCACTGCGTAGAGAACGCAATTGTAAACATGAAGATCTCTAAAAACTGAACTGTAAAAATAATTTCAAAGCAAGTTACACCTAAGAGAGATGACTTTAATGACTTTTTTTATATAATTCCAAGTTTAAATGTTAGAATGTTCTAAACGAATAGGGCAAAGGGGGGATAACTGGGAATAGAACACAGCCAGTAACTATGTTTCTAACTACAGCTCCAGAGGTGTAGTTGCAAGTGAACAAGTTTGCGATGGAGTTTGCGTATGTTTGTTGGAAGGATGGATTTGGGAAATGCCAAATCAACAAACTATGTTTGTAACGACGGAAATTGCAACCTTAGTTGGCTAACGATGGTTTTCGAAAATGCACCCCGAGCTATTTTTTTTTTTGCAGTCATAGCTCTGTCGGAGTCCTTGTATGAAAATTATTTCAAAATCCAGAAATCATTCCAAAATGCAGATTTGCCTTTAAGAAAAAACTAATTTTAAAAACTGACACAAAAAACATATAAATGACATAATTTTTCTGAATTATTTTCTGAAAAAAAATTTGTAACATTATTAATGTATTTTATTCATACTATATAAAATTATTAAGTTGAAAAAAAAATACATATAACTAATACATAATTCCCTTTTTGTTTCTCTCCCTTTCCATCAAAATCATATTAGGGATTTAAATCCTATTTAAAGAGTCATAAAACCATGAAACACACTTTTTGAGATGTTATAATATAGATTGCACATTGTTGAAAAAAGGGCCGTTGGTTCCTTAAAGGTTAAAGCAATGTGCCGGTTTTGCTGACTGCCTCCTTTTAGAAAAGACACTGTCCCAGTTCCTTTACAGACTCCACAAATGTGGTAAATGTGTGCTGAAATTTTATTTTTTGTGTTTTACATCAGTGGTCAGGATAACCAAAGTTTCTGTAAGTGACACATTATGTTTAGGCAAGTAGCGGGCTAATAAACTACTGTAATAATAATCTCTAAAGGCAACACTGTACTGTATCAATTGTATTGTTATTCATTCCATTGTGCAATTTAGCTGTCATTATCAAATTTGTATTTAAAAATGTGTGGTCTTTAGGTGTATAATGGATCTCCAGTTTGCACGCAGACCCTACCAGCTGGCAACACCCTTTTTCAAGGTTTTTTAAAATTGGAGGTGTGAAAAAAATTGCATGGTGAAACAATGATACTTAAAGATTAACACTTTATATTTACTTGAAAAATGTAAATAATACATATATAATAATTGGGTCAGTGGGTTGATAGTGAATCTTACTTTTCAAATAATTAAAGTAATCATGCATTAAGTCCTCAAGGTTAAAGGTTAAATTAGTGAATTGTTGGACAGTGTTTTTTTTTTTTTGTCATATTCATTTAAAGTAAAGTGTTGTGGCATTGATCATCGTTCATTGTTAGTGAACATACAGCAAAGGTGTGGCTGTTCACTTAAAGACAAGACTATAGCAAGTCAGGCATTCCAACGTGTAATTTAATTCATCTGCTTTCTCCCTGTCTTCCTCTAACCCTACGCTATGTTCTTCTCACCAGCAAATGATAAACTGTGGCAGATGCTTGTTTGAGTCTCATGTTGCCCTATTATCTCTGCATAAAATAAATGCTAAATTATATTTGCCATTTTGTTTATGGTGACATTGGACATCAATCAAGCCCCCGGCGAATATCTCTCCTTTCTTTTCACACCTCTCTTTAGCACACGGGTTAGAGCGAGGAGACAACATAAAAAATTCATTATTCTTAGTGGTGGAATGTGTTCAAGAGCGATATGAATCCCAAGAATGGAGAGAGGGGAACGTGGGGGGAGGCAAAGCACGTAATGATGAAGAATAAGAAAAGTAATATGGACCAAGTACCTGCCCCATTCAATTTGTCCCACAACAAAGCTACAGTGGTTTAACATGATGTGCCAGCGCAAGAGAGACAAAAAAGAAAAGTTGAGATGGGTGAGAAAAAATGCATTTAAACCAAGCACAAACTGTATTTTTTTCAACAAGAGAAAATTGTACATTAAAGCTGAACTGGATGCAAGACAATCATATAAAAGGAAACAAGAAGTAAACAGTATGATATAATAGTTTGAGGAATAAAATGATTACTCTGCAATTATCAGAAATGTAATACATATACAGTTGAAGTCCCCGAATTATTAGACCCTTGTTTACTTTTTCCCAATTTCTGTTTAACAGAGATATTTTTTTCAACACATTTCTAAACATAATAGTTTTAATAACTCATTTCTAATATCTGATTTATTTTATCTTTGCCATGATGACAGTAAATAATATTTTACTAGATATTTTTCAAGACACTTCTCTACAGCTTAAAGTGACAGGTTAAAGTGACACTTAACTAGGTTAATTAGGTTAACTAGGCATGTTTGGGTAATTAGCAATTGTTTGTTCTGTAGACCAGGGCTATTCAATTGGCGTCCAAATAGTGTGACCAAAAATAAATTCAGTTCAGTCGAAAAACGGTCGCTATAGTTATGAAGTGACGTGCGTCTGTTCAATACAGCACAAGCTGCAGTTGAAGTCTGCTCAGAGCGTGAGTCACCTGACATTAAGCGAGTGGCACGAGCAGCCGAAAACATTTGGATATGTTTGCAGAAAAGGCCTTTTGTACAATGCACTGATATCATTAATGGGGATGCAATGATAAGCCGATTTCTGTTGCATGGAAAAAAAGCTGCTGCAACTAAAAGTTATGCCAATACACACGCACATTGAATTAACACTCGCGCCCTACAGGTGCACACAGTAGAAATTATCTCAGGCTGTATTGGTGAGAGTTGTGCATGGCTTTTAGTGCAATGTAAACAAAAGATATGTTAGACGAATTATTACAAATTATTAAAATGATTATGTATGTATGAACGCAGATAATAACAACAGTTCATTTAAATTCTTAGCTAATATAAAGTTTAAATTAACATTACACAAATATGATTTTTTAATTTATTCTTATTTTTATTTAATTATACATTGTTCTATCATTTATTTTTATTGTAAAATGATCACTCATGTTTAAATAAAAAACTTTTTCATTTATATTTAAGTGCAAAGAGAGAAATGGAATATTGATTGTTTTTTATTAATATTTTGTGCTGTATTTGTTTACTGAACAGCAATAAACAACACTTTAAAATATAAGCGGTTTTCTTGTTATTTTCTAAACTAGTAGTGTTTTAAATGTAATAAATGCATAATTATGGTGATAACTGTGAAACCAAGATTATTTTTCAGACTATAATCGCACAACCTAAATCTGTAATCAGTGAATCATTTCAATGGTGAAACTGTAATCATTTGGGAAATATTTAAAAAAGAAAAAAATTCAAAGGGGGGCTAATAATTCTGACTTCAACTGTATTCTTTAAAATTTTTGTGTTTCTTTTATCTGCTGATAATTTCCACTCTATACTTTAACTGGATACCAGACAAGCCTTAAGATATAATTACTTTATTTAGTTAATAATTAGAATTTGAGGCAGGTCTTTTATGTGATCATTTAAAAAAAAACTTTTTAGCTGCATCCCAAATGCAATACTTATGCACTTACATACTCAACAGCATAGCGTATGAATGTAGTGTCATCCCAAATTTCTTTTTAACTAAGCGGAAATTCAAACCATTTCCCAGATGACATTTGATGGTTGCCAAATTAGCGAATGCCCAAACTACCAAATAATACCTTCCATAAGTATAACCTCATTCACCATTGGGAGGCAGTATAATTACTCTCGTAGGAGAATTTTCCTTTTACAATGCAAAATTCATTCATTCATTTTCTTTTCAGCTTAGTCCCTTTATTCATCTGGGGTCGCCACAATGGAATGAACTGTCAACTTATCCAGCATATGTTTTACGCAGCGGATGCCCTTCCAGCTGCAACCCATCTCTGGGAAACATCCATACCCACTCATTCACACAAATACACTATGGACAATTTAGCCTACCCAATTCACCTATATTGCATGTCTTTGGAATGTGGGGGAAACCGGAGCACCCGGAGGAAACCCACGCAAACGCAGGGAGAACATGCAAACTCCTCACAGACATGCAATTTGGGATGAACCTTTAGTGTCATTAGTGCTGAAAATACCTTGAAGAAGGTAACATCTTCAGACAAGTTTTCATATTGGTGTACATTAGCAATATAGAGTTTCCACACTTGGAGTTGAGGTGGGGGATTGTTGTACTACATGTGACAGCTTGCAGAACAACTGTGTGTGAGAGAATTTTGTTACGCATTTTCTGACAAGGCCTAAGCTTTCATATACTGCTAATCTAGTGTATCTGCCTCTGACACACTCATTAGCATGACTCTTGACAGTGTGTTCACCAAGCCTTTGATCTTTGAAACAACCAGATATCATAGCAGCCAGAGAGGTGCAGATCAACCTGCATGGAAACAACATCTAATACATTTGTGTACTGCAATATTGCTAGACCAGACATAGATGCCTCTATTACTTATACATTTGCTTAACAAATCATATTATACTGATTATAAATAACATACAGCAAATCCTACATTAATATCTAATTGAAAATATGAAGAAATCTGAATAAATATATGATGAAATAATTAACGCATATAATAGCAAAAACAACAAGTGAATAAACAAATAGATACCAGCTTTAGCATTCCATAAAAATACTATCAACAGCAATATTTTTTTAGAAGAAAGATATACCGCAATAAAACCGGAACCTTTTTTTTAACACAAACATAGAAACTTTAATATGATAAAACAATATAATATGATCTTTTAGTGTCATCTTTCAGGTTCTAGTAGAAGTTATGGTAGCATAATTGGTCTTAAATATGGTAACAGACATAAAAAAGTGTGAATTTACTTACATGTGTAGTGATGGTACTGGCGAGGGTTCGTAAATGTATCGGCCTTGTGTGTGTCTATCATCAATTGGTACTGGATGATGAAAAGCAGGAAAGAACTGTGGTGCAGCTGTTAAAAAAAAGGTACCAATAGCATCATCAAATAGGTTCATCTGTCACCAGCAGTTCAACTGTAGTTTTATGAAGCTACACAAATACTTTTGTGCTCAGAAACAAACAAACAAAAATAATAATAATTATACTACTACTACTACTACTATTAATACTAATACTACTACTAATACTACCCAAAGACCAAATATTATGGAATTGGAACAACAGAAGTGTAAATAATAGGGGTGAATTTTTAATTATTGCAACCTGTGAGAATGGCATATATTTATGCTGAGTTAAAAATCTGATGAACATTTAAGACACTTAAATTCAAACTCACAGCATTATTTTGTATGAAATGCTAAACATTTGCTCCACTGCAATGATTAACAAAACGCTGAATAGTATGAGACTTTGGTGTGACCTGTTCATACATATTTATTTTAATGATTCATGTCTTGTCTCCCCGGTTTTGTGTCCTTTTACATTAAAGGCGCAATATACTGCATTAATTAATTAAGTCATTCATTCATTCATTCATTCATTTTCTTTTCAGCTTATTTCAGTTATTCATCAGGGGTCACCACAGCGGAAAGAACCACCAACTTATCCAGCATATGTTTCACGCAGCAGATGCCCTTCCAGTGGCAACCCAGCACTGGGAAACACCCATACACTCTTGCATTCACACCCACACATACACTAGAGCCAATTTAACTTATTAAATTCACCTGTACCACATGTCTTTGGACTGTGGGGGAAACCGGAGCACCCCGAGGAAACCCATGCGAACATGGGGACATGCAAACTTCACACAGAAATGCCAACTGGCCCAGCTGGGGCTTGAACCAGCGATTTTCTTGCATTGAGGTGACAGCGCTACCGATATCTACATAATAGGTATGTGCCTTAGGTAAGTTAATAAATTTGCAGAAATTGTTTTATTTACTTGTTTATTACTCTATAAAATACCCCTAAAATAAGAAGCTCCATATTGACCATATTTGGCATGGTCATGAATATTAATAAGCTCTGCTCTAGCATGCAGCTTAAGGCTAACTTATACTTTTGCGTCAAGTGATCGCCATGACCCACGGCCCCTGCCTTGCATGTAGTCATGCCTTTATACTTCTTCATGCTGTTTGTGAATAGTCTGCTGTTATCTTAATTCCCCTTTTCTTCATGCTCAGAAAATATGTGAATGTCTTGAAACAGCTTCAGTTTTGCAGTCAGAGCTAAAACTGGACAACATTGTGTCCACCTTACAAAAGAAAATATACAACCTAACTGATTCACCTGCAGTATCAAGTAATTTGAACAAGTTACTCATTAGATTAAATTTTAGTCAACCATTCCCAGCACCCCTGCTTTTGAACTACTGTTTTTTTGTGGCTATGCATATTGCAGAGGGGAATTTTTGCTGTCATTATTTCATGCCACATCCATTAAGACATGATTATAAAGGGTTTTTAATGAAAGAGCTGATTAAAGGAAAACCTTGACCAGACTCATTAGTTTCCGATGAAACACAAACACTCAATGAACAGAAAGAGTGTGAATATTATCACAATTACAGGTTATTATTTTAGGAAGATGATACAGCCTGAAGCATGAACTAAAATCACTCCCATAACTGTTTTATGAAGATTTACTTTTTTTCTTTTTATCCACCATCCTCACGCTTAAAGTTTCATTACACATACTCTTTGGGGGATTGGCATAATGTTTTGATAACACCCTAAACAGGAATTTATTTTATTGTGATCTACAGATTAGACTAAAAGAACAGGAACTGCATATCTGTTCTTTCCTTTCCTAAAAACTTAGTATCAAAAAGTAAACATTCCTTAGACACAAACACACTAAAGAATCACTTACATGTAAATACAAGACTTGCTATGATAAGTGTAACGAGGAGACTGACACGGAGGGATCCATTATGCAGTATTTATTAGTCACAGTCAAACACAAACATCCAATACGCACTAAAGTGCGAACACACATCAACAGTAATCAATAATGGTCTTGGGGCTGGCGGCTGACAGACACAGAGTGATTTACCAGGCATAGATCAGTGGCAGGCGGTGTGGTTCAGAATCCGTTAGACAGGCTTGGGTCGAGGGCAGGCAGCATGGTTCAGAGTCCGTGTATAAAGCAAGGGTCGTGGGCAGGCAGAAGGCAACTCAGAGTCAGAAACAGTCCGGGGTTATTCTCAGAAGATCAGACAGGAAAGAACGCTCAGTAATGCTGGCCGGGGCTAAACAAGACTTCGCAATGAACTGGTGTTTGAGTGTGGCTTATATAGGAAGCGTGGGTCGTTAACTAGATTCAGTTCAGGTGTGTGCACAATCAGTTTAGATGGATGATGTAATGCTTAAAAGTCCGGGGATGGTGACCTCTGCTGGCCAGCGAGGGGAATGACTGGGACCGAGTCGGTAACAATAATTATACTTAAAAAATATTTTTCTTGTCATGACAAATGCCCTGCTTTACTAAATTAACAAGATACTTTGACTGTTTCCTTAAATACTGGAAAATAATGTATACAGAATCAGAATCATGTAGTGCTAGGCACATGCAGAAACATAGAACAAACATAGAACATGCATGCATAGACATGCAGATTCTTAAAACTGCGTTCTCACTTTTATTCTCACAACTACGTCAAGACTAAAGGTTCACTCTTCAGAATTTTATTAGCTTAGCAAACATTGACCTTCCTTGTGGGTGGAACATCTTCATAAGCCACTCTCTACACCCCTGATTTGATATCAGTTCCCAGAATGTATCTGTGTTTTAGTGGTTCTCAACCACATTCCTGGAAAGACACCATCAAGACTACACAATTTGCATGATGATTTAGGTCATACCCTATCTAGTAAAGTATCCAAAACCTGGATGGCTGTGTTAAATAAAGGAAATATACAAACGGTGCAAATGTTCTGAGAGTAAACTAAGAATTTTGTTTGTGAACTACAGTGGATAACTCTAGAAACTGATTGAATCAGCTGCATCTAAATAACACTGTGATTCCAAAGACACAAATCGGTGTCTAAGGGTGTACTCACACTATGCATAGTTGCCTTGAACCGTACCCAGGCGCGATTGTCTCCCCTCCTCCCCCTCAGCCTGCACTTACACTGTATTTTTACCTTCCAAGCCCAAGCACGCTTAAGTCATTGATGATGTGGCGGTTCAGTGGGGAATAGAAGCGCTCTCGCTCTAAACAATGAAGATTGCTTTAGTTATATTGTTTTGTATTGTTTTAAGTCATTTGGGACGCAATGACACAGTCAAATATTTTGATGAACAGTTCCACCACCTTTGGCTCTCAAGAATTTTCATGAAAGTTATCGTGCTGCACATATTTGGAGGTTTGCTGAAGGTGGCAGCTGACGCACAGTGAGGGGTTTGTATCTTTAATAAATGGCAGTTCACGTTCATAGGGGTTTGCTGCCTCCCTAGTCAAGATCTGCCACAGCATCTCTGTTCCCTCATTCGGGGAACATAATACCTGATACATATCTTTATCAGATTTGAATATTTTCTTGATTTAATGAAATTGTGTGTTTTTGGCACATGTGCAAAAAAAATGAAGGAAAGAATTTCAACAATTTGCATAACTAAAATCATATGGTTTGCTCCTCAAAATGGATTAACTTAATTTTAGTGAAACTGTTGATCTCTTAAAGATCTTGTCAACCATCACATAGAAATTAATCCATAAATAATCCAAAATTTGTAAGGCATGCATGTTCCATGAATATCAGCAACAGCTGAACCAGAGTCAACTATAGGTTAAAAATCACTCTAAAGGCTCTTATCATTTCACAAATTCAGCCCAAAGAAATTTCCAAAAGCATTTTTCCAAATGCATTCCAATCCATATTTCACAAAAATAGGAAGTTACTGAAATTTGTTTTTGGGGATGAAGCATACCAATTTCTGGTATCTCTCCATTCGGCTTAGCACTGTTACCCTACACCTTCACAAAAGTAGTGTACCCTGCTCTTGCTTCATTCAGACAGCAGGGCATGGGTTCTAAATTACAGGGTACTAAAATAAATCAATGAAAGTCTAATATTAGCTCATTCAGAAAACATGGCAGTTCATCTTAATTTTCAGTGATGATTGGTAGCGGCATTTGCAACATCTGAATGCAGTTCTGGGGGTTGCTATGACAAGCTGAACTAACAGCCAATTGGGAGAAGAGAGTAACTGGGTGAGTGGAGGAAAGCTATGGGGGCTTCCACTTGGGTCATGGACATTTGCGTCTTCAAATTAAAAAGACTACCACAATTGTGATCTGTCCATGACCCAAGACCAAAAAGGAAATGAGGCAGTTCCTGAGGCCAGCAAGTTATTATAAACAATTTATGCCAATAATTATCACCGGCCCACTGACTGACCTCAATAAAAAGGGGAAAACAGATTTCTACTCAGGTTTAGGCTGCACTTTGTGCAGGGCAACTAAAGCACTATCCTATATATATATATATATATATATATATATATATATATATATATATATATATATATATATATATATATATATATATATATATATATATATATATATATATATATATATATACACACACACACAAGGGGGAAAAACATGAAACCAGTTCAATAAAACACAACACAAAAAGTTTATCATTAGTTATAGTAGTGGTAGTAGTCAGTGATGAGAATAAGAATGTGTGGCATTGCTAATATAATTACATTTTTTTTTCAGTAACAAGTAATCAAACAAAATACTCTTCTCTGTTACAAATTTGTTATCTTTGCTGACAATAAAATGCAGCATTATATAATTGACATAGAATTTGCAATTGAGCTTACTGAAACGATTGTCATCTGAGTAGCCTGTCTACCTCTGTCTCTGTTGAGCTGCTTTTGCATGTTGCAGGGGAAGTAGAGCACATAACTGACATGTGTGTGAAAGGGTGGGACAATCACATAACTGAGGATGATTGGCTAAGAATGCAGGAAATACTTTCAAAGGAGCAGACGAAGCCACTGTTTTAAAGCAGCTAGACTAGTTTAGTAGTGCGTAGTTTATTAATGCGGAAATAGTAAATAGTTCCAAAACAAGTCAGTCATATCAGTACATTTTGATTCCCATATCATCAGCTTACTGTGAAATCGGTGAAAGTGATTTACTACAGCTATACTAAGTTCAAAGTATGAACTTTTCATTTTCAACCGTGGAAAAATTTTTCTTCGGCTTAGTCAGTTTATTCATCAGGGTTGGTCCAAACGTAATGAACCGCCAACTTATCCAGCATATGTTTTACACAGCAGATGCCCATCCAGCTGCAACCCAGTACTTGGAAACATCTATACACACTCATGCACACACATACACGTACACTACGGCCAATTTAGTTTATTCAATTCAACCTGTACTGCATGTCTTTTGGACTGTGGGGGAAACTGTAGCACCAGGAGGAAACCCATGTGAACATGGGGAGAACATGCAAACTTCACACAGAAATGCAAATTGAAGTAACCAGGACTCACAGCGACATTCTTGCTGTGAGGCGACAGTGCTAACCACTGAGCCATCATGTCAACCCCCCCAGAAAAATGTTAATGTTCATCATATATTTTACATAAACTAAATTTAAAAACAATACTCAAATATAAATAAACAAATAAAACAGTATTATTTTTATATAGTAACAATACTGTATTATGGGTATTTGAGTGTACATGTGTTGTTGTGGTATAAAAAAAACAATTGACCCAAAGGATAAATGCTTTAACCTAAATGTGTACAGCCTTATAATATATGACATTAGAAAATTATTTAAAAAAAATTCTAATGTGGCATTTTAGAAAAAGTCACCTTATTTCAAACTAAATAAAAACATTGTTTAATCTTTTTATGCTGTTTTTTGACCCATAAGGCAATAGGAGGGTTAAGAAGCAACATTATTTTTTATTTTAATAACTGTATGCATTTTAATAATATTATACATTTTAATAATACATTTTTAGACTTATTTTGGCCAGTTGTGGTAAATATTAAAAGTTCTAAATCATTGATTATGTTTTATTGCTCCACTACAGATATGTTATTTACAATAAAATAATACATAATATATCTCACATTGTTAAACAGCAGCATTAATATAGTATAGAATACTGTAGTATGTTTTATAATAATAATTTATTTAATTTAGTGTCCATTTTATTCAACACACAATTTGTACATTTTAATATGCATTTTTAAAAGATTATTACAGTAATTAGTCCTAGTAATAAGTTATTTTTATAATAATGCAATTTAGTTACTTACTCAGTTACTACTTGTGAGAAGTAACTAATAACTATGACTAATTACTTTAAGTAACATGCCTAAAACTGGTAGTAGTGGGAGTAGCAGTATTGAGCAGTAAAATTTAAGTTTCACTGAATTACAAACAGTGTTAAAAATGGTAATAGCTTTATATAAAAAGGGAAAGATGCTGATGATTTTCTGAATGAGTAATGTATAGGAAATGATCCTTCCATGCTGTTCTATTTTATGAGTGTGCGCCTTGCACATTGCCAGTTTTCATTATGCTACTTCACACGCTCATGATCTCACTGCTCAAACATGCTCGACTCCACAAAGCGGATGGCTGAATGACCAACATGTGTTAAACTCTGTGAGTTTGAGTGAGTTGCAAGTGCACATTTCACTGTATATTTGTAAGAACCTGAAAAACAGTATAGCACAGGCAACCAAACACAAATGCATACTTGTGGATTGTTGTAAACAGTTGATAAGCTCATGATGAGAAGCATACCTTGAGGACACTGAATATTGTAAGCAGCATACATATTGTAAAGCATACAAGCGTGCAAAGGCTGTAGGATCCAGCTGTGTCTGCATGTAAATACACATAAGTGGTGTTGAGCGATGCTCTGTGGGGGTTACTGTTCCCTTTTGTCCTTTGTTTAATTATAGTTCCAGACTGGTGTGATGGTAATGGGCTAATTATAGTTGTATAAATTATCAGACCAAGAAATATTTTGCTGGAATAAAGGTGATGAGGTCCAGGCATGGGAAGCCAGCAGAAATACAATCGAGACTGAGGAAAGAAGAAGAAAATCAGACAGAAAACCTTTTTGTTTAAAATGGGTGTTGTTATTCACAGAGAAAGAAAGATTAATTTTTATTCGATAACAACACTCGTCTGTTGTGAGCTTGACATATTTTTGTATTGCAGTACTTTAATATTTAATAACGCTATTATTTTATAATATTCTGAGAAATATAGTACGCTGTAGGAGACTTAATAAAAGATTGTAAGAAAATACATTGATATAATTGTGTCTTTGACAAAAACAGAGCCAATCACAAAACATTACCCTCTGTTGATTGCTGACATAAAATGGATTATTAAATAATACATTGTCAGATTAAAAAATAATATTCAACATGCCTCCTCATTCATTACACTTTTTTTGTGTGTTGTGACTGCTCATTAGTTGCATTGCAATTAGTGTTGCATTGCAATTAGTTTTATTTCACTTGACTTTTCAGGGCTCAAAACTAAGGATTTACCAATTTTCTCTCTCACACCAAACTAATTATTTCCTTGCCACACATTTTTAATAATGTCAAAACAAGCAAAATATAGCTGTATACATACATTTTTTATTCAACAAAAATGTACTTAAAACAATTTACATTTTAAAAATTTATTTTCATGTATCTAAAACTATACACTGCAGTCTGTCCTGGCTAAAGGTCCCAGATCACCAGTTAACTATAAATAAACAGAGAGTTAATCTCCTATTAAAGCAATGTTATTGTATTGGATAAAAACTAAACTGTATTAACAAAAATAACTGTAAGCAACATGTGAAAAACATTCCATGTGCAATAATTAAAGGATGATCGCGTGCGCATGGTTAACATTAGGCATATTAACAATCTGTTAAAAGAATTGTTAAAGCAAAAGCGGCATCCGCTGCTGCTGACAAAAATCTGTAAGTGCATGAGCAACGCTTTTCTATCTTATTTAAAAGAGAACTGATCGCACCAGTTGCGTTTTCAGGCATGGTTTCTTCATGCAATTAAATGGGACACGGGAGCTTTTAAGCACTTGCATGCATCACATCAGCTGTTCGTGCGACAAAATTCTCGTCAGTGAGTGAGGATCGCCTGTCTCACTGTGCACCTGATCATCCTTCATTCGATATTCACCTTCTTTCTTTTTCTCGCCCAAACAGTTATCAGTCATGCCTCTTCTCGATTCTAAGATTACATTTGCATGCACCCAAAAATTGTAATCTTTAGTGATGAGCCAGCACTGGCAATTTAAGGATTATTTTCAACCAGCCAAAGTGCCAAGTGGGAGTGTCTGTCTAACCCACCACACAACTGAAATCTACCCATTTTTCACAGGTTGGTGGGTGTTAATGTCAAGCCCTGGTTACACCACAAAGGCAGATATGAGTCAGCACCTCAGGGCAAATTAAGGCCTGCAACGAAGTGGCTTAATTTGTTTAACTTTTTATCACTCTCAACTTTTTACTATTTAAAAATGCTGGACACTTAACATAAATAAATTGTCAATATAATTTCCATTTGTACTGCTTTTTTTGTACCTAAACATTTTTTTTAAAAATGTTCCTGCCTTTGTTTACACTCTGCACTTTGCTCCATCCCTCAGTGCAAAAATACATCCCTCTTAACACCAAGAGAGTTGTAGCCCAAAAACAAGGAGAAGTTGTAATCCATTTACCCCTCCCCCTAAAATTTAAATTCCCAAATAATCATGAGCACGACCAGGGCACAGGAGAGAAAGAAAAGACAAATTAGTCAGGGAATGAACATAGACTCTCCTCTCGCTTTGCCTCGCCTCCTCTTTATCAAACAGGTGGTGCCCAGGGGTGGTTGGTCAGGGCTCTTAGACAAAAGCATATGTGTGTAAACTTTAAAGCTGATTAACCCAGTCCCACTGCCTTAATGAGAACACTGAGTAGTGAGCACCTCAGAGACCTCCACACTGAACCCTTTCTGCGCCTCAGACCCAGCCAGTCATCCCACTTCACACACATCAAAGAGCCTCCAACACCGAGCAGCATGGGGTATGTGTGTGTGAGTGTGCGCGTGTAGTGGGGGGTGGATGGGTTGGAGGGGGTGTTGGGGGGTTGGGTTATGGCCTGTATAGAGGGATCCCTTATCTCCTTCTGAAAGGATGCTTCTCTGCAGAGTGTGATTGTCTTGAGCTGCCACCTGTTCCAGCAATCTTTGAAGACAATGTTAAGTCTATGATGGGCCTGACATCCTTTAGTTCGCATTCTTTTATGCTTCTGATTATTTTTTTGCTAAGTTACCAGGTATCACTCTACTTTCTTCCACTAATGATTCTTTCCCTGCATGAAAACAATCTGACTTATACCATGCATGGAAACTATGCAGAAACATATAAGTCATTTAGAAAGCATCAGGGTTGTGATGTCATCATATTACATACATCATAATACTTACATATTTGTGGTTATAACTATTAAGGGTGCGATGATTTTTAACACCAGATGACATTTAAATATATATTCCATCATAGGGGTATTCTTAATACATTTACAGTATAATGCCTTAAATCAATAATTTACACATGTAAGCATTATCTCATGAATATTGATAACAGTCAGCAATGACACGTCACCATTTATGGTTGTAACTGTTTAAAATATGGTAATTTATATTGCACAATGAACAAATGTATGCACTTTTTATATGTTATAATGGATTATAAGGCAAAAATTTAATAAATTCCTTTCTTTGTAGTTAACTTAAGGTCAGCAAAGTATTTTGTGTGTTCCCATATATATTTATGCAAGGTTAAGAACTGGATACTTGTTTTTAAATAATAATAATAATAATAATAATAATAATAATAAATTTTTTAAAGTTTTTATGCATGCTAGAACAAAACCTGTCAGAACCTAAACTTCTGTGGTAATTTAATGACTAGTATGCAAAGAATAAAGAAAGGAATGTATTTATATTTTATTAAAGTCTTCAACTAATGGCACAAAAAAAAAATACTGTAAATTTGATTCATACATGTTTTATCTTTTTAAGCACTTGAATGAAAACAAAGAATTGATCACTATTAATTAGAGGATTTGGAATTGGATTTGACAAAATTCCAAAGATAAATCTAACCCAGAAAGCATATATTTAAAGCTCAGTTAAATTTCATAAGTACTTAGCACTATTCGCCCAATGATTCAGTGTCAATCTCAACCCTTTGTTACCATCTCAGATAGCCCTCAACAAGTGCTTTGTTTGCACCACTGTGGCTGGATGTTACCCGTTAGGGTCACTGAAGTAAAAAATATCTATTGATATGGTGCGCACCAATGCAGAGCTGACCAGACGGGATGCAAGCTGTGACAGAGATTTGGATGTGTCTCTTTGGTGGGATATCATCAGTCCCTCCTTGTGCGGGTTTGTCTAGATTCTGATGCGTGGCATCAATGAGGCTTTGGCAGAGGATTATAGGCTTCATGAAACTTGGCAGATCTTTATCCAAGCAAGAACACAGAGGACTGAAACTGTTGCCTCATACCGCTGATCAAGCTGAAAGTGGAATCCAGACTGCTTTTGATTGGGAACAATATTTCACACCGATAAGTTGTGACCAACACTAAGTAGGCTTCAGAGTCAACACTCTTTGCTTTAATGACACTTGTGGGCTTGAATGTCAAAGACAAAGGAACTTCAAAAAGCTAAACTCTTGAGAACCTTGTAAAAGTGTGAAAGGGCTCAAACGCTTTAAGTCCATAAGGACAGCCAAGAGCGCATTGAAGAACGTGAATAAACCTATTGTTCAGTTTGCAGAGAAAAGGATATGGCTTAGCATTTCTGAGACAATCATGTGTATGTCCAAGATTTTAAAGCACTGGGGGAAAGCAAAGATTCCTTCCCTCTCAGCTCAACTGGTTAAAATCATTCCCGTTTCATCATAAGATTCATATAAAAGTGAAACATTTAATTCAGCATGCTTAATTCCCATAAAGGGACATAGCTCTTGTTGATGAAGTGCACATCTGTTAAAGGAAATAAACTTAGGAAAGAGGACAAAAAGAGAAGCATCTTTCACTTTCCCAAAAGATATAAGTGCAATACCAGCAAGTTGCTTTGGCCCAATGACCTTCTAATCATCATTCAATACAACCATAAATGTCACAGTGCTAGCTGCATTTCACACTTCCACACATTTAGCATTTTTTTCTTCATTGATCCCTCTTTTAATCAGTCTTATTCATAGTGTGCTTCAGCACGGTGCTAAGCAGGATATGGCACTCTTATCCAGTGTTTGTGTGAGAAAAGAGGATAAGGCTCAGGAATGATGGCTAATACTATTGCTTGAACTAATGCTCTCACAGAGGGCTATTTATCCTCTGGGTTCTTTATGCTAAATGTGCCAGTCCTTTATTCACTTATGCAGTGTCTGCTAAGAGTTTGTGTAAATTGAGCATTAATGTTGGATTTGTAAGACTTTCTCAGAGGCCATTGCTCTATTTTTATCTTACTCCTCCTTAGCACTTACGTACCATTTGGTGGTTTGCTCCTGACACACACGCATTCATTCATTCATTCATTCATCCATTAATTTTTTTCCTTCGGTTTAGTCTCTTATTTATCAAGGGTCTCCTCTCCACAGTGGAATCAACTGTCAACTACTCTGGCATATGTTTCATGCAGCAGATGCCTTTCCAGCTGCAACCCAGTACTGAGAAACACCCATATGCACTCTATTTCAAACACACACAATCATAGACTACAGCCAATTTAGTTCATCCACTTCACTTATACCACATGTCTTTGGACAGTGGGGGAAGCAGTAACACTCAGGGAAAACCCACACAAACACAAGGAGAAACATGAAAACTCCACACAGAAATGCCAACTGGCCTTCTTGCTGTGAGGCGACTGAGATGGGATTTTTTTTAAGAGGTTCCAGTGGACTCTAATCTATATTCAGCCACAATGAACCAATTAAAACACATTTAATTCATTGGCAAATATGCTAAAATGTTGGATTTTTTATTACTTCCCATCATAAAATCCAGTCCTTCCCATGCTTGCATTTGAATAATTTATTTTCAACTCTATTTTGTGCTCAAGATTAGTCCTTTTGATTTCCCCCTTTCTGTTCTTAGATATAAAAAATTTCTTATCTTCATTCATAAAAACTGTTTTTCTCTCATTAAAGCCCTGTTTACACTGGGGATTTCAGCCACGATTTGGTCATCTAAAAAAGAAATTTTGAAATCCTAAAACATTTCTGAAATCCTAGGCTAAAATCTGTGATCTTTGATCATTGGTTTGACATGTTTGTGCAGTCTGACATGCTACAATTGTTTAGGATTATTAAAAATTGCTATTTGGGAATCTAAAAGCCCCGTTATGTTCACTCTTGGAATCTTGTTCTCAATCAGTTCAAATAAGTATTTGCTCACACCAGGAGCAAAGACTGCATGATTAACCCCTTCTACCTCCCAGACAATTCAATACACCGATGCATTTGTCTTAGTACCAACTGCCCTTGAGGAACTTTGAGGAGCTTGCATCTTCTCCTCTGCTCATAATTCACAAGCCTGATAAGGAGGATAATAGCTTTTATTACCCCTGCTGCACATTATGAATATAAGTTCTTTCACTAATTTATCACTAATTTATTATTGTGTATATTAATGACAACATTATCTATTCCTGTTTTATGTTAGGTACTTCATCACCGCTGATGGCATCCAGGTGGACCAACAGAAGGTGCAAGCCACTTGTGATTGCCAATATAAGAACATCAAGATTCTGCTGTGTTGCCTAAGCTTTTGTTATAGTTATTTTGTTATCCGGCCAACCCCACTCGTTTTCTACCAATCAAGGCCATGGTCTACTTGGGAGTAGATTTTGCAGTAGTTCCCATCCTCAGATGGAAGAATTGGTATCCTGGTTGTTGTGGATCATGTCTGTGTAATCTCTTAACACTTTATCACGTCCTCCAACCCACCAGGGGGCGCAGCGATATTGCCCTATACTCCTCAACATTAGATGGCCGTAGTGACTCTTACCATTAAACTCCCCTGTAATCGCCTAATCACCACAACCTGTTCTTTGCTTTTTTATAAGACTGCTTTGTATCCTGTTCTGTGTTAAGTCCGGAACTCCACCTCTTAGCTGCCTCATCAAGTGTCCAGTTAATTTATTCTCAAGATTTTTTGCTTGCTGTGTTCTTATTTGATTGTTCTGATACACCTCGTGTCTATTTTATTTTGTATGTATTTTGGGAAGCTTGGCTTTCTTACTTTTGTTGTACTTTTTCAATCCTGGCTGTAGAGAGATATTGCCTCTCCTTTTTGTCAAATTCTCTTCAGTAAAGACTATATTATTTTTGGAATTCATACGTTGTGGACTAAGTCCGTCACCAGTAGCTGACTTCAGCAGCATGACCAAACTTTATCAGAAATCCTTTGCCTCTTGAATCCCCACTCTTAGACCACAATGGCCCAGATCGTTACTCCACAGTCAGTTCCCTTGTCAACACCTGAGCCCAAGTTGCCCCCTCCTCAGCGCTTTGATGGCAGTTTCGAGAACTGCAGGTGATTCTTTACTCAGTGCACTCTGATCTTGCAACTACAACCCAGTTGTTTTCCTACTGACTGCAGTCAGTTGGCATATATAATCACACTCCTCACAGGCAAGGCCCTGGATTGAGCCTCAGCATTGTGGGATAAATCCCCTCTAACCACTAATATCCACCGCTTCCTATCAGAGATGAAGGGAGTGTTCCTCCATTCAGCGGACAGTGGAGAGGCAGGACGCCGACTCCTAAGACTATCTTGGGTTCCCGCAGTATCGATGAGTTTGACATTGAGTTCCGTACTCTAGTCACCAAGAGTGGGTGGGGTGAATCTGCACTGAGAGCGATCCTCCACAATGCATTGTCCTCCAAGCTTAAGGATGAACTGGCATTCAGAGACTCCCCATCAGACCTTGAGTCCCTAATTGGTTTAGCCATTCGGGTGGACAACCACCTTAAGGAGCACCAGACAAAGAGAGAGCCGGACACAGTCATGACCCATCATGACAATATTGTTTATCCCACACTGGATCCTGAGGAACCCATGAAACTAGGCACTACTAGAATCTCGCTGAAAGAACCCAACCAATGAAGGAGAGGTGCTGCATTTATTGTGGGAAGCCAGGTCATTTCCAGGCAGCGTGCCCAGAGTTGTCGGGAAAAGTCAGATCTAGTTTCGGTGTAGGGGCCCCCGGGGCGAGAGTAGGTATAATTCCCTGTCCCATTTTCTCTGGTTTGACCCTCCAGGCAGTTATCTCCCTTAAACAACCCCACCAGGTGGAGATCTTCATTGACTCTGGTGCAAAAGGAAACTTCTCAGCAGTAGACTGCAACCCGCTAGGCTTAGTCCTAAGTAACTCTGACTTAGCTGAGGTCTTCAGTAAGACTTGAGCAGCCTCACTGCCCCCTCACAGGCTCTATGACTGCCCCATTGATCTATCACCTAGAACCTGCCCACCCCGCGGAAGGTTGTATTCCCTCCCTGGGCCTGAAAGTGTTGCTATGGAGAAGTATCTACAAGAGTCCCTAGATAGTGGTTTTATCCACCCCTCCATGTCAGCAGCCGGGGCAGGATTCTTCTTTGTTGATAAAAAAAGATGGCTTACTTAGACCCTGCATTGACTATAGAGGTCTCGACAGCATTACAATCAAGAATAGCTACCCTCTTCCCCTAATGACAAAAGCCTTTGAGATCTTACAAAGATCTTTACCAAGCTGGATCTCCGTAGTGCATACCATCTCATCAGGATCAGGCAGGGAATGAGTGGAAGACAGCGTTTAACATTCCCACTGGCCACTACGAGTACCAAGTTATGACCCTTTGGACTAGCCAACGCTCCAGCTGTCTTCCAGTCATTTATTAATGATGTACTTCGAGAGATGCTTAACAACTTTGTTTTTGTCTATTTGGACGACATTCTCATCTTCTCTCATAACCACCAGGAACATGTGAAACACGTTCGGAAGGTATTGGTAGACCTTCTCAAACATGGGCAATTCGTGAAGCTGAAGAAGAGTGAGTTTCATGTCTCCTCCGTCTCTTTTCTCGGATTCATTGTTTCTAAGGGCAGCTTGCAGATGGACCCCAACGAGACTAGGGCAGTGCTGGATTGGCCGCAGCCTACCTCTATCAAAGAGGTGCAAAGCTTCCTAGGGTTTGCTCATTTTTATAGCAGGTTTATTAGGAACTTCAGTTCTATTGCCGAACCACTAACTTCCCTGACCAAGAAGGCGAATACCCCTTTTTTTTACCAGGAACTATAAGGTCAGTACAGCCTTTAACACCCTCAAACAAAGATTCACCTCAGAATCTATTCTCAATATACCAGATCCTGAGTTGCCTTTTATCCTAGAGGTGGACACATCAGATATAGGAGTTGGAGCAGTCCTATCTCAAAGAAGTAAAGCAGACAACAAACTTCCCCCATGTGCCATCTATTTACATAGAATTACGCCAACTCAGGCAAACTTTGACATTGGAAACCGGGAACTACTGGCTATTAAATTAGCTTTGGAGGAGTGGAGGCACTGGCTTGAGGGAGCATCTCATCCTTTCCTCATTTGGACTGATCACCAGACTGATCACTGATCACTCACTTACATACAGAATGCCAAAAGACTGAACGCTAGACAAGCTAGATGGTCACTGTTCTTTAACCGGTTAAAAATCACACTTTCCTTCCACCCAGTGTCCAAGAATATCAAGCCTGAGGCTCTCTCGAGACAGTTCAAACCTTCTGAGAGGCCATGCTGCCCCGAACCCAGCGTGCCTGGTGCAATGTCACCCTGACCCAGGTAATGAACCACCTAGGAGCTTATTTGTCCCTAACTCTATGCGTTCTGATGTCTTACAGTGGGCGTATTCCTCTTCCCCCTCAGAGCACCCCGGTATTACCAGAACCTACAAATTGATTTTGAGGAAGTTCTGGTGGCCAATGATGCTGAAAGACGTGCAAGAGTTTGTTTCTAATTGTCCCACCTGTGCTCAGAACCCCGAACTCGACCCCAGAGACTAATTCATCCACTATCCACCCCGAGTCGCCCCTGGTCCCATATTACTCTTGATTTTATTACAGGATTGTCTCCGTCTCAGGGAAATATGGTAATCCTTGTGGTGGTGGACAGGTTCTCTAAGATGTGTCACCTGTTACCATTACCCAAGCTTCCCACTGCGAACCAGACAGCTGAACTACTAATGGGATGTGTCTTTAAAATGCATGACTTTCCTCAGGATATCGTGTCTGATCAGGGTCCCCAGTTCTCATCCAGGTTCTGGAAGACTTTTGGGCGGCTCATTGGCTCGTTGATCAGTCTGTCCTCTGGCTACCACCCCCAGTATAATGGGCAGACAGAAAGAGTAAACCAGGAAGTAGAAAAAAACGCTAAGGTCTGCCTGGAAGGAAACAATCATTCCAGCCGGACCTCCCATTTAGTTTGTGTAGAATTCGCTCACAATACTTTACATCACTCTTTCATTAATATGTCTCCTTTTGTCTATGTGTCTATGGCTTTCCCCCTCTTCCGTTTCCTGGTCAGGAACCACATGTGGAAGTGCTAGCTGCCACCCAGTTTATTCACCGCTGCCGGCATTCTTGGCAGAAGGCTTGTGTTTCCCTGAGAAGGGCTGTCCATAATCAGCAGAAACAGGCCAGCAGGTATCGCAAGGCAGGACCCTCCCTCCGAACTGGCCAAAGAGTATGGCTCTCAACCCGAAATCTTCCTTTGCGGGTAGAGTCACATAAGTTGGCTCCAAATTATGTTGGCCCTTTTAAGAATATTAAGAAAATCAATCCTATATCCTACCGCCTTCTATTACCCAGGGCCCTAAAAATACATCTGACATTTCATGTTTCTCAACTAAAACATGTTCTCTGCTCCATCCTGCATCCCAACAGAGCACCCACACCTGCTTTATGCACTGTTGATGGTCATCCTGCTTTCACTGTCCGCAGACTGCTTAAGTGTCGCCAGGTACGAGGGAGGACACAGTACTTGGTCTACTGGGATAGGTTTGGTCCGGAGGAGCACACCTGGCTCTCCGCTAAAGACATTTTGGACACTTCCCTCATCAAAGAATTTCACCAGGCACAGAGGGAGCCCCAAGGGAACATCAGGAGACGCTCTTAGAGGAGGGGCTACTGTAATATCTCAGCACATTCTCCAACCCACCAGGGCGCGCAGCGATATTGTCCTATACTGCTCAACATTTGATGGCGGTAGTGACTCTTGTTCCTTTAAACTCCCCTGTAATTAGCCTAATCACCACCACCTGTTCTTTGCTCTATATAAGACTGCTTTGTATCCTGTTCTGTGTTCAGTCCTGAACCCTACCTCTTAGCTGCCTCGTCAAGTTATTCTCAAGATTTTTTGCTTGCTGTGTTCTTTTTTGATTGTTCTGAGATCCTTGTGTCTATTTTATTTTGTATGTATTTTGGGAAGCTCAGCTTTCCTATTTTTGTTTTTTTAACCCTGGGTGTAGAAAGATATTGCCTCTCCTTTTTGTCAAATTCTCTTCTGTAAAGACTGTATTATTTTTGTAATTCATGCATTGTGGATTAACTTTGTTCCTCCTCTGCTCTTGGGCCACCAGTAGCTGACTTAGTACGTAAGTACTCACTTAGTAAGAAGTACTGCTAACCACATCGTAGACCCGGGTTCTATCCCCACTCAGACCATTACAGTCTGTAAAGCCTGCAAGCTAATAACCCTTAAGAGTTTACCCACAGCTATTGAGACTGCAGAGTTACTGTTTCAGTTTGTTTCTCAATCTCCTTGAAGTATCTTTCAGTCTCTCATCCATTTACCACTCTCAGTTAAATGCCCAGGCTGAGCAGAAGAAAAACATAGGTCAGTATCTCAGTTCATATTGCCATAGCCAGCAGAACAACTTGGTCTGCTTCCTGCCCTGAGCTGAGTGTGTACAAAACTCCCTTAGATATCCACATTTCTAACACCATTCCCCACTACATAAAACCATTCCCCATCCCGCATATTCACCCCATCCCGCATAAATTTCACCTCCCTGCATAGTACTTCATCAAAATCATTTAATTTATCACTTCTTAAAACTTTCACAGATGCTCTTGTACCTCAAATCCACCAGTGTGAAGTGCCTTCTCTATCTGAAGTTGAAGACTCTCAGAACATTTTTGTGGTTCATGGTTCTGGATTGCAGGTGGTGAGATGGCCACCTGGTTTTCCCAATGGAGTGAGAGGGGTACGGTCCAAATGAAAGGTTCTGGGTCAACACAATGATATCCTCAATACAAATTTCCTCAATGATTTCAAGCTTGTTATCTAGCAGGACCATCCAGCATCCAGAGGCCATGGCTGCCATCGCAGTCACTTACAGGTGTTGATAGCTGCCCATGGGGAACAAGTTCTGTCATGAATACACCTCCACTGAACCACCATTCACAATCACAGGGTCACAATCGCATGACTTCTGATGGACAGAGTGCCTCCCATATCTACCAGCAATCATTTCACCGTCACCTTTCTCTACTCCAAAGTTAACTGCTAAACTAATGATCTCTATGGGTATAAAATATACATTTGGACAAATAAATCTCTCTTCACCTGGTTTTTAATCAACTGTTTCAATATCTCCCAACTTCACCTGGCATCTGACCCACTACAAGACTTTTATCCAACACACTCCACTCTCCTAGAGACTCCAGCTATCCAGAGCACCCAGTTTTATTTTTTACTATTGTTGTTGCTGTTGTTGTTGTGTATTTCACTTTTTTGCTTTGTCGCAGTCTCTGTTCCCATATTTCAATATGTTTTTGTCCCCCTTAATTTCCTCTTATATTATGTAAAACACTTAAATATACTATGCTGGAAACAATTGTGATAGGCTGCATGGTGGCTTAGTATTTAGCACTGTCGCTTCACAGCAAGAAGGTCACTGGCTCGAGTCCTGGCTGGGCCAGTTGGTGTTTCTGTGTGGAGTTTGCATGTTCTTCCAGTGTTCGCGTGGGTTTCCTCCGGGTGTTACGGTTTCCTCCACAATCCAAAGACATGTGCTATCGACCAGTTACCATGTTTGTAAACATTCAGGATGCGCGCGCAGGGAGGTGGCAGAAAGAAGCCGGGAGCACTAGCATTTACAGCGAGGGAATGACATCCGATGCGGTACAGAGTTTGTTGTTGTCTTAGAAATAAGATATATTGATTACACATTATATATATTATTTACATAATGCTTTCAGCATATTATAACAGCTTGTCACCCAGTGATAAGCACAGTGATTCGGCAAAATTAACGTTAAAGTGAGCGGCGTTCATCTGACAGGTCCATTTGCGTTAGCACGCTCCCAAGCATCCAGCCCCAAATATACAATCTCATTAAAGCTCCAAATGATTTTACAAGAGAGAAGTTAAAGATCTACAAGTCTTTGGATGCCAACAATGTTGTTCTGTGTGGTCACGTACAAGAATTAATGCTCCAGGATGACCAGATTCAACACTATGTAGAGCTAAAAACCAACGATCTGCTTAGCCAAAGACAAGGAAAGAAGACGAAGGTAACGTTATACAAGGCCTAGGTAATTAATCACCAACACGCAAAACGACAGCATTCTGTCAGAGAATTGCACCTGTATGGCAGGGTATGTGAACTTACACATAGAGGTAAAGTTGGTTTTATATTCGCACATTCGGACTTTCTCTCTAATACTATATTTCATAAAAGTATTATTTGCAAACTCTAAATAGCGAAATCATATTAGCAGCCAATGACTATCAAAGTACAACATTGTTCACAGTCAAAGAAACAGTGTTAATGTTGTTTTCAAGTCACACTTGCAGGTTATTTCAAACCGAATACTCAAAGTGCCAAGGTAAACGATATAGGGAGTGTGTCACAAGTTGTCACTGAATGAATGTGTGAATATAAAACCAAGTTTACCTTAATAACTTATACTTTCACGTTTCATTCTTCGCATTCAGTGTCCGCAGTTTAATTAACCATATATAACTGTTTTTGCTAAAATCATTTCTGCAATCAAAAATGAGTAATGTGTATGATTCGGCATAGCGTGAACTTACCTGATATGACATGAGAACTGCAAAGTCCAGCATTTCTAATTAGGTCGTCACTTCATTCAGCTCCCTTTTAGCCAAAGACGTCTGCAGTCAGCCTTAAAGCAGTGTGGTTTATGGTTTTCTATTTTTGGACTTTGGCATCCTACCGCACAACATGATATCTTTACTATTGCAGCCTGGGTATTTTATTTGCAACCGGGGACCCCTGTGTCGTCATATGTGACGTAGGTTGGTAATTGGTCTATAGGTGAATTGAATAAAATAAATTGTGCATGTGTATGAGTATGTGTGAATGTGAGAGTGTATGGGTGTTTCCCAGTACTGGGTTGTGGCTGGATGAGCGTCCACTGCACTGAACATATGCCTGAATAGTTGATGGTTCATTCCGCTTTAGCAATAAATTAGAGACTAAGCCGAAGGCAATGAGTGAAAGAATGACAAATGCGATAGTGTTGATTACAACAATTTCAGCTTGTCTTGTAGCTTGTAATTTATTCCACTATTCATTTATTTGTGAGAATTTGTCATAAGTCCATGTCAGTCAACACTACCCAGATCTTCCTCTTTATCTGGCACAGCCCACCATGATTAATTTCTTTGAATATTTTCTTTTTACATGGAGACTAGCAGATTTGCTGAGGTGGTCAGGTCTGCATTATTTAAAATATAAGGTTTGACTGGTTGTAATGTAGTTGACCTCTATGCATTAAGCTGGATGGACCAAAACTATACCAACAAATCACTTAGTTGCTAATGAAGATGACAACATCTGGAAAAACCAGGGAACTACGCAAGGATTCTGTTTGTGGACTTCAGTTCTGCCTTTAACATCATCGTCCCATCACTGCTTGAGTACAAACTGACCCAGCTCTCTGTTCCTAGCTCTGTCTGTCAATGGATCACCAGCTTTCTGACAGATAGACAGCAGCTAGTCAGAATGGGCAAAATCACATCCGACAGCCGCACCATCAGCACTGGTGCCCCCCAGGGATGTGTTCTTTCTCCACTGCTCTTCTCCCTGTACACCAAAGACTGCACTGCAAAAGACCCCTCCATCAAACTCATTAAGTTTGCAGACGACACTACTGTTATCGGCCTCATCCAGAACGGTGACGAGTCTGCATACAGACAGGAGGTGGAGCGGCTGGCGTCATGGTGCAGATACAACAACCTGGAGCTGAACACGCTCAAAACAGTGGAGATGATAGTGGACTTCAGGAGAAACCCCCCTGCACTCCCCCCACTCACCATCATGAACAGCACTGTGGCTGCAGTAGAGTCATTCAGGTTCCTGGGCACCACCATCTCTCAGGATCTAAAGTGAGACATTCATATAGACTCCATTGTGAAGAAAGCCCAGCAGAGACTGTACTTCCTACGTCAGCTGAGGAAGTTCAACCTGCCAAAGGAGCTGCTCGTACAGTTCTACTCAGCTGTCATCCAATCCATCCTCTGCACTTCAATCACCGTCTGGTTCGGCTCAGCTGCCAAACCCGACCTCCGTAGACTACAGCGAATAGTCCGGACTGCTGAACGAATCACTGGCACAACCCTTCCTACACTTCAAGAACTGTACTCTTCCAGAGTGAGTAAAAGGGCTCGCAAAATCACTCTGGACGCCTCACACCCAGCACACTACCTGTTCGAACTGTTACCGTCTGGTCGGCGCTTCAGAGCACCAAGCACAAAAACAGCCAGACACAGGAAAAGTTTCTTTCCTCAGGCTGTCTACCTTATGAACAGTTAAATATTCCCCTACTGTGCAATAAATATGTGCAATACTTTCTCATATGCACTTGTACACAGCACCTTATATCAATATACAATGCAATACTTTCTACATTCGCACTTGTACACAGCACCTTATAACCTGTATATTTATAACAATCTGTACATACAACTCAACATCCAGAATTCTTGACTAACTGCATCTGTTTAATGTTCATCATTTTTTATTATTATTATTTTATTTTTTCAGATTTATTTTGTGTTGTCACTTGTCACTTTATGTACACTGGAAGCTTCTGTAGCCAAAACAAATTCCTTGTGTGTGTGAAGCACACTTGGCAATACAACTGATTCTGATGACGAGCAATGACACTGTAAATAGTTTTATGAGGGAGAGCAAAAGTAAGGGCATATCTTTAAATCATTTGAAATAAAACCACACTGTAAAACCCACTAAATGATGATTTAATGAAAACAAACAAGCATCACACCATGCAATGATGGTCTGCAGAATTAAATTCTTAACAGGCTTTGACTTATAAGGCTCTCCCTCACTCTTTCTCTCTATTTATTTTCTTTACTTCATCTTGCCCATTCACATTTATGCTCTCTTGCTAAGAGCACAGTGGGAAAAATAAGTGCTGAGCCCGTCACTGTTTTTCTCAGAAAACAGATTGCTAAAGATGCTGTTTACTTAAAGTTTTCACCAGATGTTCATACCCATCAAAGAAATCCATATATGTAAAGAAAACAAATCTAATTAGTTTAAAAATGAAGTTATGTGTAATAAAATGAAATGACACAGGTTCTATAGTATTGAACACATGAAGAAAGGGAGGTGTAGAACGGCTGTGAAAACCCAGACAGCAGCTGAAATCTCAGTATCTATACAGCAATCCTCCACCCTTCGTCATTGTAAATCAATATCCGCTGCTTCAGTCCAACATTTGCATTAGCAGGATGATGAAGATGAACCAGGATGGACATTTCACCAAGACAATGATCCAAAACACAGCCGAGGAAACTCTCAAATGGTTTCAGAGGAAAAATAATCTAGTTGTAGAATGTCCTAGCCAATCATCTGACTAGAATCCAATAGAAAATACTAAATAAAGATCAGATTTTATAGATGAGACCCACAGGACCATCAAAATTTTTACATTCTGTTGAAGTCTGTAAAAAAGAATCACACCTGAGCAATGCATGTGACTTCAGGAGTTCAGTACTTTCTCCTTGTGTCATTTCATTGTTATTACATATAACACATTTTTTCAGATTTTTTTGTTTTATTTTTGTCAAATGACATCTTTGATTTTTATGCATTAAACTATTCCTTTATTTTAAGCTTCCTCCTACAGAAATTGTCCAATCCATGGCTCATTTTGTACTTGTCATCTTGAGACTTTAATGAAAAAAAGTTTGATAAAAATAATAATAATTTGAATTCATGTAGTTTAGATAGAACTTGTATAAATCAGTCAATTTTGCAAGGCCTATGTATACCTATTTAATGACATCTAACTGTCAACTCTAATCTCACATGTGATCTTAAATTATTTCCTTGTCACTTATTGCATGCGTTTGCAAGTTGTCTGCGATTGTTTATATTGTAGTCATGCAGTGTAAAGCCTCCTATAACTAATCCATTGTGCAGTTTGAACACAACAACAACAACAAATAAATACTGTAGATCAGAAGAAGGCAGTCTATGTAAAAGCAATATCACAAAAGTAGCACTGTGACATGGCTGTGTATCAGCACTGCTGTGAATACAACAGTTTAACTGCATAATTATGTATATAAAACACATAAAATCTTAAAAACTACTTTCTTCTGCCATGCATTCACATCTTCAGCTGACCTTCTAAATAGCCAACGCTGTTGCTTATTCAAAAAAAAAAAAGTCACTTTATAATTAGTATTTAAAGTAATATTCTTTTGCACAATGCAGAGTATTGTAATGTCCAACGCTCATTCTGAAAATGTAGCCCTATATACGTTTCTGGAGATCGCAAATTATTATGCCAGTATACATTCTGTGATACCGACAGCTGTTTGTGCCACTTCTCAATGAGCTGTCTGTAGTAAATACTCTATGTGAAATTTCAATCCTCACCTCAAAACTACAGTCAAGTGTTTGAAATAAATTCTTCTGTGGGATAATTCTGTAGTCACATGATTAATAGTCATGCTGAATCAGCGAAAGCAGTTAAATCTTCTATTTACTCAGCAATTGTTATTTTTCCCTGGAGATTTCCTGGGTTTGTTTGTGTGTATTTGGACAGGTTCATGGGTTTCTACGAGAGCACCCTCTAGCCTTCAGATTATTTGGCCTTCACACACACATACAACAGTTCTGACATAATCTGATTGGCTGAAAGCCGTGTGATAGTCTACTAGTATCAGCCCTGATTCAGCATCTTCACAGAGAGTGCCACGTGGAGGACTAAACTTATTATAGTTTAACAAACACTGTGGCCATTGTACCTTACAATAGGTAAATCGGCCACAATCATAAAATTCGCTCCAAAGCAAACAGATTTGATGGCAATGTTAAGTTTACAGCTTTACATATAATAGATGCTATGTGGAAACTTGCCCATTGTTCTTTTGACTGATTTGCTTAGTAAGTTCATGTTGTTTGCTAAAGTTATTTTTCAATAAATGACATTGAATAAGTATTTAATAAATTAGTTTGTATTGCAAAACGCTGCATGTAGTAATGATTGGTGGTTCACGTTACATTGTCTTGCCATCAGACTGTGACCAAGACTGTATTGTAATCAGTCTGAAAGGCTTTGAAGAAATGTGGGAATATGGCAAAGGAAACACCAATTTCCTCAGCAGACACGTCAAACTACTGCTAAACCGTTTAAAGAAATGAAGGTAAATCACACTTGATCTCTGGGTAAAACTCTTTGTTTTGTATATTGAATTGAATATAGTTATACTATATAGGAGTTTGATGTTTTTGTTTTGGCTTTTATTGGATTTAATGTTCCCGGATGTGGCAGTAAGAGGAAAACAGATAGAATTCTGTTGATTTATTGAATTTTTTTTAAGGTGTTCAATGTAATAGTACTGACCTTTGAGCAAGATCCTCTGTTTTGTCATCACTGAGAATGGTATTTTTAAATTAGCATCACCTATTACCTAGCTGTTACAATCAACATTCGATATGAATCTGTGTGCAGAAAAAAAATCAGTTCCTCACACTAATGGGTTTTTGCAACACTCTATTGTTTTTTATTCTTGTTTACAAATTTATGTTGTCAAACTGTTGTATAAATAGAATATCACACTTGTATCACATCAATACGGCTGTATATCAGCACTGTTGTAGCCTAGTTCCTATGTACATATCACAGCAGTGGTAATAGAGAGCCATATAGATATATGTATGATGTTGCTAACACTGTCTCTCACACACACACACACACACACACACACTTGTTATATATATATTATACATATGTAGGAACTCACTATAGTGAGGGTCCAGATATCCAGAACGAGGATCCATGGCAAACAGTGTTCCACGATAGGGCAGGGTGTGGTCTGCCAAGCGGGGCAGAGAGCTCTGAAATTCTTTCTTTACCAGTGGAGGACGTTCTTCTGTAGAGGTGGATGGCTCTTCACTGACTTTTCCTGATGTGTTCACAACATCAGTCTGCGCACTAATGGTGTTACGCCTCTCATGGTGATATGGTGAACCAGAACGGTCATCCTCTAAAAAAAGACATAAATAATAAAAAAAAGAACATTAATGATATTCTGTGCACTAGTTTTATTTAATTATTTACATGTTTAATGAATCATTTTGGTACTTGTTAAAATACAGATTGCAAAGAGACGTCTACATGAACACTATGGTTAAACATGCTACTACTGTATGTGTGCTAACACTAATTCATGCAAAGAAACAGACAAATAAATAAATAAACAAACTATATCATAATGACATTTTTTGCAGTCTAGGTATAACGTACATAAGTTGCTTGCAACTGAATGTTTTTCAGCATTTACTCAGAATTGTTATTTTTGTTATTTTTCACTACTTATAGAATATAATAATAATAATAATAATAATAATAATAATAATAATAATAATAATAATAATACGTCACCTTAGAATTATAAGGTTCTATCTGCGTTCTAAATGATTTTGAGATATTGAGCGTCAAAGTTTTTGCATTCTATAAAGCAAACAACATATGTGTAACAGTTCTCTTTCATACATTAACATGACAGAGACCCTAAGGGTTCTCTAAATTTAAATAATGAAAGTTCTCTTACATTTGCAAATTGGAGTAAATAACCTCGGTAAATGCAGATAGAACCTTCTAATTCTGAAAAGTAATTTTCCACTTGGAATTATAAGGTTCTATCTGGCAGATAATTCATTGAAGCATTACTTATCAATAAATACAATAAATATATATATATATATATAAGTTGGTTGTCACGGTTCGGTAAGGGGAAAAAGGGGCGAGGACCCAAGTGCAGGGAAAGTAGGATTTATTTATAATAAAAAAAATAAAAAGCAAAAACAGCAAAACAAACTACCCCGAGGGGGAAAACATTAACAAACAAATAAACAAACAACCAATCTAGACTAGGCAATCTGGCAGAGATCAGGACTGGTACATACACACGACAAGGTAACATTCAATGAGGCAACATACGATGATAAACTGGCACAGGACAGCAGACACGAGGAGAATATAAGCAGTAGTAAATTAACACACAGGTGAACAGACAGGTGTTAAACATGTGAATCTAATAAACTAATAATGGGTTAACAAGGAGGGTGGGACTAGATGATAGACGGGAGAGCACATGACACAAAGAGACAACACAAGCCATGTGCTCACATAAAACAAGACTAGAACACGCAGCCAATGAGAGAACTCATTAGGCTCGTGTTCGTATGACAAGACAAAAAACACAACACTGAAGCACACAACACAAGCACGCCACCAATGTAAACACAGAGCCACGTGCTTTGACAACAGACGCAAAACACAAGCACACGATAAGTGAAAACACCTTACCGTGCGCTCACATAAATGCAACGCGCATGTTTCATCTCAGCGCCAACCAAAACCGAAACCAACTAGACGGAGACACTGAGAATGAAACAGCGTGATGCTAACGAAACAAAACACAAACACGAGTACAAGAGCGCGCGTCCCAAGGACGCGCAGACCCCGCGTGCCCACATCAAGCGAGAGCGTGCACGGTCCGTGCGCACCTATGACGACGCGCACCCAGACAATGACAAAATAATTGCTCGACCCAAGAAAACTCGAGCCGAGCACTACAGGACAGGACAAGACAGAGCTAGTGTCCGGAATCTGCCACCAAAACAAGAATTAAAAAGACCCCCCCCCCCACCCAAAAGGGACGTCACTTGGCATCCCTAAAGGGAACATCCAACAAGGTACAAGACAGACAAGAGACACCACAAGACAACAAAACAGGCAACATCAACAAACACAAGACAGGGAAGTGAACAGGCAAGACAACATGAAGGGGGGAGAGAGGGGAACCAAGCCAGACCCAAAAAGACAAACAAGGGAGGGATGGGAGGGCAAGACCAGGGAGGAACAGGAAGAACCGTCCAGGGCGGGACCAGAGGGACAGTCCAGGGCGGGTTCAGTGGGAAAGCCTGCGGGGAGCCGGCAGGGCTGGAGGTGACTTGACTGAAGTCAGCTGGACTAAAGGCCTGTGGGGAGCCAGCAGGTCTGGAGGCGGCTTGACTGAAGGCCTGAGGGGAGCCGGCTGGGCTGGAGGCCTGAGGGGAGCCGCCAGAGCTGGAGGCGGCTTGACTGAAGTCGGCTGGACTGAAGGCCTGAGGGGAGCCAGCAGAGCTGGAGCCGGCTGGACAGGAGGCCTGTGCGGAGCCGGCAGGGCTGGAGGCCTGAGGGGGGCCGGCAGGCCTGGAACCAGCTGGACAGGAGGCCTGTCGGGAGCCGGCAGGGCTGGAGGCTGCCCGAGGGGATCCGGCAGGGCTGGAGCCGGCTGTACAGGAGGCCTGTGGAGAGCTGGCAGGGCTGGAGGCCTGAGGGGAGCCGGCAGGGCTGGAGCCGGCTGGACAGGAGGCCTGTGGGGAGCCGGCGGGGCTGGAAGCCTGAGGGGAGCCAGCAGGGATGGAGAGCCGTGGGGAGATGGCAGGGATAGAGCTGGCTGGACAGGAGGCCTGTGGGGAGCCGGCAGTGCTGGAGGCCTGAAGGTAGCCGGCAGGTCAGGCTGGGTCAGGCAGGTCTAGACGACTGGGTGGTGCCGACAGGGCAAGGCGTCTGGAAGGTACCGGCAGGGCAAGGAGCCGGGCTGGGGCCGGCAGGGCAAGATGTCTGAGTGGTGCCGGCAGGGCAAGGAGCCGGGCTGGGGCCAGCAAGGCAAGACGTCTGGGTGGTGCCGGCAGGGCAAGGAGCCGGGCTGGGGCCAGCAGGGCAAGATGTCTGGGTGGTGCCGGTAAGGCAATGACCAGGACTGGGGCCCAAGAAACCTCAAGCCGAGCACTACAGGACAGGACAAGACAGAGCTAGTGTCCGGACTCTGCCACCAAAACAAGAATTAACAAGACCAGAGTGGCACACACTGACATGGGTGTTGTAACAATATGTTGATGCTTGAAAAAGTCATTTTTTTTGCTTTCTGTAACATTTATTTCATGTTTTAAGATGAATATTTTTTCTTTTCAAATTAAGCATACAAGAGTGCTAAATATTTTTTTTTCCAGTGCAGCTTTTAATTTGATCTAATTAATATGTTAATATTTATTACATTTTATGCTTTATATGTATTATTAAATTCTATTTATTGAATTATATGCTCCATTCATTCATTTTCTTTTCGGCTTAGTTAGTATTAATCCGGGGTCGCCACAGCGGAATGAACCGCCAACTTTATCCAGCACATTTTTACGCAGCGGATGCCCTTCCAGCTGCAACCCATCTCTGGGAAACAACCATACACACTCCTTCACTCTCATACACTACGGACAGTTTTAGCCTACCCAATTCTCCTGTACCGCATGTCTTTGGACTGTGGGGGAAACCGGAGCACTCGGAGGAAACGCACGCAGCGCAGGGAGAACATGCAAACTCCACACAGAAATGCCAACTGACCCAGCCGAGGGTCGAACCAGCGACCTTCTTGCTGTGAGGCAACAGCACTACCTACTGCGTCACCAGTTATATGCCCCATAAAATAAAAAAAAGTATTTGCAATTTAAGGCTTAATATTAAATTTAAAGACTTTGAAAGAAACAAACGACCGAACTGATGATCAAATTAGTTTTATAAACACTGAAAAGTGTTTCACTTACTATATGTAAACAAATAAATATTTTTCACATTTAAAATATACATTTTTAAATATTAATTTCTTTTTCACCAATGTAAAATTTAACATTTCATCTCAATGACAGCGGCGCAGTGGACAGCACGATCGCCTCACAGCAAGAATGTCGCTGGTTCGAGCCTTGGCTGGGTCAGTTGGCATTACTTTGTGGAGTTTGCATGTTCTCCCCAGGTGCTCCGGTTTCCCCCACAAGTCCAAAGACATGCGCTACAGGTGAAATGGATAAGCTAAAATTGGCCGTAGTGTATGTTTGTGATTGAATACGGATGGGCAGCTAAATTTGTTTTTGGTCTTCAAATCTTTTGTAGACAGAGACTAAGAATTGATCAGGTTTTGAGTAGCTTTTTGGTCAGATGCATGGAATAAAAGTGTGTGGGGGAAAAGCATTGTTGGAAGTTGGCTATGCTAAGAACCCTGACAGTCATATCAAAACTGGCCTTGAAGCAAATACTGAAATAGAAAAATTCCATTAAAATGTCCAATTAAATCTACTGTATAGACAAACAAACACAAATACAGAGGCACAGGCACAGACAATGGAAATAAAAGGTGAAACAAGCCTTGTCATGCTAAGTCTTCAGGTAGTGCAAGGAGACAGTGTTAATGTTAACATGTGCTTTAGTGAAGCTTTGACATTTTTTATGTATGACAAAGCCTTCTGCGCTTTGCCTCTTTCAGGAATATGTGTAAGTTCACAGCATCACACAAGAGCAATTGAGTGTCTGTGCTTGCCACAGTCTGTAAAATTAAACAGACCAACATTCAGCATCACAGCAGCAGTCAAGGATTTCCCACAAGCTTAGTTCTCTCTCTCTCTCTCTCTCTCTCTCTCTCTCCCTCTCTCTCTCTGTCTTCAAAGACACACTGTCCCATAGAGAGGGCAGCTGGGTCTTTTCGCTGCATTCCAAACTGCCCATTAAATGGGCTCATGGGTAGTATCAACGCCCACAAGCTATCTGTCTTCTCCCTCTTTTTCTTTGCCTCTCTACTGCACACACCGAAAGAAATGTACTTTCCCTATTTCTCTGTCTGTAAGTAATCTGTCCTGGCAGACGAAGCTGGACTTGTATCCCAGAGGGACAGAGTTGCCAGAAGTTTAAAATAGGGCAAAGAGAAGCAAGTTTACATGGCTTTCAGGGCTTGCAGGGTGCTTAAATTTTTTTCAAAGACATTCAAATGACCTATTACCTAACCTCATTTGAGTCATGACCTGTCAATCTAGAACAGAGGTGGGCAGAATCTTGAATCCTGAAGAGTTTTGATACAGCCCTGATACACACAGACCTTGATTACATTTTTTTAGGTGTGTGTGATCAAGGTTGGAGTAAAACTCTAGACTGTTTCTCATTTCCAAGAATGCAGAGAACAGGCTTGCGTTCTAGTTGAGACTTTTCTTGCCAAGTTTCCTCTGAAGAACAAACAGCGAGAACAGAGAATGCGTTCCTGTGAGAAATGAGATTCTGCAATCTTCCTGATGGTCATATGACCTTCATGCATTTTTAAAGGAATTTTTTTAAACATTACAGCATTCGTACAACAATCCATTTTAATATATACATGTTTATATATAAAACATGCACAAAAGCCTTACAAATATATTTTAAGTTATATCTTTGAACTTTAATAAAAAATGCTGCACTTCTCATCTCCTTTATTCTGCTGCAATGACTTATAGGACTTCTAGTGCGAGCTCTGCACTGGATTGTGCTTCGATGCATCTTTGATATCAAGAACACATCTGGGTCCTTTCAAGTGTCGTCCATTCTTGTGGTCTTGAGTTTTGGAACTGAACTTTGGTGGTTGATGATGTTGATGATACACAAGAACACAAGAATGCGAGAACGCTTGAGAATGCATATTGAGAAAAAGCTCTAGTAAACTATTTGTGGGTGTAGCCTTTTGTAGTGGTGTCTGAAACCATAGTGGACTCAGTGGGACCAATCCTACAAAAACGCATGTACACTATATATATATATATATATATATATATATATATATATATATATATATAATATATATATATATATATATATATATATATATATATATATATATGTATATATATATATATATATATATATATATATATATATATATATATATATATATATATATATACATATACATAGCCACTAAATCAAAAAGTTATGAAATGCTGTGAGATTGTGTTGTCAAATCAAATTTAAAGGGGACAGAGACGATAATTTGATCTACAGATTATGAGCTAATCGGAAAAGTTTAAGGGGGGCTGAGTAGAAATATAGTGCCCCCCTAAAATAGACCTAGCGAAGCCCATGATGGTAACACAAAGTTGGGATTAAAGGGAGAGTTCACCCAAAACTGAAAATGATATCATCATTTATCTCCCTTAAAGGGATTTTAATCTTTCTTTCTTTTATTGAACATAAAAAGGCAGATATTTTGAAGAGTAGTATGAAAAAAAAAATTAATAGAAATCAGCTACCAGCATTTTTCAAAATATCCTCTTTTTGTGTTGAGCTAAAATAGGTTTTTAGCAAGTGACAGATGAGTAAATGATAGCACCATTTTCATTTCTGTGTAAAACGAATTCTTTTAATTAAAAAAAAAGGATAAATAAATAATAATTGTGAGTGTGGGTTCATTCTGCTGTAGTGACCTCTGATAAGTCAGAGACTATGCCAAAGAAAAGTGAGCGAGTGAGTATTCTTTTAAACATGACATAGCAATGGAACTAAGGTTAGTGCACAGCCCTGCTTGATGGACTGCAGTTGGTAAAAACCAATTAAAACTGTTAGGATTAAAGACTGTATTCCACATATCATGGAATACACTTTACAAATTGGCATGATAGAAAGGATTCAAGGATCCTACGACCATGAAAAATGGCAGCACCAGTACCATTTTAAATCTTTAATCCTATACTGCATAGCCAGTGATCTTATTGAGGGAATAATAGCACTTATTCCCTTAAAGCAGGATAAATCGGCCTGCTGCCATAAAACCACAATATTAACGTAAAGGGATTTAAGTATCATCCCTTTGCCATCCTCAGACAATCACACGCACACGGATTTGAAATAGAATCAGGTGTGGATATATGGAAGTAAAAAAATACATCTCATACTGACTACATTTATTTAATTTGAAAGATTTATATCACTATCATCAGCTTTTTTCAATAAGAAAATATACCACTTAATAGTCACTCATTCTCCTCTATTTCTCTCTTCAGATGCACTTTTAAAATATCTGAACTCCATGCTTTCAAATCCAGGTTTACCTGATCCACCTCCACACAGCCTAGCAATCTTAATATATATTATTTATTAAATTATCTTTTATCTTTATTTATTATTTATTATCCTTAGTTTATATATATATATATATATATATATATATATATATATATATATATATATATATATATAATTATTATTATTATTATTATTATTTTTATTAATTATTATTATTATTATTATTATTATTATTATTATTATTATTATTATATATATTTTTTTATTTTATTTATACGACAGTTCTGTCTGGTTCTTGAATCTGATTGGCTGATAGCCGTGCGATATTCTGCAAATAACAGCACTCGTCCAGCCTCTTAACCCTTCACCCTTGTTTATTACTACAGCGACAAGCAGTGGAGTCATTATAGTTTGACATTGCTCCTGTTGGTTAACAAAATGTACTTTTGAGGCTTTTTAGTCAAGAATGTAGTTGTTTAGATTGCAACTATGCAGTTTCTTTATAAGGATAAAGCCTATTTTAAAATAATTATAATATATATATATATATATATATATATATATATATATAGTTGAAGTCAGAATTATTAGCAGATTTATCCCCTTTTAATTTTTTTTTCTTTTTTAAACAGTTCCGAAATGATGTTTAACAGAGCAAGGAAATTTTCACAGTGTCTGATAATATTTTTTTTTTCTGGAGAAAATCTTGTTTGTTTTATTTCGGCCAGCATAAAAGTTTTACATTTAAAAAAAAAAAAAACATTTTAAGGTCAAAATTATCAGCCCCTTTAAGCTATACATTTTTTTGATAGTCTACATAACAAACCATCGTTATACAAAAACTTGCCTAATTACCCTAACCTGCCTAGTTAACCTAATTAACCTAGTTAAGCCTTTAAATGTCACTCTAAGTTGTATAGAAGTGTCTTCAAAAATATCTAGTATAATATTATTTACTGTCATCATGGAAAAAGATAAAATAAATCAGTTATTAGAAATGAGTTATTAAAACTATTATGTTTAAAAATGTGTTGAAAAAAATCTCTCCATATATATGTTTATGTTCTTATATAAACACCACTACTACTGCTACTACAACAACTACTACTACTAATAATAATAATAATACAAAATTGAAACAACAATTAAAATATTAAGAAAATAAAACATATTTTTTTGTGTAAATGTTTAAACATGACTTTACAGAAAAACAAAACTATAGAAAATGCAAGACATGTATGTGAGAGGGCTGGATGCTCACAGTGTGCTAATTTTTAAGTAAAATAATGCATTATTTTTTCTCTCTGTTCGTAGAGAACTTTCCTAAAAATTATTTGTTGCCCATGGCATTTAATAATCACAAGCTTTGTTATTTGCAATATGAAATAACATTGAAGCTTTTGAATTCGTTGCATTGTAAAAACAGTTTTGACCATATTCAATGTCTCATGACAGATTGATGAAGCTGCTTTGTGAACATCAAGATTATTGACAACAGAAACAGTTCGACATATTAAAATGTATGACATCGCAGCATTTGTTCAATCATTGTATATCAATCAATAATGTCACAAGACCACAAGATCACTTTTACCTCAAAAAAGCTATTAAATGTACATGAGCTACAGACGAATGTTTTAAAATATGTTTTCTAACTATTAAAATACATAAATAAAATGTTCTTTTTTTAACATATTTATTTACTTAGAGTTAGGCTATATTCTGTTTTGCTAATACTTCCTGCCGGAATGTAAAAAAAAAAGGAAAAACATTGGAAAAACAAGAAACTGTATTCAATATGCGATCTTTAACCAAGTGCTTCATTATGCTCAGGTTTCAGCTAAGAAATTTGCTTGAAAATAAAGAAAACCGATTTAATTACATTTATTTTCTAATTCTTAAATATCTAATTCATTCATTCATTCATTCATTCATTCATTTTCCTTCAGCTTAGTCCCTTATTTATCAGGGATCACCACAGCGGAATGAACTGCCAACTATTCTAGCATATGTTTTACACAGCCCTTCCAGCTGCTACACAATCCTGGGACACACATACACTCACACTACTCACTGCGACCAATTTTTTACCCAATTCACATATAGCGCATTTCTTTGGACTGTAGAGGAAACCTGTGTGAACATGGGGAGAACATGCAAATCCCACAAAGAAATGCCATTTGGCCCAGCTGGGATTCGACAGTCCTAACCACAGAGCCACTGCGCCACCATAAAAAGAAAAAAAATAAAGAAGAAAAAAAAAAAAGCAAATACCCAAACAGACAAACACATGTACTACTACTATAATAATAATAATAATAATAATAATAATAATAATAATAATAATAATAATAATAAATTATTCAATTAATCAGTAAATAAATAAAAAAAGCAGATTATATTTTCAGAAAGAGTGTCCACTTGCTCCCAGTTTAACCTTCTCGACAATATAAAATTTCTCCTTCCTATGTAACAATAAAAGACAGATCTCTTATAATTTAATTTAAACAGTTTTCTCATAAACAGACTCCTATTTGAGCCACATTATAGAGCAGAGTTCAAAAGTTTCCTGCAGATTTTCAGATGAAGGTAAGTATGCTATTGCACTCTAGGCTCAGCAGGGCTCTGATGTTGAGATTACACATGTCAGGAGGCAGATGAGAAGGATTTCCATGGCCCTGACCATCAATCAATCTCTTTTATTTCTTCATTGTTTTTTTCCCTAGGTATTCTTTTATTCCTTTTGCATTTGTGTGTGTGTGTGGGGGGGGGGGGGATTTATAGGTTATTTAACCATGACACTAAAACAGCAAGCCTGTTCTCTATGGACCCAGGGAATGAGAGATGATGAGGATAAGAGAAGAGAAGGAGGGAGAAAAATTATTGCTCTGTTTCTCTCTCTCTCTCTCTCTCTCTCTCTCTCTCTCTCTCTCTCTCTCTCTCTCTCTAGCTATCTATCTATCTCTGTAGTGATTGAATTTCTTAACATCTTTTCAAAAATCGCTTAAATGCCTGGAGGCGAGAGGAAGAAACAAGCTAATGGTGGATGGGGAGCACTGAACAAATTTCAGAGCCCTTTCCTGCTTGCGTTTGAGGTTTGAAAGTGAGCACCCTGCCTTTCAAGTTTCAAAGTCCTCCTTTCTCCTGTGGTGTCACTGAAGGATTTGAAAAGAAGGTAATTGTGCTCACTGCCGCCCTGATCAGAGGCACACGGCCCAGGCACTAGTATTTCACCAGCTCTCAGTACCACAGGAATAGACTCGGCAGCTTGGCTCCAACTTTTCCCCTTTCTCCCCCTCTGACTGGTTCTTTCCCTGTTCTTTGTGTGTCTCTTGATCTCTGTCTCTTGCTTTTCCCCACTCACTTTCTCTGAGTCTTGATCTGAGCTTCTTTCTCTGCCCACTAGATCATCCTCGTTCACTCTCAATGAACACGGTTTTCCTTTGACAATCTCTCTGCCTTTTTGTCTTCCACTCTCCTGTTCCAATCGTTAATTGTAACTGCTGAAAGTAAAGATTATCTAGCTAGAAAAAAAGAAATGATATAAATACTATATATATATATATATATATATATATATATATATATATATATATATATATATATATATACTGTATATATATATATATATATATATATATATATATATATATATATATATATATATATATATATATATATATATATATATATATATATATATAATTATAATTATTAATATTAATATTATTATCATTTATGTAATAGCCTACGAGCATGCGGATCTCTTTGCTTGCGCGTCGATTTTTTCAATTAGTGCATTTATGTAACGAGTATGTCTCCAGCATTTATTAAAGAAATATTTATGTATGCCTCTGGTTTTAATGCGTCCTGAAATAAAGTAAACGGCTATACGTCGTGTTTGCTGGCCTCACGCATCACGCACCAGTCCCAGTCAGCCAGTCAGTCAGCCAGCACGTAACCTTAAAGGGTTAAACAAATGACGCACAGCACTACTATGGCTACAAAAAAGTTCGCGCTGTTAGAATTCACCTTTTAATACGTTTTGGTGCGATTATCACCCGCTATTAAAAAATAGAATGTTTTGAATGAGAAGCTGTAATGTAGCCGTGGTGGGATGAATCTTGGCGTGGCGCCCCACCATGGAAGAATGAATGTAGCGGAAACATTGAATAATAATAATAATAATAATAATAATAATATTACAGATCGACTAAAACTATATTTATCAATTTGATTTTCAGAGACAACCTGTGGGACTTAGAAATCTTTTTGAGTGGAACTTCCCCAAACAGAACATGTGTGAGTGTAAGTGTGCATGCATGTGTGCGTGCACGTGTGTATATGTGAGTGTGAGGATAGGATAGGATAGGATGGGAAAGAGACAGAAAAGAGCACAAAAGGTGCAACAAATACAAAAGAAATCATGGGAACAAGTTCTTGTGACAAGTGAGGGATGTTCCTGGATCTGAAATGCACGTCTCTAAAGTTAAGGTCCAGTCTAAGGATGAACTCAAAGGCATAGCCATCTTCCTCTTCCTCTAGCTCTCTGCCCTCTCTTCGATGCATGCCAATCATTTCTCACCCCGCTCAAAGGTGAATTGGCTCTCCTGCTGCTGAGTGGTTGGCTCATGCCAGTCAATATCCAGCAGGTTAGCAGAGAGTCCATTCAGAGTCAGGGTTGCACAGTGTTGCACATTGTTTTCAGCAAAGGTGCAGGCTTTGTTAAGGGGGAAAAAAGGAAAAAGAAAAGGTTAGGACTGAATCTCCACCTGCGCATGTTTTGAAGGGTCTGTTGTTAGTAGTTGAAGTTGGTGTGGCTAGGGAAACTTTTTTTGTGGTGGTGGAAGATGGATAAGTTTGTGGTAAACAACAAAATGTTTCTTCAAAGCTTCCTCCTCCTGTAAAATAATCCTTCTGTTTCTGTCTTTCTTTTTTCTTTCTCTTGGAAATAAACAAGAGAAGCACTTAATGCAAAGAGAGGCAGTAATCCTTGTTTTTGGCAAACACATAATAATACAACCTCTCCAAAAGGCTTACTTGTTTCGACAACCTGGCAGCTGCATTAAAGAATTCAGAATCACTTGTGACTAGAAAATAGTCAGGAAGGTATTGGAAGATGAAACAAAACAGAGAAAAAGACGACTTCACCAAACTCAGTAGGAAGAGAAGGGCAACAGAATTATTACAAGTATGTGGGTTACACGTCCTCCTTTGCTCAGTAAGAAGAAACAATGCTCTCAAAGAATTACATTTTTAACCGCCAACCAGGAGAGTTTTAAGGTCAGACCAACAAATCCTCATTGATGGATTCCCATTATGGACACCAATAATTTAATCCAGAAATGAATTGTAAAACAAATAACATATCTTAATACATACAAATACAAATACATATATAATAATAGTTTCAAACAGTTCAAAACAGAGTGGGATGAAGCAAAAGCTTTTTTACATTTTCCCGCCCCTATTTTTCCCGTACAATTACATTGCTGTATATCTTTAGTCTGTTGCATATTCATATTAAGCATTCCTTACAAATACCAATATTCCTTACAAAAATACATATTTTAATACATTTTTTATAAATTATTATTAATTCATATATGTATTAATTATTACTATATATATATACACAGTTGATATCAGAATTTTTAGCCCCCCTGTTTAATTTTTTACAATGTCTGTTTAATGGAAAGATAATTTCTTTCAACACGTTTCTAAACATAATAGTTTTAATGACTCATTTCTAATAACTGATTTCTTTTATCTTTGCCATGATGACAGTACATAATATTTTTCAAGACACTATTATTCAGCTTAAAGCGGAACTTAGAGGCCTAACTAGGTTTATTAGGTTAACTCGGCAGGTTAGATGCATGTATGTATGTATATATATATATATATATATATATGTGTGTGTGTGTGTGTGTGTGTGTGTGTGTGTGTGTGTGTGTGTGTGTGTGTGTGTGTATGTATGTGTGTATGTATATATATATATATATATATATATATATATATATATATATATATATATATATATATATATATATATATATGTGTTTAAATTACACCTTGTTAACTTAATGTTCAGTTGTAAGTCATTTATAAGTGATTAGATAACAATGAACTAATATTGTACAAATAACTATGTTTACAAATTATTATTAAATCATACATTCATGATTTTAAAAATTGTTATGTTATCTAAAAAAATTGTATAAATGTAATCAACCATCTAGTGATAATGCAAACCTTTTTTGCCTCCCACTATGTGTGTCAGAAAGATATCTGTCTATACCCTGACCAATAAGCCCTAGCACTACACACTAAAAAGTTATCAAAATGTGTTACTGATAATGAGTTAAGGCATAAATAAATTATTTACAAAGCTTTCTAAACTACTACAATGTTTTACTTATCATTCATAGATTTTTATTACCTTTTACAAGCAATCTGTGTGTGAATACAAAGCATTTTCAACTCTTTGTCGATCTACTAATTACTGCAACAAATGAACAAGATTAATTTCAGCTATTCCCAATCCTCACCATGTTACAATAGAATATTTTTTTATATGTAAATCATCTCCAAATCAGACGATTAATTTAATATGCAAAACAATGATTATTTAACAATGTTTAAATATGCAAAGGAATCTTGAGAGTTTTTGTATGTGAAATGTGCTTCTACTCAAATCTACTCAACTGCACATTTACCTATTGCGGTTTGACAATAAAACGGAAACTTTTATTTAACTTTTTTTGATCCACATCTAGCTGGTGAATCTGTGACTAACACAGCAAGTCCTTGTGTTGTACAAAGAGCCACGCTCTGCAGGATATTGTCAGCATACCACCTCGAAGGTTGAACCACATCCAACAGGAGTAACTGTGGATGTAAGAGGAAGCTGTCTAAAAGGGATGCCTGGGTCCTAACCCAGACTGTTAAAAAAAAAATCATAAAACCCCAGCTGGCAAACTCACTGCAGAATTAAATGTGCATCTCAACTTCTGTTTCCACCAAAACTGTTTGTCAGAGACTCCACGGGGTCAATATACATGGCCAGGCTGCTATAGCAAAACCTTTGGTCACTAGTGTCAATGTTAAACGTCGATTACAATGGTGCCAGCAGCAAAAATCTTGGGCTGTGAACAATGTAAAACATGTATTGTTCTGATGAGTCTACCTTCACTCTCTTTCCCAAATCTGGGGGTGTTACAGTGTGGAGAAGCCCGAAAGAGGCATGTCACCCAGACTGCTGCATGCTCAGAGAGAAGCATGGGGGTGGATCAGTGATGGTTTAGGCTGTAATATCATTGCATTCCATAGGCCCAACATTTGTGCTTGACGGGCCTGTCATTGCCAAGGACTACCAAACCATTCTGGAGGGCCATGTGTACCCAATGGTTCAAACATTCTATCCAGAAGGCAGTGCCATGTATCAGGATAATAATGCACCAATACACACAGCAAGACTGGTGACAAAGTGGTTTGATGAACATGATAGTGAAGTTGAACATATCCCATGGCCTGCACAATCACCAGATCTAAATATTATTGGGCCACTTTAGGGTTTTGGAGCAACGAGTTAGGAAATGTTTTCCTCCACCAGCATCACATAGTGACCTGGCCACTATCTGCAAGAGTAATGGCTCAAAATCCTTGTGGCCACTATGCAAGACTTGTATCTGTCATTCCCAAGACAAACTGATGGTGTATTGGCCGCAAAAGAAGGCTTTACCTACACAAAACTAATGAATTATTGTGGTTCAAACTATAGCATGTCATTGTTTCATTGTTCACCTCCTGTATGTTTGGACACTGAAATACTATTGTAAAGATATTCAGCATTTAAAATGTAGATTCTTATTTATTACTTTACAGTTCAAGTTAGTTACAAATTAATCATTAGTGATGTTGAATTTGTGGCATGTGCAATTTTAATCGTTTAATCAAAAAAAAAAAAAACATTTCTTTTACTCACACTAAAGTATTTTATCCTGCAAAAGAGGACTATAAATGATCAATATGCAACATATAAATTTTTGAATGACTTTTAGTTACACTTTAAATATTTATATATCTTTAAAATGTATGTTTTCTGCATGTAAAGGTTATAACAAAGATTAGGCTGAAATACGAGAAAATTATACTTAAAGGAAACAACATAACAACAACTGCAGTAATGCCTACAGAATACAGCATACTAGAATATAATTTAAAACGTGTAACTGGCAGGTTTGCAAAATGACTGCATGATTTTTATAATCTCCTGATGAAAATGCTAACATTGGTAACCGTAGTAAATTATCTACCGCTGAAAACAGCTCTGGGTGTTTAAGACAGCAATTGATGTTGCTGCAATTGAACAACTTGCATTGTGTCATAAAGTATATGAAAAATTTATACTCTAGAGACAAGAAGCTGCAGACCTTTATTCAGTAAGTGAAAATATCCAAATTGACAGTAAACATTAAACATATCACTTAACAACACAACAGTTTCATTTAAAAATGTTTTATTATAATCATATCAATGCGATTCCGATTTATGAAGGATTTACTTTTACACATTTTTCAGTGCCTTTATTCCATTCAAGTTCTTGACTTTTCTATCTACTACTCTAAGAAAACTGCAGATAGGGATTGTTTTTCTGCTTTTACTGAATCATTTATGCTTCTTACCCACTCTGGTCACACATTTAACTATACCTTCCTTATTGTTTATTATATTCTTGTTTCCAAAGATAAATTTCTGGTAACTTGCATTTATTTATTTTATGTTCTATTTCTAATAATACTATTTAGAATAATCCATAATAATTTCTTATATTGTTTATTATAATCTAATATTTTATGTAAGCATTCCTCTTTAAATATTATCATATGCTTCTGCTATTTGATACTAAATAATTTGTTTATAACGTGTTTTTCTTCTTGCAAACATTTAATAAACCTTTTGGAATCTGTAGACAGCTTGTTTGCTTTTGTTTATTACATTTGTTTATTATTGTATTGTATTTCCAACGTTGCATTATTAAATAGTAAAGAATCCTCAATGTGCAGTGTCGGTATTTGCTTTCTGTAATACCAAGTTTTCAGACATGTTTATATTCAGTTTTTAGACAACACAATACTAATGTTTTAATTTCAGAAAAGTTACGACATTGATATTTGGTGGAATAATCTGTAACACTTTACAATAACTGCACACAAATAATAATTTATTAAGGGTTAGCAAATATTTCATTCATTATTTGTAAACAATAACTCTAATAGAAATTAGTAAGCAGTTTATAAATACAGCTACAAATGCTGTGTTCTTGGCTTATAAGAACATATAATGTGCTTAATGATTGTATTTTCATACTTTCTTAATGATAAACTTTTCATTACTAAATTGGATTATTTTACAAACCAGCTATTTAAAGAGCCACTATTATAGGTTTTTGAAAATTACCTCACATGCAGTGTGTAACACAGCTCTAAGTGAATGAAAACATCCAGCTGAGGTTTAAATCTGAACGTGCACTATGCTTAAAACTATGATTAAAACAATTTTTTTCTCAAAAGAAAAAAATTGTTGTTTGTTTATATGAATCATCTTGTGATTAAATCTTTTTTTTTGTTTTTCTGTTTTGTATTGACATCAACATGAAACATTGCCATATATGAGGTGCCGGACCCAGGAAAACTTGAATCTGCCCTTCTATTCAAACGCTAGCGGAGTGTGGGGGACGGGATTGATCATAACTGAAGATGATTGTGATCACTGAGCACTGTGAGATAGAAAGAGATGTGGCTTTGTGGAATAATTGGTTTAAGTTCACAACAATACCACCATATAGCCAAGCCAACCTTTTGCTTTTCTGAAGATGTGACATGACCACAGGATTTTTTTGCCCATTTGTTAAAGGAAGAATCAGCATTAAAGACTATCAATGTATAGGATTTTGTCAGACCTTGAAAGGGACCTAACGGAAAAATAAACAATAATAACTAAGTGCAGTTAAAAAAAAACAACTGAGTAATATCCAAACACACGTCCTATTTTTATGCCCCATATGGTGATGCATACGTCTCCAAAACCTGACAGACAAATCTAAACTTGTTTTTATTAAAACAAAAATAAATATGCATGTAGTAAATACTACTACTACTACTACTACTACTAATAATAATAATAATAAAATGCAAATTGTCATGAATAAACTGAAAGAAAAGAAAAAAGGTGAAGAAGGCATGTGTCATGGATTGGTCAGGCTCTCACGACCCCCACTCACGAAGACCCCCGATCACCTTCAAGAGCTGGTGGACCAGTTGAAGCGGATTCTACAGCCACCAGCTCCACTTTCCAACGCACCACCAGCACCGAGCACTTCCGCCTCCACAGTTTCTTCTTCGGCCCTTCCTTCCAGTCCCATGGCCCGACCAGCGCCCTACTCAGGCGGAGCGGGGGAGTGCAATGGTTTTCTGTTACAATGTTCCCTCATATTCGAAATGCAACCTTCTCTATATCCCACAGATAAGTCGAAGATCGCCTACATCGTATCTCTACTCTCTGGACCTGCACTTAAATGGGCTGAGACGATCTGGAACCAAGCCGGGCCGGTCATGAATTCCATCACTACCTTCACGGAGTATTTCAAAGAGGTGTTTGGACGTTCTGATGGGGAAGTAGCCGCTGGAGAGCAGCTGTATCATCTAAAGCAAGGTACTCTATCTACACAGGAATATGCTCTCCGGTTTCGCACTCTAGCAGCTGCAAGTGGATGGAATGAGAGATCGTTGTTGACCACGTACCGGCTCGGCTTGGAACCCACTCTCCGAATCCAACTGGCCACATTAGATGATACAATGGGTCTGGAGAGATTCATCCAACATTCTCTCCGATGTTCCGATCGTCTCCGTTCCTATCAACAGGACACCATCACCCCCTCGTCTGCACTCCTCCAATCGCCTGAGTCAACAGCCTCTCCAGAACCAGAACCCATGATAATAGAGTCTGGAAGACTGACATCAGCGGAACGACAGAGGAGGCTGACCCGGGGGTCTGTGTCTATACTGCGGTGTCAGTGGACACACCCGTATGGAGTGTCCCCTTCGTCCCATTCGGACTTCAGTGAGTGTATTCAGTACGAATATTGAACAATGTAAACCACTTACTACCACCGTACAAATAACTACTGCCTCTATTTCTCTCCTTGTCACAGCCCTCATCGACTCCGGGTCAGCAGGGAACTTCATCTCCCAATCCCTCTGTCGTCAACTCCACCTCCGTACTGAGGCGTCCTCGCATATATACCAGATACAACCGATAACCCAGTGCACTCGATCTTCGACCCGTATCCATCGACAATGCGAAGACATCCTTCTTCAAGTGGGGTTGTTACATCAAGAGAGGATTCAATTTCTGGTTCTGGAGGGTGCAAATATGGACATCATTCTAGGGCGCCCGTGGCTGGTGAAGCACGATCCCATCATCTCTTGGGGCACAGGAGAGATAAAGAAATGGGGATCTGGATGTACACCTGCCTGTTTTCCAAATCTCCCTCTTCAAGGTCGGAACCCCATTTCTTTGTTTGCAACATCGGTCGAGAGCCCTCCTGAGAAGCAGTCTATCCACATTCCTAAGGAGTACAGCTCCTTTCATGATGTCTTCTGCCCCAAGAGAGCTTCCCAGCTACCGCCGCATCGGCCATGGGACTGCGCGATCGACCTAGTTCCAGATGCCCAGTTGCCAAGAGGTAGGATCTACCCGCTCTCGCTTCCAGAGAATCAGGCAATGGAAGATTACATAAGGGAGGCTCTGAGTCAGGGGTACATACGTCACTCAAAATCACCAGCCGCCTCAAGCTTCTTCTTTGTGGCCAAGAAGGACGGAGGGCTGCGTCCATGCATCGACTACAGGGTCCTAAATAACGGTACAGTAAATACCGATATCCCCTTCCTCTGGTACCAGCCGCTTTGGAACAGCTCCGAGAAGCTAAAGTCTTCACTAAATTGGACCTCCGCAGCGCGTATAATCTGATAAGAATACGTGAGGGGGACCAATGGAAGACAGCATTCGTGACCCCTACTGGCCACTATGAATATGAGGTCATGCCTTACGGTCTGGTCAACGCCCCCTCCGTATTCCAAAACTTCATTCATGAAGTCCTCCGGGAGTTTCTTCACCACTGTGTAATAGTGTACATAGATGACATCCTCATTTACTCCCGGAGTGAGGCCGAACATCGCCAACACGTTGCGGAGGTCCTACACACATTGAGAGAACATCACCTCTACCTCAAAGCGGAGAAATGCTCATTCCACCAGAAGTCGATTCATTTCTTGGGATACATCATTGACCAAACCGGTATACGTATGGATGGGAAGAAAATTGAGGCTGTTCTATCCTGGTCAGAACCCACTTCCATTAAGGAGCTCCAGAGGTTTCTTGGGTTTGCTAACTTTTATAGACGGTTTATCAAGGACTACAGCAGGATTACATCACCTCTCACTAATCTCCTCAAGGGTAAACCCAAAGGACTGGAGTGGACCAAAGAAGCAGCCGCAGCCTTCCGCCTTCTTAAGAAGGAGTTCACAAGGGCCCCACTCCTGACTCATCCTGACCCAAATCTTCCTTTCGTGGTGGAAGTGGACGCATCCACCACCGGCGTCGGGGCAGTATTATCTCAACATCATGATACACCGCCCCGACTGCATCCCTGTGCCTATTTCTCTCGGAAGTTGAGCCCGGCGGAGCAGAATTACAGCATAGGAGACAGGGAGCTTCTAGCAATCAAGCTAGCCTTGGAGGAGTGGCGTCACTGGTTGGAGGGAGCCAAACATCCGTTCCAGGTGATCACAGATCACAAAAACCTCCAATACATCAAAGAGGCCAAGAGACTATGTCCACGTCAAGCCAGATGGTCACTTTTCTTCTCACGTTTTGATTTCTCCATTTCCTATCGTCCAGGACCCAAGAATCTAAGAGCAGACGCTCTCATCTCGTTTACACGAGCATCACGATCATGAAGAACTCCCAACGAAGATTCTTCCCGAACACATCTCCATTTGTCCGATCACCTGGAACGCTCCTCCAGTCGTTGCCACTCCGGAAGCCCCTGCTCCGCCGGGATGCCCTCCTCATCGGCAGTTCATACCACCTGAACACCGGGTAGATCTGATCCACTCCTTACATACCTCGCTAGGCACTGGACATCCAGGGATCAACAATACTCTCTCGCTAGTATCCCAACGATTCTGGTGGCCAAACATGGCAAGGGATGTGAGGCAATATGTTCAGGGCTGTAAGGACTGTGCCCAATCCAAGAGCCCACGTCATCTACCCGCTGGAAAGCTCCATCCCTTGCCGATTCCGAACCGTCCCTGGTCACACCTAGGAGTGGACTTTATCACTGACCTCCCTTCGTCAGAAGGTAATACCTGTATTCTAGTCATAGTAGATAGATTCTCAAAGTTTGTCAAACTAATCCCTCTGAAAGGTCTTCCCACAGCCTTTGAAAACTGCCGACAATATCTTTAATCAAGTCTTCAGGTCATTTGGTATTCCAGAAGATATTGTGTCGGACAGAGGTCCACAGTTCATCTCACGTCTATGGAAAGCCTTCTTCAAGCTCCTAGGTGTGGCCGTCAGCCTCTCTTCTGGATATCATCCCCAAACCAACGGGCATACAGAGAGGAAGATTCAGGAGGTGGGACGGTTCCTGAGGACCTTCTGCAGTGGTCACCAGAACTCCTGGAGCCAGTATTTGGGCTGGGCAGAATATGCCCAAAATTCACTGCGGCAAACCCTCCACCGGACTCACGCCATTCCAGTGCGTCCTGGGCTTCCAACCACCGCTCTTTCCCTGGGATGGCGAACCATCTGATGTCCCCGCAGTGGATCACTGGTTCCGGGAGAGCGAGAGAGTCTGGGACGAGGCTCATCAACATCTGCAGAGGGCAGTCCGTCGAAGCAAGGTAACCGCCGATAGGAGAAGGTCTGAAGAACCCAGATACACACCCGGACAAAAGGTGTGGCTATCCACCCGGGACATACGCATGCGACTGCCCTCTCGCAAGTTAAGTCCCCGATTTGTTGGTCCCTTCACCATCGTGGAACAGGTTAACCCCGTCACCTACAAACTACAATTACCCTCTCACTACCGTATTCACCCTACATTCCACGTATCACTCCTGAAACCCTATCACGATCCTGTTCTTCCCTCCACAGAGCCTGACCACGAAGAGGAACCCCCTCCTCCACTGCTCCTAGAAGAAGGAGCCGTCTACGCAGTGAAGGAGATCTTGCGTTCCCGACGTCGTGGTGGCCAGTTGGAGTACCTGGTGGACTGGGAAGGGTACGGCCCCGAAGAAAGGACATGGGTTCCCAGAGCTGATATTCTCGATCCTAGTCTCATGGTGGAGTTTCATGAGAGCCACCCTGAGTTCCCAGCGCCTAGAGGCAGAGGGAGACCACCACGGCGTCGGAGGTGTCGGCCCTCAGGAGCGGGCCCTGGGGAGGGGGGTACTGTCATGGATTGGTCAGGCTCTCACGACCCCCACTCACGAAGATCACCATCACCTGACTTCTAATGAGCACACAGCTGCATCACATTCACGAGCACCAGATAAAAGCACAGCACTCCAGTCGCTCATTGTCCGGGCTCGTCTCGACGAAAGCGGACAACTGAGCGACCACTCAGCGTAGTCATCCTCAGCTAAAACAAACGATTTACTTACCTGTTCTCTTTGTATTCCTCCTAGTCTTCCTGGTCCTCCCGAATCGTCCTGTCTTCCAGTCCTTCCAAGTCTGTGTCATCCTCTGTCAGCTGTATCTGGTGTGTGCTGTCCATCCTCGTGTATTCCTGTTACCCAGCCACGGAGGAAAAGACCCCAACATCATTCCTGATCCTCCTGGCTATCCTTCATGTGCTCCTTGTTGTCATTTAATAAACACCCTAACGTTTCCTTACCTCTGTCTCCTGTCCGCTTCATAACAGCATGGAAGTAGTGGTTTTATATTTAGAAAATAATAATTTTGTAACATTTTAATAATATATTTTTTTCATATGTAAATATATGTGTGCATTGCTGTACATCGTGTGTATTAAGCAATGTATAAGTGTTTTGGACCCGCATAACTAACATGCTTTTTAATTAACAAAAAATTTGCACCATTGACTTTAGACCAGCATTTATTTGGTCAATGGCGTGGTCTATTTCAGTTGCCTCAAATAGCAACGTGCCAACAGTGCGCATTAACACACATCCTTTTCAGACCAGCACGGTCATTAGTCCACAAAGTCACGTGAATGAATTAGCTATTTAAACCACGTGGTGCAAAAAGTGAAAATTACAGTTGCGCTGGTCTGAAAATAGCAGCAAATCCCACCCTCCATGCCTTGCACCTTATTGCATGGGCTTTATGAAAGGGCCCAATGAAAGTGTTTCTTACCTTATCAGCCAGTTGTTGCAGACCTCCAAAACCAAAATATGACCTTTTATAATGTATAATAGGGGGTATTTATGGATAGCTGGTGCACTGTAAAAAGCTCAGTTATATTCTAAACAGAAAAAAGGGAAATGAATGAGCAAAATTATTTAAAAGAAATCTTTGCAATCATTTATTCATTCATTCATTTTTTTTCAGATTAGTCCCTTTATTAATTAGCGGCCGCCACAGTGGAATGAACCACCAACTTATCCATGATATATATATATACATACATATGTATATATATATATACATACATATGTATATATATATATATATATATATATATATATATATATATATACATACATACATACATACATACATACATACATATATACATACATATATACATATATACATACATATATACATATATATATATACATACATATATACATATATATATACATACATATATACATATATATACATACATACATATATACATATATATACATACATATATACATATATATATACATACATATATACATATATATATATATATATATATATATATATATATATATATATATTTATTTTTTTTTATTTATTTATTTTTTTTATCATAAAACATAATGATAAATGTTTTATCATATCGTTATATTGTTAAATTATTATATTGTTGTTTTAGATCATTATATGTTGTATTTTGACACACCTGTTATTCAACAACATTTAACCTGCACACTAATTTTATTTTTAGATAAGATTGCAATGATTTATTTATTTCATTTGAAATTGAGACTGTCATTTATAAGAGTTACAAAGTATAAATAGTCCTCACTTTAGATTAGGTCACAAAATAAAGTTGTGTTAATAATATTAATAATAATTACACAGTTTTTAAGATACAATGTAACTATGATTATATGCTTGAAAAATAAGACATCTTAATGTTAATTTGAATAGTTTAATAATCATCTAATTACTCATTCTGAAAAAAACACCAACTATTCTTAATCTTTTAGCCAGCGCCCCGTCGAGGACGCACTGAGGCGCTGTTTTTCCACATGTCAATGTTTATGAATATATTACACCAAAAAGGACAGGAGTAATCTTAAAAACTGTACATCAGTTTAAAGCTACAACCCCAAGCACCCATTGCAGCTAGTTGTTCAATGGAAAGCTTATAAAGAATGTATTTGCTAAATTTGTGTAAGTTTTGCAGAAAACGCTTATTAGATATGGCGTACATATCATGTAATAACAACACACACACACGCATTCATTGCTGTACATCACAGTTTATTTTGAAAGGTATGAGTCCACAGAAATACATCCCATCAAGCACATGTAGTCCACCGACACAATAGTGTTGAATTACTGTATGGATGGTTATTCTATTGTTTACACTGTTTTACCATGGTACTTACACGCAAAGATGGGAATTCTTGAAACAGTAAGCAGCAGTAGCATGATGGACTCTAAGAGCCTTGTCAACTGTGCTATATGTCTGCTGTCCCAGAAGAGGAGATAGCGCTCAATAACTTTCAGATTCTACTCAACGTGAAGTACAGCAATGACTTTCTAAACATGTTCACATGGTAAATATTTGAAGATGCAGCTTCACATGCTTGAAGTTCCTCTTTAAGTATTTCATGAGACTTTTGTGATATTTTTTTTCCTGTTCTGGAAACATCTGTGCCAATTGGTCATTAGTTAGCCCGATGACATATGATCCAGAAGCTCTGGGCATCCTGAGTTTCCTGGCTTGTGGACCTTTTCCTGATCCTACCCCCCTCTTTCTCACTTTACTTCCAGTCAACCTTTGAATTTTTTTAATATTTGTTCTTCTGGAGAAAGTGTTTGTTTTATTTCAGCTAGAATAAAAGAAGTTTGTAATTAAAAAAAACAAAAACATTTTAAGGTCAAAATTATTAGCACCTTTAAGCTATATTTCTTTCGATAGTCTACAGAACAAACCATTTTTAAACAATAACTTGCCTAATTACCCTAACCTGCCTAGTTAACCTAATTAACCTAGTTAAGCCTTTAAATTTTACTTTAAGCTGTATAGAAGTGTCTTGAAAATATCTAGTAAAATATTATTTACAGTCATCATGGCGAATATAAAATAAATCAGTTATTAGAAACAAGTTTTGTTTAGAAAACTATTATGTTTAGAAATATGTTGAAAAAAAATCTCTTCGTTAAACAGAAATTGGGGAAAAAAAAATAAACAGGGGGGCTAATAATTCTGACTTCAACTGTATTTGCTCTGAGCTACTGAAAATCACAAAAACATTCCTTATGTGAAACTCATTTTGATTCTGATTTAAGATTATGTGATTCTAAAGATTGCTACAGGTGCATTTGGTGCTGCTTACCCTGTAGTCTCCGGGGGTTCTAATGGAGAAAAGCAAAAGTGATGTTATACCTGACTCCTGTGTCCTGTCCAAATGCCTGCATTGGTGTCATAATAATGTCGATTAATTGCATCACCTCCTTTGTGAATAATATTCTGGTGGTGGGTGAGGAAAGACCTGTGATGATTTTAATGTGTTTTGGATGTACAGCAATGTACAGTAAGAGCACTATATAAATGCCTCTCCAAGGAGACTCAGACCCGATTCCCTTCCCAGCACTTGTGAGATGCTGATATGCAAAAAAAGACAAGACTTCCCTTTCTTTATGTTCACTTCAAATCAGCATCACAAAAAACTTGAAAGCCCCCTCTAACCATTTTCTCTTTTCCACAGTCCTATGGGTGTAGTATCTGCAGTCTGAGAGGTCAGTCTCAATACTCAAGACACATTCAAAAGCACATGATTGTGCTGGGGAATGCATACGCTGGCTGTGGAACCGGGAGTGCTATCAGAGGGGGGACAATGGTGCATTTGGGCTATTCAGAGTTTGCCTTTTCTCTGCAGCTGCTGATGCAATGCCTATACTCACATCAAACCCTGCCAAAGCATTTGACCAGCTATTCCAAGGCCTTGATCAGAGGACATAATGGGGCATGATTGGTGCTAGCAGGTATGGACCAAACCCAGGTGAGGTACAGAAAGCAGAAAATTGCAGCATTTTTTTTTTTTTAGCAAAGAGCACAAGAACCAATGAAGACCATGTCAAAAGTATCAAGATCTTTGAACTTTAAGCTTGCACAGATGACTTTGACCATATATAACTGTTATAATGTTTTCAATGTACAAAATTTTGTCTTCAAAAACATAGGAAAGAAACTTAGACTTTCCTAAATATAAAAAAAAGAAATCTGGATTATTTAAAATGATAATTATATGCGATACCTAAATGAAATAGATAACTTAAACAAAAAAAAAGGCACACAGTGGTACAAATAATGTTCCTTAATGTAAAAGTTGTACCTTATATGATACAGAAAAGTCCTCTTATGATCCTGTTCTGTACCTTTTATGATACAATGACACTAAAATGAAGGTACACAATTGTTCTCATAAAAAGGTACATATGTGTTGGACAACTCCTTCTTTATTACAATATCTATGAAAATAAATATTACTAAAAAGACAAAATGATTTTATGAATAATTTCCATATTATGTAAACTAAACATTTAAGGGATTTTTAATAAACATTTGCTAAGCATTTTCTGATAAATACAGTTTCATTATTGGTATCCGTACCTTTTGGCGTTTGCTTTTCACTATGCGGCAAAAGTCCTGCATATGCGAAGTGTTCCTGCAGACATTTTAGTATTGTAAAACTAATCAAACATTGTGCATATCTCTTTACAAAACTTTTGCATAATTCTGTTTTTATTTTAAAGGGCACCAATGGTGAAAAATCTACTTTTCAAGCTGTTTGGACAGACATATGTGCATGTATGGTGTATAGACCATCATATTGGGGTGAAATAAACACACCCAGTCCTTTTTTTTCAATTTAGCAACATAAAAAGGTGCATTCGCACAAAAAAAAAACTTTTTTTTAATCATTGTGTAAAAATGTATTTAATGTTTCATATTTATTGAAAATAAATTGACACATTTTGGATATAGCAAAATGTCTTTAAATAGTTCTTGAAGGAACACATTTGACACTGTTAAGGTACAAAGTGTCTTGTCGCTGGGAACAGATTTGTACCTTTGATGAAGGTACAATATTGTATCTGCAGGTTGTACAGGTTTTAATGGTACATTTTGGTTTCCCATGGTACAAATCATGTCCTTAAAGGTACAATGATACAAATTTGTTTCTTTGTCTTAAAGTACAAGAACCACTGGATCAAAACATGAATGTTGTTAATTTTGTGTTTGATATTTTGTTCTTCTGGTTGATTAAAACTAAATGCACTATTTCTCTGGTTTGTGGAGGGATTAGTTCTGCTGGCCAAGTTGGTCAGCTTTGGGTGGACTGAGACAAATGACCTATGCCTCTGCCAGCTTTCTGCTGCATCTGACTGTTAGCATATGCCTTCACACACTCTATGCTCTAAGATCAGTACCAAGCCTAAGGCTTCCAGATTATAGACAACTCATTTCATACCAGTCAGAAATAACTTACACTCCGCTCACACCAGATCTTTTCACACAATAAAAAAGTTAAATGAAAATATTGTGCACTTCATTATAGTAAAACTGGCTCTCAGAACATAGCTGAACAATGATAATTACAGATAGAATCAGAATCAGAATCAGTTTTATTGCCAAGTGTGCTTCACACACACAAGGAATTTGTTTTGGCTACAGAAGCTTCCAGTGTACATAAAGTGACAAGTGACAACACAAAATAAACCTGAAAAAATAAACTAATAATAATAAAAGAAGATAAACATTAAATTAGATACTTTATGTTGTAGTTGCTGTTTTGTTTGGCACCACTGTACTGTGGGTAAAGACATTCAAGCTTGAGAGACTGGGTCAGTGCAGGCCTTATTAAGACAGTTAATGGGAGAAGGATAATTAGGCAGTTCAAAGGCACCTGCTTGCCATCCCACGGGGGCTTGATTTCTCAAGCCTCTTCCCCTCCTCTTGCGTTTAAAAGCATGTTAACTCATATCAGGGGCTAGCAGGCTAATTTAACTTCTGACATTTGATATCTGAGGAATGAGAAGGATCAGCCATTTAGCTGGAACGGGATTACCCCTCCATCTACCCCCACTCCACACTCTTTCCATCCCCAGTCCCAAAGAGAAACTCGCTTCAGTCAGGCCAAATTCATTAATTTGTTCACCACTAAGCGCTTTATCAATGACGGCAAAATGCAGCCACATAAAGTAGAGCAGCGTCCCCTATTCTAGGGACTCTAGCTCTGATTTTTCAGGTTTTATAGACCATTTGGTAAAAAAAAAACACAGAAAGGGTTATACAATAAAATAAAATATAGAAAATAATAAAATAAAATATAAAATAATAATAATAATGATTCATTCATTTTTTTTCATCTCTAAAAATCTGGGGTCGCCACAGTGGAATGAACCGCCAACTTATCCAGCATAATTTGTGGAGAAAGTCCTGGAACATCTCCTTCATAAGCACTTGAAAGACAGCTGATGATTTAACCAGTCTATATGGCATGAACTGACATTTGTAGTGAATAGCGGGGGTGATAAAGTTTTCCACTTACTGTATCACCCTTCCTGATGCAAATTAGTTTTTATGTTTTTATTAGTTTTACTAAAATATGCAGGCTCATCTGTGTTACTTAAGGGCTGCAGGGATCAGGGAAAGTCAACAGGGCATCTTGACTGTTTAGTCACCGAGAGTTAAAGCATGGCCTCAAGATGCATTTCTTCATTACTGGACAGTGAATTAACCAGGGCCGTGCACAGGGGGTGGCCCGGTGGCTAGAGCCACTTTGCTCTCATTGGCTAAGGTGCCCCTCCTTCTCAATGGAGCCTAAACTATACCTTTTTGGCACACACTGTGATTTTTAATAATTCTGAATGAGTGCAGCATGTCACACAGCTGCACAAACTTGATTCCCATGTCACACAGTAAGATCTCAGTTGTAATAATGTCAGACTGAACAACAACGTGCCAAACATGAACTTGCAAGAAAATTTACTTGCGAGTTAAGTTTGATGTCATCCATATGTGATTTCTTTCAAGATTCTGCATCAATTCAATTCATTTTTATTTATATAGCACTTTTACAATGTAGGTTGTGTCAAAGCAGCTTAACATGGAAGTTCTATTAAAATCTAGATTTCAGCATCCCTACATGTTGCCATAGAGGAAACATAAATATACACTAGTGGTAAGTTTGTTTGCAGCATGCCTCGATAATAAAACACATGTCATTTATAAATATTTTTTATAAATGCTCATTTGACACTCGTCACAGCTGAAGTCACACTGCAGGTGAGTATCTGGCAGAACTTAAGCTGCGGTCACATTGGGCTTTGTGTGTGCGAAATTCTGTCGTGCGGCACTGCGAAAAGGGGCGGAATTAAACAAGATGATTAGACATTAAAAAAGCGAGCGATTGCTCCATGTTTTAAATTTCTGTCCAGAGAGGTCATGATTTGATCCTCGATTGGTCTCACACAGTCAAGTGATGCGATTTCGCAGGTCTGAGTTCACCAAGCTTGAACTTTGCACCGCAGCAACCTGCGAAACTTAACGCATGACCCCGCGTTTCCGGTCTGACGTATTCGTGTGCGTATGAATGGAAGTCTATGGGAGAAAAAGTCAAGTGTGACCGCAGCTTAAATCTGAGGGAACATCTGATCGGAACGGCCATTAAGCAGCTGGTGAACATAAGCCAACAATCAAAGATGACATATTTAGTCTAGAATTTCAGGAATCTTTTACGATTTCCCCAATTTGTCTCAGATGACCAAACCATGGCAGAAATAAAACAGTGTGAGCAGTGCTTTAGGAAGTTTAGCTTCAGGCAGCAGATTGAACACACAGTAACATGACCTGTGGGAATGTAGTATGTTTGTTACTTTTTTATTGAACACATTCTTGCGTGCTGTATAATCTGAATAGATAGAGATTTTAGTTAATGGGTTTGGTCTTTCAGCAAGGATAGGTGCCACTTTTGTGTAGAAAGGACGTGAAATACGCTTGAGTTTAAACAGTTCTGAGGACAAAGCCCACTCCAGCAAGTTACCTCACAAGAATCCCATCTGGCATGGGGGAAATGCAGAGAGAGCCAAATAAAAATAAAATAATAAATAAAAAGAAATAAATAAATAAAAAGAAATATGCTGACTTTGTAGCCACTGATTTGGAGCTTGAGTGATTGAGTGATAAATTTGAGCTGGCTACGCCTTAGTTTCCCCATGGGAAATCCTGGACTGGGTGTCAGTTGGGCAAATGAAGATGGTTCATGGGGTCTTGGGAAAATAATACTGCCGGAGGAATCAGAGTTGAAGAGGGTGGTAACTGAAACAGAATAATCTTGTGAAAAGTTGCAGCACATTACATACACAGGTATAGTTTGGCTGCTAAGTGGCAATTATGCTCGTCAGGGGACAAACGTGTGGAATCAATCAACATGGGTTCAGGTACTGAATAGCAGGTTGATAGCAGGCAAACTGGTAGTCACTTTGCTGAGGTGACATGGTTAATCGTTGAGAAAACCTAGTGGTTTTCCACATAAAGTTCTCTAGACCAATCTTGTTGTCATAGATGGACAAAGCTGCTCGAATCTGGAGCTGAGGATGGATATTTGGACTGTAGACCAGACAGTGGGAAAGTGACTTTGAAGAATTTTTAAAGGGAGCTTGATATGACGTGCACAGGTGATGATGATCAGTATTCAGGGGAATGGGAACAAGTACACAGTTACAATAGACTGAACCATTTGACCGATTTGACAGATTAGACCTATAATGGTTTAAACTCACTTGAAATTGTAATGGTAATGCAAATAATAGTTCAACTAAAATACAATTGTAATTAATAAAATCAATTCTGGTATTTATTTTAAATGGATCCGGCATTAACTTGTGCATGGTGTATACCTACGTGTGTGTGTGTGTGTGTGTGTGCGAGCGAGCGAGAGAGAGAGAGAGAGAGAGAGAGAGAGATAATGTGAATGAGTGCAAGCAAAGGTGCACACACATCACAATAGTCACCATGCACAAGTTAAAGAAAAAGTCATGTTTAAGTATTGGCCCTCAACAACAGTTTCAGCCAATCGGCTTTCTTATGTTTACAATCACTCTCATTGGTTAGTGATTGTTTTGCGCATAGTGAGCAGCGAATATAAATAATGGCATAGTGACCAACCTAAATAATGTTTGTATTTTCAAAATGGCAAAGAGGCAGTCATGCATATTTTAATTTTTGAAAACCATGAGTAAATCTGATAATAAGCCTGATCAAAAGAGATCTTGAGAAGATGAAACTGCACAAATGGATCAGGATAGCAGTAGTCAAAAGCAAAGCAATCGCAAGTCAGCCAGAAAACATGACAGAAAACGTAACTGTACTATTCTAGAAGATTAGACTGAGTGAGTCTTTTTTTCACTTGCCAGATAATAGTGAAGTGAACTGAATAATGATTGTTTTTATGATTTATATTTGTAGCTACATGTTTTCATTCTCCATGACTGACCTATGACGTTATATGGCACAAAATAATTAGAGTCTTCAGAAATGTGATGCTCTTTTTTTGCGCTATCACCATTTAATGATGTCATGTCTGAAATTATTTGGTGGATGTCGGTCAAAGTAACTTTTATTTATAAATTATTCATTTACAAGAATACAAGTATTGTAGCACTGCTTACAATCACATGACATTGCACTTATTCAAAATGACAATTGTATACACTTTAAAGCCTTATCAGTAAAACTTTTCATTTTTTGCTCACTTTTTTGTACACACTACAAAGACTGTCAAACTGCACCTCATTACAGGACTAGGTAATCTTACATGTCTGGACATTATAAAACTACACACAATTTACACAAACACATGTGATGCCTTTATTACAATTGAAAGTAAACAGTTAAGAGAAATAAAATATGCATGACTTTTGCTGCGTCCCAATTTGCATACTTCTACTGTGCCCTAAAAGTATGTACTTTTTTGTGAATGAAAAGTATATGCTTTTGAGTGTGTAACAGAACAGTATGCAAGCTTTTGGGACATACTACTTCCTTATTATGTTGCTTAGTTACCACCCTTGTCAATCATCTGGACACATCATCCACATTTCTTTCATATTTTATTACCTCTACCTTATTAGAGATGCAGAAACATGCAGAGACATCTCCTCAGGTCTTTGTATAATTATGCATACAGAAGTTAATGGCCAAACATGTCTTGATATAAGTTCACATTATTGTTGCAGATGAAATACAACACAAAAAAACGTGATTTAAATATTTTCCAGTTGGCTAGATATTAATTAATAGTCATTCAAACAACTTTTCCCGAACCCTCTTTGTTGACGGTTGGTCTCGTGCGTCCGCCATGTTTGTAGTTTTTTTTTTTTTTTTTTTTTTTTTTGTAGTTTTTAGTTCTAATCAAATTCATGTCTAATGCACAATGTATTGTGCCCAATATTACTGGTTAGAGTATAGATGGTTTTACACATAAAATTTTTACTGGAAATAATTTGGTATTCTCTTTTCAACATACTATGGTTTGAGACATACTAATTCTATTTTTGAATACTATTTAGGAAGGACAATATGCAAATTGGGATGCAGGAAATGTGTGCCAGTCTTAAAGGGCTCTTATTTTACCCCCTTTTCAATAAGTAAGATGAGTCTTTGGTGTATCCAGAATACCCCTTTTTCAATATGCAAGACAAGTTTCTGGTGTCTCCAGAGAGCATCTATAAAGTTTAGCTCAAAATACCCATCAGACCATGTTTTATAGCCCTATGACTATGTGATTTTTGAGCTCTGAGGACAATGTAGCGTTTTTTGTTGCTTGTGCCTTTAAATGCAAAATAAATGCTACTCCCTGCCCCCATTCCCACAGTCTGCTTCTCCTGTTGCATCAGATCAGATAAACAAGCAGGCAGTGACGAAGGGAGAAGATCCCCCGTTTGTAAGAAATACTACAGTAAGAAGTTTCCCAATGGCTATTTGAGGCATTTGTTTTGGAGTTAATTCAAGCCTTTCTGCAATGATGGGTCACACACAGGGGTGGACTTAACCAATAAGCGAGGTAAGCAGCTGCTTAGGGTCCCGGGGAATTAGGGGCCCCCAACCAATGCCAAGAAGCCTATATTAATCATATAGCTCTTTTATAATTTTTCTACCATATGCTGTAAAATCTGTCAATAACTTCTAAGATTTTAATGTTATTGCTTCTTTTCAAAACTGGGGCCCCCATGAATAATGGTATGTTCCGGCTGTATTGCACACACACGAGGTGTGAGCACTTCAATCAAAAAGATTACTGCCAGACAGTGTTGCCAACTACTGACTTTTCAGACCCCATTAGCGGCATTTTTTTAAAAAGCGACTAGCAAATGTTTTAAGGTGTTACTGAAGATTTTTAGAGACTCTCATGTGTCTGTGCTGTACCGTTCCTACCATTTTTCTTTGCGACGAGCTGCGCATCATGCCGTCAGTCTCACCCCCGCCTCAGAGCACACAAAGGCAGCTTAGTGCCATGCAGACATCTCTCACACCTGCAGCATTGAGACCAGATTATTCCTCTGCATAACGACAAATGTTTTAGCGCGGGGATTGTGAAGTATTTCCCTGTTACAATCAAACCGATATGTTTCTCCTCTTTTTTAAAAGTAATAATTTAGATGGAAGGTTTATTCTTTTCTTGCCGTTGTTCACAATCACAGAGATTTTAATGACACCAGTCTGCCAGCGATCAGAGTAGAGACAGGTAGAGTGTGCAGGAATAAGAATTTTGAGAACATTTCGGTGGAAATAAGTAGAAATACGACAAACAACGAAACGCAGCTTCCTCCACAATCCTGTGGTCTGGCCGAAACACCTGTCAGATGATGAGCACTGTGAGCTTGTAAAGAGATCGAGGGCCTGTTCAAATAACATTTCCCAGTGAAACAGCCGGCGATTCACAAACATCATTACTCAATTCGTATGAAAAATGGTAACAAGATTAGTTTGATGGATTGTGAATTAAATTCGTTTATTTTTATTTTTATTATTTTTACTATATATGCGGTATATATAATACAGAAGAATCCCGGGAAAAACGGGAGGGTTGACAGGTATGCCCCAAATGCGGGCACATTTCAGCTGTGGCGGGTTAGACAGCCTCTCCTACTAGCCACTTTGGCTGCTTGGAAATAATTTTTAAATCATAGTTTTCTTAAAAGCAGGGTTTGACAATAAGAATGTCCCAATATTAGTACAAATGTGATCTTAGAATCGAGAAGCAGCATGACTGACAAAAAAAACTAGCAAAAGACAGCAGGTGAATACCAAATGAGAGGATGATCACTCGTGCGCAGAGGTGATGTAATGCACGTGACTATTAAAAAGGAGGAAACCTAGAGGAAACGCAACTGCTGCGATCAGTTCTCTTTGAAATAGACTGGACAAAAAGCGCACTGGACACTGCACCGACAGTCCTGCTGCTTTCAAGAGCTCAAGATTTTTAAAAAATCCTTTTGTAAACAGTAGCGGTCACTGCTTTCATTTTAATTATTCTTTTAACAGATTATTAACAGGCCTAACATTAATCGTGTATGTCTGTGGTCATCTTTTATCTCTCACGGTATGTTTTTTTTTACCTGCTTTCTTTTGCTTACAGTTATTTTTGTTAATATTAGTATTAATATTAATATTATTAATAATAGTTATATTACAATAATATGGCTTCAATATGAGATTAACTCCCCATATATGTATAGTTAACTGGTGATATGGAACCTTTAGCCAGGACAGATTACCTTGCATATTGTAGATACATGACAATAGTTCTTTTTTAAATGTAATCTTTTTTGTTGAATTAAAAAGTTTATGTATACAGCTATATTTTACTTGTTTTGACACATTTACATTTTGTGGCTATAAAATAATTATTTATTTATGTTTGGTGTGGTCAGAGATAAATTTGGTAACTCCTTAATTTTGAGCCCTGAAAAGTCATGTGAAATAAAAACTGCAATGCGACACAACCCATTTGCTCATGCACATTGAGCAAGCTCATACACAACACACACAAAAACTGAAATGAATGAGGAGGCATGTGGACAAAACACAAAATCTACATTAAGTAATTTTAGCATGTCAAAGGTAAATTTATGCATATAAAATATATTTTTCCAACAACTAAATTGTGGCTAGTGAAAATGGCAAGTGGAAGTCTACTTGCCACAGTGGCTGGTGATGAAAAAAGTTAATGTGAAGCCCTGAAAGTAACAGAAAACAAGTTAATATACACTGCTGGATGGATATCCATAATGTTAATGTACAAAATAAACCTGATTTATTGTCCACAAACTGGGATAGAAGCATCTTATTTTTTAATTTTACTTTCGTAAAGGAAAAAGTGAAAATTTACTCCACTGAAGACATCTATTTGCCAACATATTTAATTTAGCTTGTTAAGCGCAAAGATTGGTTTCAGAACAATTTCTAAATTCAGTTTTAGTTTCCAGCAAACGAATAAATGAACATTAATAAAGAAGTGTGTTATATCCTATTCTTATGCCTCACATGGTGATGCATACATCTCCAAAACCCGTCAAATGGTGGACAAATCTAAGGTAGTGGTTTTTATATTTATGTGGAAAATAATCATTTTTGTAACATTTTAATCCTTATATTTTTGCATATGCAAAGATATTTGTTTATTGCTGTACAACCGGTGTGTTTTAAGCAATGTGTAAGCGCTATAGATGGCATAGCAACGCACCAACAATGCACCTTAACACACCTCTCTTTCAGACCAGCACAACCATGAGTCCACAGAATGGCGCAAATGGATTTGCTATTTAAACAACGTGGTGCAAAATAAGAAAATTAAAGTTGCGCTGAAAATAGCAACAAATTGCACCATACACATCTTGCGCCTTTTTGCGTCTGGTGTATGATAGAGTTACTAAATAAGCTCTTGTAAGCTCTGCTCTCTGTGACTGCAATCAGACCCTTCAGTTAGATGATTCTACTCTTACTGAAGTTGCACCAAATATGTGTGCATGTGTTTGTAGGGCAGGACCGCTGAAGGCCTCTCCACCTCTGTACCAGCAGGGCTCAAGCTAATCCCTGTCCTAAGGCCATAGAAAGATGTCACTCTCTGCCAGTTGCCTGGCCATCTCCCTGCTGCTTGAGGAAATTAACTCCAGAAAAGCCAGGGGGAAACTGACAAACTGAGGCTAGGGAGGAATGGCTCTCTCTGTACTGAAGGGACACAGTAAATTCCCTCCTTCTGTCATGACCCCCTCCTTTGTTGTGAGAATTTCTGCCACGGTCTGTATAAACTAAGCCAAAATACCAAAGGAGACAAAGAAAGGAAGAATGGAAGAGATGACAACTAAATGGGTGAAAGTTTTTGAGATTCCTTGCAAAAAAAAAAAAAAAAAAAAAAACAGACACATAAGCTACATGGGATCGAGTGCATCTGAGTGTATATAATTACTAAGAGTAGGAAGAGAATGTATGTGTGAAAGAGAGAAATGTAGAAAAAAAAGAATAAATGCTGGAAATTAAAAAAAGAGTGGAGTGGTAAGATACGTGTTTTTAAAATAAGATGATGAAAATGAAATGCATCCCTATAAATACAATAAGAGGAGATACAGACTTATCAGCACTGCTAAAAAAATTTTTTTTCATTTGTTTTAATGAAAATGACAGTGAGCTACTGGATGTGACACAAAACTTTCTTTCCTTTGTGGCATTGTCTGGTTATGTGTCTGCTTACTTAAAAGGACATTGGATCTCATTCACTAATAATTGCGTATAGGTTGTTCCTATTTATATGCACATTTGAACTTTCACAAATACTTTCCAGCTTATTCAAAATATATGCGTACACATTATTTCTTTAACACATTATTATGTTAGTGAATTAGAATTGTTCTCTGGGAGCGTCCTCGTGCACAATACACTATACAATTATTTGCATAACAAACGCCTACACCAGATCCACATAAGAGCTTTCTGCAAAGCAACACTTGTCCAAAGAAAATTATAAGTAAAATTTAGTATTAAAAAGAGACAATTTTGCCAATAAAACATACAAAAAAAAAATTAAATGGTAATGAACGTTTGGATGTTTACATTTAGTTTTAAAAACATAAGATAAAATGCACAGAATTTTTGTTGACTATGGAAAAGGCTCTTTTCAACTGAGCAGGGTGCTGCACGTTTTATGACACTAGCCTAGACAGCCACACTGTATCATTGTATTATCTTGATGTTCAGGCTCTTTTTCTGCAGTGAATAATTTTTCCAACTCCATGCATACAGAGTGCACCATAAAAAAGTGAGGCACAGCAGGTGAATCCAAGATGCATTTAGGGCACGTGAACACCACTCAAAACACTTGATTCCAGTAAACACCATTTTAAAAAGGCACTTCTTACCACAAAATAACCCATCCAGTGTGATCGGGGCCTGAACAGCCATTTAGCACTCTCGGGAAACATATCTGTCCCCCTGCAGAAAACCTAGTCCATGCTTTTATGACTTCTAGGCTGGTCTACTGTAATGCACTGTTTGCTGGCTGCCCAGCATCCTCTATTAACAAACTTCAATTAGTACAAAATGCAGCTGCCAGAGTTCTTACCAGGTCTAGAAAATTTGATCACATCACCCCAATTTTATCCTCCTTACACTGGCTGCCTGTTAAGTTTCGTATTGAATTTAAAATATTGCTTCTTACATATAAAGCTTTAAATAATCTAGCTCCTGTTTATCTAACCAATCTTCTGTCTCGCTACAATCCAACTCGCTCTTTAAGGTCTCAAAACTTAGGGCTTCTGGTAGTACCTAGAATAGCAAAGTCGAGTAAAGGAGGTCAGGCCTTCTCATTTATAGCTCCTAAACTCTGGAATAGCCTTCCTGATAACGTCCGAGGCTCAGACACACTCTCCCCATTCAAAACTAGATTCAAGACCTATCTGTTCAGTAAAGCATACACTTAGTGCACCACTTAGGGGGCTTCCACACAGGATCTGCATCTAGTTTATATACACTATGAACAGCAGCTACGCTAATTATTTTCTTTATTCTCCATTTCCACCTGGGGATACTCTTCCCGAGGCCCTCAGACTATGCAAAGTCACTGATTCGATCCAAGACCAACGACGAGATGATCCCAAGGTTTCCATATCCTGGACCAGGCCGTATCCTGAGCAGCTACTGTGGTGGTCTTGCAAGAGTGGAGAACACGAGACTGATTCCTGTGATGCTCCAGAGACAGATGAGTCTTCGCTGAGGCCAGCTTCCAGCCTCCGCCACTGAGACTGCAGCTCTGCACAAGACTTTTGGCCAGCGGAGAAATTAAAATGATCGTGCCCAACTGAGCCTGGTTTCTCTCAAGGTTTTTTCTTCACTTCCGCCATTTAGTGAAGTTTTTTTTTCCCTCTCCGCTGTCACCACTGGCTTGCATGGTTCGGGATCTATAGAGCTGCGCATCGTTGGATTTGCTCTTCAGTATTTGGACTCTAAGTAGTGATTATTAAACATACTGAACTGAGCTAAACTGAACTGAACTTAAACACTACAAACTGAACTACACTGTTCCAATTTACTATGACCTTTTATGTGAAGCTGCTTTGACACAATCTACATTGTATAAGCGCTATACAAATAAAGGTGAATTGAATTGAATTGAATATCTAAAGACACAGTCATAGTTGCCATGACTCCATACACGAGGTGAGACACAATAATCATCCTTTATATAAGAATGATTATTGTACATTAAGTAGAGCAAGTGATTGTTGTTTGGACCTCTAATTATATACAGGGCGGGTACATTGAAACTGAAACACTGGCCAATTTAGTGTTAGGAGATTTCTGGCTAATTTTGTCAAGCCTGGTAGCCAATCCTCATTGATTGCACATTCCACCAGTAAAAGCGGATTGTGAATGTTTGATTAGCAGAGTAATAGCACAGTTTTGCTTAAAATATTGCAATACACACAACTTTATGTGAACAAATTTTTGGTGCTCGTCTCACTGGTGCATCTGTGACAAAGACAGCAAGCCTTTGTGATGTATCAAGCTTCATGGTATCCAAAGTAATGTCAGCATACCACCAAGAAGGATGAACCACATCCAACATTAGTAACTGTGGACACAAGAGGAAGCTGTCGGAAAGGGGTGCAAACCCAGATTGTATTCCAACTCACTCCAGAATTAAATGTGCACCTCAATTCAAACTGTCCACCAAACTGTTCATCGGGAGCTCCACCAGGTCAATATACATTGCCAGCCTGCTATAACCAAACCATTGGTCACAATGCCAAATGTCATTTTCAGTGGTGCCAGTAGCGAAAATCTTGAGCTGTGGACAATGTGAAACATATCGTCACCTTACAATTATTAGGTTCTATCTGGCATTTTTGTCAAAATTGAGTTATTACCATATTCTTATTAAATGACAACTTATTTACATTATGGGATGTTTTTTAAAGTTTTTTATAAGTTGTTTATATTTTAAGGCTTTTTATTTAAATAACAAATGTTACACACATACTGTTTGCTATATGAAATGCAAAACCTTTAAATCTCAAAATCACTCAGAACGCAGATAGAACCTTATAATTCCAAGGTGATGATGTTTTGTTCTCTGATGAATCCACCTTCACTGCTTTTCCCACATCTGGGGATGGTTTGAGCTGCGATATCATTGCATTCCCTAACCCGAATACTTGTCACTGCCAAGGGCTACCGCAACATTCTATAGACCATGTGCACCCAATGGTTCAAAAATTGTATCCTGAAGGCTGTGCCGTGTATCAGGATGATAATGCACCAATACACAAAGTAAGATTGGTGACAAAGTGGTTTGATGAACATTTAAGTTCAGTGTTAAGTGGAAGTTAAGTGAAAATTAAGTGGAATATCTCATCGCCAGCACAGTCAGCAAATCTAAATATTATTGATCCACTTTGGGCTGTTTGGAGGAGCGAGTCAGGACACTTGTATATTGGCAACCATTAACTGTTATTTAAAAAACCCACCAAAAAAAAAAAAACCCTGCTGCCAGAAGGGTGTTATTGAGACCAACAGAGGGCCCTCAGCCTACAGTCTGTGTGGGTTGTAACCAAGCGGCAACCTCCCGCTCTCCCTCGGGAAGCCAATACGGAAGTAACTGAAACTGCAATTTATCAAAATTCCGCTAGTCCTGGCTCCATAATAGAGCAAATTACAATTGAGCCCACTGTTAGAATGACCAACTTAACAGCAGAAAAAAAGGTGTTTATAGCCTGGTACAAAAAACGATTTTGGTTCATATAGCTATTATTACCCTTCATGACAACTGTGAGGGGGGTGAATTTTTTTATAACTCATCTATTTCCTTTATATTAGGTTATATTAAGTTTGCATAATTAAGGGCGTGGCCACTTGAGTGACAGCTAGGTCTCACTGGTCGCTGTCACTTCACCTCAGCTGAATCCGGCAGATTAGCCACTGATCTCGGCATATTCATCATATTTTTGTTTTGTTTTATGTGGCTTTACACAGTCAGTTGCCTTTTGGAATTATTTCTTACAATTATCAGGTGATATAGGATGCTGTGTGCACTTAATTGTGCTCTCAAACCATTCACGTGGCCTCTGTTTCCCATGTGAGTTAAGTTATATACTTATATACCATCTCTATAAATGTATTTGTTTTATTTAAGATAATTTATATTTTTCTTTAGACCCGTAAAGCACTCCAGAATCTGACAGATTGATTAGCTGTAGGCTCTAGAACAGTCATCTGAAGCGTTGACATGCAGTGTTATGCTTGATTTAATAAATAGTCTTGCATTTACTAAGTGTTTGGAAGTAATTCGCGTTTTCCTCCTGAAGAAAAATGTCATAAGAACAATGTTTAGTGGCTCAATGTATTATTACAGTGTTTTTAAAAGTCTAAACACTTTATTGATATAGTGTACAGCCAAGCACATGTGGTCAGAATACAAATGAGTCACAGGTAATAAAGTATTAAGCTTTTTCACAAAGTAAAGTCTGTCTAAGCCAAGTCTAAGCAAAATGCCAGCAAGTGTCTGTAGCTCCGCTCACTCTCCGCCTCTTTGCCCTAGTTTGGTATCCTGCCGTGGGTGCGATGACACGTGAACAAAATGGCGACGGTTGGCCGCGCCTACTTGTAGCTTCTTTTGCAGTGTTCAGAAACCTATGGGTGACGTCACGGATACTACGTCCATATATTTTACAGTCTATGGTTGTAACACCCCAGTATATTAATGGGGGCTCTATACTGTTCAGTAAGCATCGTTTATAAGATGACACATTAAACCAAGGTCCTGACTCCCTGGTCATTAAAAATCCCAGGATATCCTTCGAAAAGAGTTGGGGTTTAATACCAGTATCCTGGCTAAATTTGCCCACTGGCATCTGTCCATCATGGGCTCCAAACCGTCCCCATAATCAGAACTGGTTTAATCACTTTGTCTCCTCTTCATCAATACACTGGTGTGTGGTCTGTTGCAGAATGGCTGCCGTCATGTCATACAGGTGGATACTGCACACTGGTGGTGGATGAGGAGATCAAGCCCGTGTGTGTGTGCGTGTGTGCGTGTGTGCATGTGTGTACGTGTGCATATATATATATATATATATATATATATATATATATATATATATATATATATATATATAGAAAGTAATCAGACCCCCTTAAATGTTTTATTCTTTGTTATATTGCAGCCATTTGCTTCACTGTTTGGACTGTATCGGACAGGTGATGAGCAGTGCCTGGTTTCCTTCATACATACACACTTATTATAAGGCCAAAAAGTTCTATCCTGGTCTCATCAGACCAGGGAATCTTATTTCTCACCCTGGAGTCCTTCAGACAGGCTTCCATGTGTCTTGCACTGAGGAGAGGCTTCCATCGGGCCACTCTACCATAAAACCTCTGACTGGTGGAGGGCTGCAGTGATGGTTGACTTTCTACAGCTTTCTTCCATCTCCTGACACCATCTTTGCAGCTCAGCCACAGTGATGTTTGGCTTCTTCTTTACCTCTATCACCAAGGCTCTTCTCCCCGATAGCTTAGTTTGGCAGGATGGCCAGCTCTAGGAAGGGTTCTGGTCATACCAAATGTCTTCCATTTAAGGATTATGGAGGCCCCGTGCTCTTAGGAACCTTAAGGGCAGCAGAATTTTTGTAACCTTGGCCAGGTCTGTGCCTTGCCACAATTCTGTCTCTGAGCTCTTCAGGCAGTTCCTTTGACCTTGTGATTCTCATTTGCTCTGACATGCATTGTGACATGCAAGGTCTTATATAGACAGGTGTGTGGCTTACCTAATCAAGGCCAATCAGTATAATCAAACACATATGGACTCAGATAAAGGTGTAGAACCATCTCAAGGATGATCAGACGAAATGAACAGCACCTCAGTTAAATATATGAGTGTCAAAGCAAAGGGTCTGAATACTTAGAACCATGTGATATTTTTTCTTTAGACAGAAAATAGATGTTAAACTTTCTGCACCGCCTTATACTTCAGATCCAGTAAACATTCCACTGAATTAAAATAACATACAGTGCTTCAAAATCATAGAACAGGAAGAGCTAGATAAAAGTATAAATAGTTCTAAACCAGCTATGTGTATGTTGGACCCAATTCCAACAAAATTACTGAAAGAATGCAACCTGTTATAGGAGAACCTCTTCTTAACATTATCAACTCTTTTTTATCTTTAGGCCATGTTCCAAATCCTTTCAAGCTAGCTGTTATTAAGCCTATTATTAAGAAAAAAATTAAGTTAAATGATTTTAGTTAATGGATGTAATATAACAAAAAGTAAAAATTGTAAGGGAGTATGAATACTTTCCGTACCCACTGTGTATATTGATAACAGCTCAATTTGTTTAATATATACACAGTAACCACTTTTGTTAAAAAAGAACCAGATGGTTTTGCAGTTTTCTTTTTTGGCCATCTTTTTAAATCACAGATGCAGGAACCCAGAACAGTAGCACAGGCGTATATGTGTTATGGAAACGTGGACATCAATAATTGAATAATGTACACATTTTTTCCACTAATGGTTACTAAGAACGGTTCTCTCTGTATTAAATAGACACAGCAAATTCCCTCCTTCTGTCATGATCCGCTCGTTTGTTGTTAGAATTTCTGCCACAGTCTATATAAACTAAGCCGAAATTCCAAAGGAGACAAAGAAAAGAGGAATGGAAGAGATGGTTAATAAATGGATAAAAGTTTTTGAGATCCCTTACAGAGAAAAAAAAAAAAAACATGAGCTATAAGGGATTGAGTGTGTCTGAGTCTATAAAATTACTAAGAGTAAGAAGAGAATGTATGTGTGACAGAGAGAAAAGTAGAAAAAAAGAAAGGATAAATGCTGGAAATGAAAAACGAGTGGAATGGTGAGATAAGTGTTTTCTTTTAATGAAAATGACATTGAGCTACTGGATGTGAAACAAAACCCTAAGCAATAGCATTGGGTTATGTGTGCTATGGAAATGTGAACACCAATAATTTAACAATGTACAAATTTTTTAACAAATGTCTGCTGGAAATGAGAGTGGTGGAGAACAGCAGGACAGAGTGTCGAAACAGTTGATTATGAGTCCCATCAAGTGAAAAATGGTTTCATTATTAGACGGTTCATGCAGCTGTCACCACATTGACACTGGTATGAGAAATGATCCTGCAGCAAATCCACCAAACCTTTCCTCTTGGGAATACTGGATTTACGCCTTTTACACATATGTCTACACGTCCATTCAATAATTTTGTTATTATAGCAGTCCAGGACCCTTGGGGGAGGGAGGGGGTGGGGGAAGTGGGGTCGTCATACAGAACGAAAAATGAAAGAAGCGTCAGGATAAACGGCTCTAAGAAAGACAGGAAGAGAAAAAGAGAAAATCCATTTTGAGGCCCCGTTTTCAATTAGGCTCCACAAGCTGTTATCACAGGTGTCGCAGAATAGGGCAGAGTGAGGGAGAGTGGCTGCTATCCGCCTGCTAAAATGAACCCTTATCTGTGCACCACAAAGATGGGCTGGGACGGACTATCTGAAAATTACTTTCTGGACGCGCTGCTAACAGGAACTTTATTTCTGTCAGATGACATTCAGCTCTATTTGCTACTGATCATTTAAATGGCTGCCTAAAAAGAGGGGACGTCACCTCTGACTCTCTCTTTCTGTTCACTCTGACTCTCCATTCTTCAGTTCATCTTTTCCCTGTACCATAAAAACTTATCAGCATTTTCAAAAAACTAATTTGCGATTGTAAAAGCCAATATAGCTACACTAAATCAGTAAAAACAAACAATAAAATAAGCTTGATTTTCTTGTTTAAAGAGAGCACCTTAAACATTTCCAAGTCACTGAGTCCCCCTGCTTGTATCACTTTATTAATGTATTACTTCTTTTCATACTTTATAAAACAATAATTATACAAACTAAATATTGAAATGTATAATACTAGTATTTTAAATATTTTTTCATGTTTTAAAAATCAAGAATACATTTTGTTAAGTTTTTAGTGCTACTGCATTGCCATGGCATTTTTATACTGAAGTATAACCAACTACTTTTTTTTACAAATTAAACAATAATTTAACTACATTAAATTATGTAAATAATTAGTAGGCTTTATATAATTAAATGTTTTAAAAACACTACCCAAGAGTAAAATTGAAAACACTGGTGCCATGCTATTTGCCCGACAACCTACCTATGAGCCTTACCTGTGTGTGTGTCTGTGTGTGCGCTTGAACTTTGTAACGACATTGTGTGTGATTCATCGATGCAACTTAACACAACAAATGCATCAAATACTCATTGGTATAGTTCTTAATGTAGTATTTCTCACAAACGCTACGTGAGATCTGCTTCCTTTAAGTCTGTCTGTTGTCTAACGCAGCCGAGGGAGGAGATTAAGGCACACAAAAAGGCACGTAGAAATGGTGGGCGGGAAGGACTAGCCTTAAAGACGCAATACAACAAAACCGCCACCTGGTGCAAAAATGTATAAAAGAGAACCTTATAAAAGGTATAATAAAAAATCTGATGGGTGTTTTAAGCTGAAACTTTACGGACACATTCTGGA